>NC_143197.1:31229642-31565000 GCF_051530095.1 Phoenix dactylifera
CTTAGAAATGGTGAAAAACGAGAACTACTTGTATTTGTACCTTTGTGGCTGAGGCTATCAAATTTTATATATATAAGTCTATGTGGTTGATTGATTTTATCTTTGACATAAGAATGACATTTACTTGTCAAGAGTTTATCGGCAAGTACTTACATATTGTTCAATAAGTCAGGCATCCTGTAATCTTTATTGAATGTACATGAAAACCAGAGAGTGACTAATTGATTTTGGATCTTTGGTGTCAAGAAACAAATCATTATGTCATCGAATGGTAGCTGGCTGGTCTTTGGAAACTAGTTTGTCAATTTTGACAATGGAATCCTAACGATCAGGTGCCAACATTTCTATGGGATGCAATAACTACTATTATTTTTTAACATCTCTTCATAGTAAAGTTAGCTAAAATATTTTTGACAACTACTATAAGATAAAAAAGACAAAATGGAGTTGGATCCATTATTATAACAGATGTGAAATTTATTTAACTGCTTACTCAGGATATAACCTAGGAGAATAAACTATTAAATCATGCTTTACTGCAGCTTGAAACTATTATTGGTATCATGTAAGGCATATTTGAGGGTCTACAGGCACATAATCTAAGCTCCTTGTACAGGTAAGAAGCTGTGCATTTACAGAGTCCAAGCAAAGGTCATCTATTATAAATTAATGAAGTTATGTAGAGAAACAAAGCGCAGATCTATGGAGTTCATTGAGCATGCTGTCAAAATTTGGAAGTTTTGGGAAGTCACCCACTTGGTAAGGCTTCCTTCCACTCTTTGTATTTGTTAAAGGTTTATCTTGGACATGAAAACCAGAACAAATGGGTGAGAACATCTGGATTTGGGATCCCTGCACGTAAACAGAACAATAAAAAAAGGGATTCCTGTATGAGAATTCAGAGAACGTGCATTGCTTTCAGGTTCCAAGTTTACTCATGAATTAGAGAGCATGGCATGAAGGATACGGGTGTATACATATCTATGTTGGAAGTATCAGAGAGCATTATGAAGTAAATTAATAGAGATACACTAGCTGCTGTAGTGAACATAGTTTAACTTTCAATGGAAATGTACTAAATGCTTATCTACATTTCCCATTGGACATGTCTCTCATGTGTATATTGTCTCTTCACTGTAGCTGCACTTGCAGTGTGGAAATTTAGAACCTTGATTCACTATATTTCTTCTGTAAAGCAGGGCCTGAGCTTTCAATCAGAAATAGTGCTGCATATACTATAAGCTGATTCTCCTTTTTTTTTTGGATTGAAAAGCTGATTCCTATGTTGTGCACAATTTTAAGTAAACAGTTCACTGTTGAGAAGTCTCATCACCTAAGAAGTAAGCAATTTAGGGATTCATGCCTGAGAAACTGATTTCACTTGTGAAAGAATCTAAAATGACAGAGATTAAAATGCTACGACCTCTCTTGTAGAACCATAGAATTAATGGACTATGCTGGGTAAAACTTATTCATGTGTGGCACTAACCTTAGAATTACATACAAAACATCCCTTACTGATTTTGGTAAGTTTTTGAAAGGGGAAGACTTCTTCGCATGTACATATAAGGCAACTGTCTTTTGGATAGGCTTCATCTGAGCATTTCGGATTAACATCTGTTGTGATCCTAATTTTATTTGGCCCTCATCTTTTGAATCTGTGTTTATGAAGGATTGTCCCACCTTTTTGAGGATTTGTTAAGAAGAGTTCTCTACATAATGTTCCCATTTTCTTTTGCGATGTTGAGTTTAATCCTGCAAGAGTGATATAAATGCACACCCAGAATTCCTTCTTGAGAGGCCCCTTGCTTGACTAATAGAGAGCTATATCCTGGTCTGGGCAATTCAAGTTCTTGCAGCTATAGATGCTGGCTACATCATTAAGACCTCTATAATAAGGGCATGCAACTTAAAATTTTGATTTAGGAGGATCACTAAACTCAATGTGGATTACTTTGGCCACTTTGGGGAGGACTAAATTGGGTCAAGGAGTGAGATCCGCTGTATCAGGAAGGCGAATCGTATATCAAGCTTCCGGAAGATATTAGTAAGACGATGTAGTTAAGCTTCTTTGGTTCAAAGTCTGCTGATACTTTGGTGAGTAGACCAAATTCAGGGCTGATGCATGATAGTGATAGTAAATTACTGAAGTATCGGATGGAAGAAAATGAAATAAATCTTGTTATTGCATGAAAATCGTGTAGTCTTTGAGACAAGTCAAATTATGCAGCAATGAATAGATTTTAGAAAGAGAAGTAAATCATTGCACAACTATGATCAAGCTAATGTTCACCACTACACATCTTTCTAAGGGTAAGGTCAACTACAAGAAATATATATATTCTGGTTCAGAAGTTCTGAGGTGGATTTGATATTGAAGGTCAAGATTTCCATCTTGGACAACCGTGACTGAGGTGACGAGAATCGCTATATTATATGTGACTACCAGAAGATGTTTGTTTAGCTTCAGTGCTTCAGGAAATATCTAGATTCAAAATTAACCCGCTTGAAGTTTGATATTTGGTTATCAGTAAATGGTGGATATGCAGAGGATTTCCTAGCAACAGATCACACTACCTCTTCATTTAGTACCTTCTGGCAACTTTCAAGTCACTACAGTTTCTCTATCATTATCAGCACTTCCTTTTGCAGTTTTTAGCTTCTTAAATACAAACTTGGATTTGCAGTGGCTGGTAGACTAATCAATATCTCATGCATGCTACATATATCCGATGATGCCATAGTTCATGATAATGGCTTCAGTCTTTCTTTGAATAGTCCAATGAAGGGACAATTAGTAAGTTAAAAAGACGATAGTTAACAAATTTGATCGAGTCTATATTTATCACTCGACATCCTTATCTTTCTGAAAATAAAAATGATGGCGTGAAGAATGCGTATCCTGTTTGATGTACTCTGAGGTGAAATTAAGAATTAAGGTCAAATTCTCATCTTGGACTTCAGAGAGTGAGATAATGAGGGTTACCATATTAAATGCACATTTTTGCTATCTTGCAAAAGAAACGTATGCATTTTACTTAGGTGCTTCAGGACCATATTAGACTTAAATAATACAAAAGACCTGATGTTAAGTTCAAACATAGCAGGTTATCTTACCACAATGAAATTATAAGATGGCTTTCATTGGGATGTCTTCCAACTAGATAGATTTCCTAGTCTCTTTCCATACAAGACATGCTGATGGAGATTCTCTCCCTCTCTCTCTCTCTGAAGTAATGGTGATGGAGATACTCTTTAACGAAAATTATAATCTCTGTAGACTAGCAAACCATTTCAAGGCTATTCCTTCCACTAATTCAGAACATCTTCGCTTAAAACTCATTCTGAACTAATGGACTTGGAACCCATTTGATCATTGCAAATGACCATTTCGGTGCGTCTACAAGATTACAAAATCCAGGTAGCTGCCAGAAGTTGCAGTCAAAAACGCTGAGCCAAGGCAGACATATCACATCACGATGCGTGCACCTGCACATTAGGATATCAGAGAGCAGACAAGGCCACGTGTCCCATGTGCTCTGTGATGTTGATGAGTCAACGCATGCCTCCAATTTACTTGGTCAACCATGCGAGAGCATCTATCGTTATGCAGACAATTTTCCTGGCTAGATTTCAGGCTGTTTCCATCTCTCTCTCTCGCTCTCTCCCCCCGGTTTTCTGAGAGGGGTGTTAAGCAAAAAGATAAAAAAGATAAAATGCCTTCAGATTATTCATGGTTGTCTTGATACAGTGATGATGAGGCCCCTGCAATCAACCTCAGCCTTCAGAGTTCTAAACATGGAATTGCTCGGTAATGGTGAGATGTAGATAAAATTTATTTAACTTGCAGTACTTTCTTCCCTTGAGCATCATGAATTACCTTAAACAGGCTATGTAGGTACGATCCAAGCTCCAGCACAAGGAGACCCACCTGTGGCCACTACGGGCCCATCAACCAATCAGCTGATCTAATTGTGCCTGTTATATCTTCACGTAAACGCAGTATTTTCATATAAACAACATTAATTTGTAAGAAATGGGGAAAAAATTCATACTTCGATAACCAGAATATTAAATCCAATTCTCTCATTCTGGTCATTTCTTTTGTATTTTCTTATCATTGTGCTAAACATGCCCAATCGCGTTTATGTCTCATTAATCTTGCTCCTGGGCTCTCCATTGCTGAACCCAACTTTGAAGCCCATGTTTTAAGCTCATATAAACAGCAATGAATCCAAAATGTGAAACACCCACCCAAGACTGGATACTCAAACCTAGCACACTGCTGAGCTAAATCCTTATAATTCCACATAATTTTGATACAAATTTTCTATACCTACTGTTATATATCAGAAAAGGAAAAAAGAACCTAGCCCTACTTCTCCATTCACAATCACAAATTAGATTGAAAAACAATTCACAAAATTAATATGATTTCATGAATAAGGAATTAAACAGCACACAATATTAGAAACCAAAGAAATCCCTGACATTAGGGTGCATCTAATAATGGAACACACCAACTAGCAGCAGTATGAATGAAATGCTGCCATTATTTTTTGACAGTATTTTTCTGAAAGAAAATAAAATAACTGGTGGATCAGGATTAACATAACTTCTCAGAATTTAGAATTTCTGTGAGTAATTAGATTGTTTGCGACAGCTTGGGGATATTTTTTTTCCTTTTTGGAAAAACAAAAAAAATAACTCGGTAGTATTTCATAGTTAATTGTATAGTTTGAGTACGTATCGACTTTATTACGAAGTTACAAGTATGTGGCTATAGATTTGCGAAAGCACAGCAGCGTCCTATACGGATGCCGACCGAAGGGGGGTCTTGAACGAGCCCGAATCCAGAAGCCCATAGACGCGGTTCCTCACGTCCTCCGGCGAGAACCTCACCACGGCTGCGGCCGCCGGTCCGGAGTCTCTGAGCGCCGCGCGGCACCGCTCGTAGAACACTCGGTACGCCGGCAAGATCATGCTCGCCACCGACGCCCAAACCTCCTGCCTCATCACCTCGTCGGCAACCACCCAATCCGCCTGGCTCTGGCACGCCGCCTCGAACGCCTGGTTGAACCCCTTCATCTTCTCCCACGCCTCGCCGGCGTCCATCTCCGCCGCTGGATCGGCCGGCGTCGCCGCCGCGACCTTCGCCCATCCCAGCCGCTCGTAGTTCGACGCGTAGTGCCGCGCCTTCGCTGCGTGCTTCGCCGCCCAGTCTTCGCCGAGGAGGAACCTCAGACGGCTCTCACGGACCTTGTTCACAATGTACTGGAGATTGTTGGAGAGGAAGAGGTAGGAGAGCGCCACCTCCCGGTAGACCTCCGCCTTGCCGTCGAGCTTGCAGAGGAGGACGAGGACGAGCCACGCGAACCGGACGGAGATCGCGGAGGCGGCGCCGCCGCCATCGGAGGTAGAGGAGGGGGAGGCGGGGGTGGAGGAGGCAGAATCGAAGAAGGATTCGGGGAGAGGGGTCGGGATCTGGAGAGGGAAATCGGCGTAGATGTCGGCGAGGGACGCCTCGTAGTCGGCGAGGAAGACGAGGTAGTTCATCACGTAGCGGGTCAGGGGGTGGACGGCGCCGCCGGGGACCGGCGATTTGGAGTTGTCCTTCTGGATCGCCGCCTCGAAGTCGGCGAGCGTGGCCCGCGCCGCCTCGGCGAGCTTGAGGAGGGAGGCGAGAGCTTGGGACCGGACGGCGGCGGTGGACTCGAAGCAGAAGACAGCCTCGATCTCTGGCCAGAGATCGGACATGGCGTCGTAGAGATCGAGGATCCGGAAGAGCTTCTCCGGCGACCGCTTCGTTTTGGCCACGGGTTCGGGGAATCCGAGGAAGAGGGTGGCGGCGTCGCGGGTGATGTCGGCGAAGCAGGACTCGCCGATGGGATCGGAGCCGGCGAAGACGTAGTCGCAGAGGATCCTTTCTCCAGAGAAGAGGGTCCTGAGGGCGACGGGGGCGGCGCCGAGCCAGGAGCGTATCTTGAGTTCCAGGACCTCCCAATCGAGCTTCTGGACCTGGGATTGGGAGAGCCTTTCGAAGCCGAGGCGGTAGAGGCCCTCGTCAACGATGGATTTGCGGAGGGTTTTGTAGATCCGGACGCACTCCTTGCCGTAGCCGGCCGCAATCATGACCTCGGCGATGGCGCGGAGGTCGGCCATGGCGCCGGCGGAGGCCTGCTCGACCTCGCCGATGGTCGCGCCGGCGGCGCGGATCTCGTCGTCGTCGGAGTTCTCGGTATCGTCGGAGAAGGCGCTGGAGCGGGCGCGGGTGGACGAGGAGACGGACTCGGGGTCGAGGCGGTCGCGGTTGGCGCAGAGGATCTGGTGGAACTCATGCTCGAGGCGGCGCATGGCGGTCTGCATGAGGGTCTGGGCACGGACGAGGGCAGCGGAGCGGGCGGCGGCGGGGGCGGCGCAGTCGCCGGAGACGAAGAAGACCATGGCGCGCTGGAGGTTGGAGACGGCGTGGAGGAACTCGCGGGCTTCGGCGCGGCCGGCATGGAAGAGGGAGGTGACCTTGGCGAAGGTATTGGCGTCCGCGTCCCACCGGGAGATCATAGCCTCGGCGGAGGCGATGTTGTCCTCCATGAGGGTGGCGGACAAGCTCTGCCGCGGCGACGTCGGCGGGGGTGGCGACGTCGGATGGGGCCGACGGCGGCCGGCGTGGGAGAAGAGGCGCATTTCTAATCTCTCACACCCAAAGAAGAAGAAGAAGAAAGTGAGGAACTAAAAGGTTTGAGGACAAGAGGAAGAGGGAAGCTGTTATCGTTCGGGTGATAGGATATAAAGGTCGTTAGCTATACGTGCTTATATAAGAGAGGGTGTGGCCGAGCAAAGCCCGCGGAATTGGGGAGACGTATTAAGGGATGTCACGTTTTTTTTTATTTTTATTTATAATTAAAATTTGGGAGTAACACGCAAGCTTAAAGCCACTCAAATGGACCCAACACGATGAAGTCGGCTAATTAAGGAGGTGATGTCATGTACAATTGTACAAAGAATTTAAGAAGGGATAACTACTGAGGATATTTTGATATTGAATTTGGAATAGAGGGGGGGAAAAAAAAGGAGCAGGGTCAGACCCTGCCACCCTGGTGATCTATGTGCGAATTAGATGGTGTTTCATTGATGTTTCCGCTTGAGCTTGAGCTGGAGCATGGCAAGTGGCAAGTGGCAACGTGCTTGTAGCGGGCTAATGGTATAAGCTTAGCATGCGCTAATCGAACCCCTTGTATTGATAACTGTCCCTCTGTACGTGGGTTGTGGTTAGCAGCTGGGTCTTATGCAGTGTTGATATGGGAATTGGAGATAAGCATGGTTGCGTTACAATGTGCATTGGAATTTGGAATTAGAAGATTCTTCTTTTTATAATTTTTTTATACTTACATTTACAGATATTTTGATGAGCTGAGGTTATATGTCAGGAACCATGCATGCACGTAGGGCTGGCGTGGCAGGCTCATCCATTCAATCAGATTTTACTTGCATTCACTAAGTTGCCTCCGCTGCTGCTGTGCTTCACATACGTAAAACAAGAAGAGCATTAAGATTACGCATCACAGCAATTGAGTTGTTGAATAATGAGATCTTTTCCTGGTCAGTAAGTATAGACTCACTCGACTTCATGATTGATTTTAATCTCATGAAATGAATCATATAAAATCCAAACTTTCATGAAAACATTGATATTTGTGAGTTTATATGTAATTATACTTTTAATTTGCTACGAACGAGCGACCACGACCAATGCTATCATCGTAAAGACGTAAGGTGGCAACAAGTTGCAAAACAATATCATGACACATCGTTAAGCAAAATATGTATATATATACAAATATTATGATCATAAAAAAATGTATGAAATATACGGCAGGCATAGTTATAGCAGCTAACGTGAATGATGCATTTCCGGCTTGAGATGCGTCTACCTAATGTCATAGACTTCAGCTGTACTATATTTTTGTCAGCTAAAGTATATGACAAATGGCGTTCTTGCACGGTCCCTCTGTGTGCACCACATGGGCGGGCGGTGGGCCGTCCATTTTTATTCGCGTGACCAGAATATAAACACATATATAAGACACATAACATATCGATCCCTCCCTTCTTTATCATCCATGACATTATTTAACCAACGTAGAAAGTTTCCAAGACGATATGCACTCTATTTTATTCATGGTATCAGCTCGCCATGCAATTCTATAATTTAGTTTCCAGTCACCTTGTCTGTTGGACTATCACGGTTGTGCCGGTTTGGACTTCGCAAAGGAATCGTTGTGAGTTGTGATGCTGGCCATTATATTTTAAACTAAACGATACTGTGTCACAGTCAACTGATAGCAATGTTAACAAAGTTCAAGAAAATGAAACTGTTGGCTTTTTATCATCGGCCGTGCGCATTGCTGCATGAAAAATATATATACCGTATATTCTAGGGAAGAGAAAAGAATAGAGAACAAGAAGGAAGCGTGTGGCGGCCGGCTGCAAGAAATCAGGAGGAGCAGCTGAAGAAGACGGTGAGGTAGGAGGAGCAGGTATCGCTGGCCAGGGCGATGACCATTTCCTAATTCCTAGCTTGCAGCTGTATTAATCGATAGCTTGTCTTCTTATGATTTGTTTTTATCTTCTTGCATGCTCTCTCTTTCCTCACGGGTAATGAGCATCGGCCGTCCTATAGCGGCATTGAGCCTAGTTTGGAGGCCGTGTGGACTTTGTTCTTGGCGATCGATGAAGTCGTGCGAAACAGGTAGAGCTGATGCCAGTGTTAATTTCACCAAAAAAATTGTTTTAAATTAAAGTTTGCAAATCTATTATAAAAATCAATAGTTTATATTAAAACAATAACTCGAGCTTGGAGTTGTCATTTTTTTTTATTATTATTGTCCACTGTTTTTCACTATAATGACATGAAATGATTGTTAATAATAACTAATATTCTTTTTTCCTACAAACCTAATCTTGGATAATAGCGACAGTTATTGTTCTTTACTACAATAAAACGTAATGGTCATGGAGGGGGCCGTCATTGGGTTAATAGTGTTAGGAAAAGAAAGCTAAAATCATTATTAATTGTATAGTGGGCTAGGTCATTATCTTAGTTGTATGGTGAATCATGGTTAAATGGGGTTGGGTTCATTGTTTTTAACAATAGGGCTGGGCTTATTGTACATTGATACCGACATCATCGAACTTTAGTTCGGAGTTGACCGACCACAACATTAACTCCATGTTTGGTTAGGCTCATAAGAGGAAGGATGGACAGCCATCATCTACTATTTGGTTCAAAAAAATTTAGAAAAGATCGATGAATGAAAATGAAGGATTGTTCATCCATTCTGACCTACTAATTTGGATCTTTCCAAACTAAGAGGATGCGAAGAAGGATGGATAAAACATACGAGGGATGGCTTCGTATGTCAATAAATTGTCCCTCATTAATTTTCTTGACAAAACCTTAAAAGTACATCTATTTTTCTATTTATATTCATTATTTTTACTTAACTATTTATATAAAATTAATTAACGTTTTAAATTAAAGTATACATTAATTAGTTATTTATATAATCATTATTTAAATAAATTATTTCATATATAATTAATCTATAAAACTATCTATTTAAATAAATTAAATTATAATTTAAAAAATTATATGATTTTTATATAATTATAAATTATAAAGATTATAGGTTTATATATTGCCCTACTTCTTTGGTACAAATAAGTATTATAAATCGATAATAATAACATGCTTTTACCAAAGGATAGTTCAGCAAAAATGTCATACAAATAGCGTCTACCTTTTCTTTAATTCTTCTACACCAAATAAAGGAGAAAATTTTTTCCATTCATCCTTCCATGTTTTATTTAACATATGGAAAGATAGATGGAAGATCCATCTTCCATCTAGAGCTAATTATATGTCAGGCTTGAGGACAAGCAATATCAAATTTTACATAAGCTCGACTCGAAGCTCGATTAAGAATGAGAGTTTAGGCTCGAGATTCAGCCCATGAACAGCTATACCTCCATCCATTCTCTTTCTCATTTATCTATTTTTTCATCCATCCTCTTCCTTGTCCCTTTTTTCTTTTCTATTCATTATTCCTTTAATTCATCTATTAGTATAAATTTAGGATTGATCCCAGAGATCCTTGATTTATTTGTTTTTTTCTTTTTTGCTATCTTTGTATCATCCTAGTTATAATATTTTATACATTCTTAACTATAAATATAGATGGTAACCGCCTCACGGGAAAGGTAAAAAAATTCTTAATAATTATTTTTTTCAATTTTTTTTCCTCAGCGGGTTACAACTTACAACTGTATAAAGTCGCATCTGATTCATCTGAATTCGTGCCAACATTTTGTTCGCAGTCGGGCTCCTCGTGTGGCTGCCACGTTTGAAGTTGTCACTCTCTCAACATCCAAGGTCTAAAGTAAATCATAAGGCCGTCCAAATAATTTGTATTAGAGACCTGTGACAACTTGAACGTATTAGTAACATGAATTTAAATAACAATCATATTATATATTATATATATAGAGAGAGAGAGCAAGAGAGTGTTTATGTGTTTAATTAGGATATTGTTATAATAATATGGCTTTAAAACAGACTTACTAATTTCAATATTAGCGGTTAAATATAAAACATAAACCAGATATAATTTAAAAATTCAAAAATATCTAATATCTAAAAAAAATTATACAATTTTAAGTCCCTTAGTTTATGTATCAATAAGTCGCCCCAAATATACAGTTGTAATATGCTGATTTTGGATTGACTTGATATATTATCAAAAGGTGTAGATTATATATATATATATATATATATATTATATTCTTGAACATAGAAATTTTAGGCCTTCTCTATCGCGTCCGATGACTTACAATTTCATTTTTGACCATTAATATTGAATTTGGTAGTAGGTCTAAATTTTTTTGACCATTATGGACTCATTTGGTTCGTTGAAAGATTTTTTCCGCGATAGAATGTTTTTTTTTGAGAAGATGATTTCTAAAATATGAAGTCTAAAAAAATAATTTTGACATATTTAGTTGATCATGAAAAAGTAGCACATTGCAAAGTGGCTTATGTTTGGTTAAGCATCTACTTTTTAGAAAAAAGTTGTATGAAATACTTATAATTATATCCTTTTTTTAAAAAAAAGGTTCCACAGATTTTTCTTTTTTATGAAACATAGGATTTTTGTTTCTTTTGAAATACTACTTTTTTATCTCTCTTCTTTTAAAACTCCAACCAAATAAGTGGTATGTTTTTATTTTCTCGTTGATCACACTTTTTTCTCTTCTTTTTCGGCAAACCAAACGAGTCCTATATATTTATTAAACACACACACACATATATATATATAATATTCGACCTGGAAAGTTTAATTTTTCAATTTAATTATTTTATTTCATTAGTACAAAAAAATCAATTTCCATAATTTTAATTCAGATAAATGCAAGATAAGAGCTTCACAAACATTTTCATCATTTATATTTAGTGTGATTGGTCACATGCCCACATCTCATGACATAATGTCTTATTTTGAATGAATTTTTAAATTAGTTACAAGTAGTATTCGCTGGAGTACTATTCAACTTAGCAATCCCATTGTAACTAACTCATGGACAAGGTTGAACTTGGAAATGTCAAAAATGGATGCCCCAATATGTCCTCTAGGAACCTCCACAATCATCATCTTGAAAGTGACATAATCCAACTCATTGCCACGAGTTTCAGACTTATTTGTGGATTGGCTGACTCTTGGTGTTTACCTCTCCCAAGCCCATTAAATTTATTATAGTTCTAGCCACTCTAGCCACCATTAATTCAACATTTGGTCTAATCTATTTCAATATTCAAAATACAATTCTGGCTAAATATAACTCTCCGGAAATGATCATATTTTAGTAGTATTATCATATATAATAACAAATGCACATTGAGCAGCATTATTTTGATAATAGTATTAATGTAAATTATAAATTTATGTTTAGCATTATGAGATACTATAGTGTAACATGCAATTCATTTGATCCAGTTTCTGTCTTTGATGTGGCTAGAAAAGAGAACTACATGGAAAATTGATTACATTTATTGACATATTTAAATTTTATAAAGTAAATATAATTGAATAGATGGAATTACAAATATTTATCCATCTTTCTTGCATGCATCACACTTGCTTTTATGCCATGGGCATTATTTACGAAGCTCGATGGTAACCGGACATGCCCTTCATTTGGAAGCCCATACCATCACCCTCGAAACACTTATGTTTAATATGCTTGACATGAGAATGCACTCCGCAAATGGAAATACGATGGACATTAAGACCTAGCTCATCTCATTGTATGGCATAATTTATAATTTTTCAAATGCACCATGATTATTGTAAACATGTTACGACGTTACGTAATGTCCTTTTTAACTCTACATGCATGATGAATTGATGATATGTAAGCACGGCAAGCATTGGTCTATCCAAGCAATGACATCAATATAAAGATTTCTCTCTCTCAAATTAAAAAAGAGAATCCATAGATCACCTGCTGAGATTATCCTGATGTACACAAGTGCAAGGAATGGATCACTCTCCACGATAAAATATTGCCATGGGTGACCTCCAATTAACTGAAATCTTATTAGCAACTACTCCGTACGCCAAAGAGGACCTTTTGAAGATGAGACACGATCAAAGTTTAGCCTACCAATTTATATGCACCTTTTCTTCCCATCCCAAGATAACTTAGAGATCGAAATCGTCATTTACTTCATCATCTCCTCTATATTTTCTTATGAAAGAAGTTTTCTTAACAAGTTTATGGCCATTGCATCCACACGCCCGATAAGGTTTGCCAATGCGCTGTGGATGCCGTAGTAAATTGGATAATTATACCTGATTCCTATTTATCTCAATGGCTCAAGTCTTAACAAGACTAATACCTTGATTTTTTTTATTTTTTTTACCTGGTTTCGACTTGAATACTTCTGCTGCTTTCTAAGGTGATGTACAAGAGGTGATTGCAGTCGTATTCAAATAAGTATTTTAGCATCAGCATCAATCAGACTCAATGTGATCTTATATTATCTCTTTTTGTATAAACTGTAAACTAAGAAAGAGGAGAAAATTAAAAAGGGAGGATGATTTAAAGTAGGTTTGAAATTTGACTTGGGCAACTATTTTCAGCATTATTTAGCAGCTTTAGCTCGACGCAAGATCAAGGAACGCGACACAGTGGCTCCTAACATGTCATGCTGATCATAACATATGAGACTTCCTTAGTAAGTATATCTGCTCAAGTCTTTTAAAAAAAAATCTCAGCTTAAATCTTCTTTCGCTTCAGCGTACGTACGTTTGTTTTTTTTTCCAGCAATTGACCTTTTCCTACCTTTGACTTAAGAACAAAGAAATCTTACCTGTCTTGTTTAGAGTTTATCTCTGAATGAGAAAGCATCTTTGGTTCCCCATTTGTTTATAAAAACATGCGGGGCTCATTTGTTTTGATTCGTACACTGCCATTCACTGAACATGGACGCTTGCGACTTCATCTCAACCATGTAGCTAGTGAGAATACTCTCTCCTCCTCCTCTCCCTTTAATATATAAAGGGAGGCAAAAGAAGCCAGCCAGCTTTATTAAAGATTAATCGCATTTACAACAGAGACAAGAAACATAAATGAGTTATATTATCGAAAGAGGAGAGACAGATATGAGAAAAAGAAGTTAAATAGCTTCAAACTAAATATCTGATAATCAAGACAGAATATTTTGATGCTCATAAGATGAAGCAGTGGAGAAAAGAACCTCATCCAGACCAATAAGATGGAGCATTCATTGCCTGAAAGTTTCAAGCAATTTCCTAAAAATTTTAAGGCCAATATTTTTTTGCTATACCAGCCTAATTTGAATATGAAACGCTTTATTTTGAATATTTTTCTGCTATACCAGCCAAGTTGTTGTATCTTTTTCTACATCGGAATGCTCTCATCTTTTTCATGGATGCATGTAGGCAAGAAAAGTCTTCTTGCTCCCAAGATGAGGAAGAGTGGTTACAGCCTTACAGGAGGTGGTCATGAGCAGAGAGAAACGGCAGGAGGATGGTTACATTGTGGCATTCTATAGTCACAGGGAGGTTACCGAACGAGACCAAACACCATCGCTGCTTCACTCTTCTCCACTTATTTGTTGAGCCTTCTTTGATGCCGTATGATCTACGAGAAAGGAACTTGTTAATGCACCCCTAATTTTCCCTTCTGGATTCATGCTTGCTCCCTTTCTCTTCTGAAAAGTACCAGAACAATTGGTGACCCAAGGACCGACCATGATGCATGCATGCATCGAGGCTAGAATACTGTTTGCTTTGATTTGAAAAAATGGAAATGATGTGATAGGCAGCGTTCGCTAGAGTCTTGAAAACCAATAGGAGAGAAACATGCATTTAATGCGTTACGCTTTTCTTCTGTGGTTTGCTTTTTTGCCATGTCCTTTTTTGAAATGAAGCACGCTAAAACTCTATGAAGAGATTAATAAATAATTGTCGCCGTTTTATGGTCGTGTATATCATGTCATTTCAAACAACAAAATCTAGGGTGCACATAGATATATGAGACATATGAAGGCAAATCCACCAAATTTTCCTTGGTCGTAATGCGTCGCAATATACACGAGCCAACACCGGTCTCCATCCAAATAGCTCTATGACTCTCCCTTCCATAGTACACTTACATTGCATTTGTTCTTTCAGTACTATTAATATTGTGTACAATAGTTTAAAAATCTTATTTCATTTTGAGCTGACGGGCCCTACCAAATTTATACTTTGATATTATATTAACTGATCAATTAATTTTAAAACTTAAGTTGATATAAAAAAGGATAGGTAATGTATATTGGACATAACAATTCAACAATAATAAGTGTTTTTTTTTAACACTTTGGTTGCCAACTAATATAGATAACATTCTCTGGATTGTTGAGAAACTCACGTTATTATCATTTTTTTCTCTTCATTGAATAATTTTCTGATTTACTCTCCACAAATGAATTGATTCGGAACTACTCAATTATTCTCAAATTACACAAGAATTTTATATTTTATTAATGAATTATTCATGATTAATTTTTTAAAAAAGTTATGTATTACAAATTAACGATGTTATGTGTTATTGCTGGTAAGGATATTCTTCGACTACCTTGTGTAATTTTTGTCTCTTCTATAGTTATTTTTGAATAAATAAATTGAAAAATATTTTAAAAAATCATATGATTATAACTTTTTTTTAATTCTCTTTTATCCAAATTCTTTTCAAATCTTTGATTATATTTTTTTCGACTTTTTCTTCAATTTTCTAACCATATTGTTCTTGAACGTCAAACATTTGGCGATGTACAAAAGAAAAAAAAGGTCAAAGCATCCACTATTTTCAAATTATCAAAGTATGAGATAAAATGAGGTCAATCATTATAACAAAAACCAAAACTTAGGGCATATCTAACCAAGAATAAGTATCCTCCTATCCTTCTAGGCATGGATCATGAATGCGAAACGAGACCTACTAGAGGTGTCCATGAACTAATGGTTGTAAGTAGCTGACAAAAAGTGTGCCAATCAAAGTAGAACCGTGGAAGAAAGTATAGGCTCATTGACTTATGATCCAAATTTTTAACGAAAGAGACTCAACTGTGGTGATTGATGCCTATAGCTCTAGGCATGGGTAAAATGGTTTTAGGAAAAGTCTTGAGATCATTAGATCAAGGTCATTCAAGAATAGAGAGTTCACATTGCCAAAAAGTTGTTAATCACACCGTTGACTTGTTACTAGGTATAAAATAGAACTCAGCAATTATGCAAAAGAAAAAAAATAAAAGAAGGTAAGATTCCTCACCCATCACTTTCATTTGCAGACATCCAATAAAGACTTAATGTGCTCTAAAATCCCACTAATCGCAATGCACATGGGAAGAAATATATAAATCAACATACTGGAATAATCATTAAATAACATACTTAATTTTATGGAATATAGTTCTTGTTTAAATATAAGTACGTGTATGGTTGTGAAATGTAAATAGCATTCTAGATAAATTTGCCGAGATAGCAAGCACCGGCGATGAGAGTGTTGATGGTCATTTGCTAGTCTAGGTTATGATTTATTTTTTACTTGGAATATTTCTATCGCATCACACTAGGAAATTAATATGCTATCAGAAAAATAAATCTTATTTTGCAGAAATAAAAGCTTATTTTTTCAACGATGAAACTGACACGTAATAGCTATTTATCTTGCAATAGAACGGCGACCATGACAAAACAATTGATCAACAGCGATGATTTTTCAAATGTTCAGTATATATATGTATAAACTAGGAAAAGCTAAATTAATGGGAACTCGGATGAATAATCTTGAAAATTCAAGGCTAGCAACTGTTTAGGGGGTTGCATGGGTGATGGGCTCCTATCAGCAATTTGTTTTGGGTGCTTGCCCCAGTTCTTGGTTACTTCTTGATAGTTCAATTCTTCGCATTGTATAAGGATAATGTTATGGAGTAATTGAACTTTTTGAAACTATTAAAATTACCTGTTATCAACCTCTCTAAGACGGGCTCTCTCTAAGGAACTTTTTGAAGATATGGTAAGCCCCATAGCTTTGGGAGAAAGGTTGCCTCTTTGCAAAAGGGTCATAGCGACTAGGCCTAGATGATTGTTTACCAAAAGTACAGGTCTCCATGAAGTTTGTAAGACTATATATGGGGGTTATCGCTTACCCAGTACTAGAAGATCAAGAAAGTTGGTGACGTAATGACAAAGGAGTAGGCGATCGAAGCCCCAGTGAATTTTGACCCGCAGGAAAAGCATAATAATCTGGACACTGTTTCGAAGAGAGACCATGAAATAGACATATACGGACTGCTTGTATCTGGACAGAAAGATCTTATGAAGCTTTACTGTTCCTTGGAATTAGCTTTGGGCCTTTCCTGTACAACTTAGGTGGAAACCGGGGGCCCGAGCCATCGTTGCATGTATGGGCCGTAAGACTACATGGATCTACTTGGGTTGGGCTCTACTAGCAGGCTAGCAAGAATTCAACTTGGGCCAGAGACACTGAAATCCAACCCAACTCGAACAGTATTCTGGGTCTAGGCATATATTCATCATAGTATCAACCGCACTGCGGTACTAGGTACTGTTTATGGGGTTAAAATTACTTTTTCTATATACAAATTAAGTTTAACCCAGCTTATCCTGCTTTATCCTGGCACTCGATTTAGCCATCGAGGATAACAAAAAGATACCTTGAAGTCTCATAGCAATGGGAGGTAGGTTAATGGGCCCCCAAATCCAGCCCACTTACAATGTGTAAGTGGGCTTGATTGTTGAAATAAAAAGGCCACTTAAAGCCAAAGCCATCAATTTAGGGTATTTTTAGCTGTCTCTATACGACTAGGGTTTTTAAGAGCTCTTCTCTAGCTTTGGAACCCCTGCCGCCATTTCGTCTCGCCCGAGCCGAGCGAGAGTAGAGAAGAAGAGATCTCTAACCGCTTCCAATGGGTAAGGACTTGATCTCCATTCCCTTTTCCCGATTCCCTTGGACCCCATCTCTTTTCTTCTCGCTCACATCCTCCTTCTTCTTCTCATGGCAGCGAGGATTAAGGTCCACGAGCTCCGGGGGAAGTCTAAGGCGGAGCTGTTGAACCAGCTGAAGGACCTCAAGGCGGAGCTCGCCCTCCTCCGCGTCGCCAAGGTCACCGGCGGAGCCCCCAACAAGCTCTCCAAGATGTAAGTCTTCGATTCCTTTCCATCTAAGTGTTTGATCTCGATCGGACGGCGCTCACGGTGTTTGCTTCTGGTTTGGCAGCAAGGTGGTGAGGCTCTCGATCGCGCGGGTGCTGACGGTGATCTCTCAGAAGCAGAAGCAGGTGCTGAGGGAGGCATACAAGAACAAGAAGTACCAGCCGCTCGATCTCCGCCCCAAAAAGACTCGCGCCATTCGCCGCCGACTCACCAAGTACCAGGTTATTACCCTTCTTCTTCTCTTTCTTTCGTTTCTCAAATCTCCCCTTTTTTCTTATAGAAAGATCAAAAAATCCCTTTTGGTTCTATTTGTTCTTGATTGGATGCCTTTTATTTACCAGTTATCGAGATTTTATTTTATTATGGCATGGATACTTCTGCTTTGCATCGAGTTTTGGAGAAATAATTTGGCAACCCTACGTGGATGATAACGTTGGATCAAAAGATAAAGTATTTAGGCCTGATGAGTACAGATCTGGCGTTATAGGTGTCCGTAAATGATGATAATATAGCATCTATTTTTTCTGCACCTTAAGAATTTTTTATGCTTAAAACATTCTCAAATACTCGATATCTCACACCTTCCTTCCACATCAGTTATTTGTGATTTCTTATTGCGCTATCCCTACTGTAGGCTTAATCTAAGAAAAGTATGCGGGTTATATGGTGTTGTGTTGTGATTGGTTTTACTGCTCATATTTATCAGCTATTGTTAAAAAATGGATCTAACCGTTTGCTACATAAAGTGAAGCAGTTCTGTGAAGTGTATATCGTCAGATAGTGATTGACTTAGAGATTCAGGTGGTGGGTCGATGGAATATAATATAGCATGACGTTATATATGTGAGTGAACTTTTTAGTCCTCAATTATATTAAAAGGTGCCTCTAATTGCAACAAAGAAGGTATTGTAACAGTTGTGTCAAGGACATTTAACAATTTCCTTGATTAATGCATGCTTGCATGCTTATGTAAGTCAAGCATTAGTGAAACTCTATAATATTTATTCCAGCCACTCTTGTCAACCGTTGCCTGGCCATGTATCTTTCTCCATTCCAAGGCTTCAAACTACAAGGTGATATATATGATCTTTTTATTTTGAGAAATACTTGGATTATGGATTGAAGCATTAAGTCAATCACTTTCTGGCCATGATTCTGTCACAGTTATTTTTTATGTTAGATGCTAGTTTTACAATTAAATTAAGTAATTATGGAAAAATAGAGGGGAGTTCAAGAGGGAGAAGGGTGCTTTTGCAGTTGCTTGATGGATGTCTTGAGCATCGAAATCCTTTAAGCTACATAGAAATCTTTAATATCTAAAAGAAAATTATCCATTTGTAACTAGCCACATCTTTGACAGAAACAAGTGTTTGAACCCTTAATTAATGCGTTGGTACTATCTGTTAAAGAGATCCTAACACAAATTATCTGTGCAGTGTTGTTCGCATTGCATTCTTAAGCTTTATTGAGAGATTGCAAAACGCAAATGGTCTTGGTAACTAGAGAAAAGTGAATTAGAGCCTAAGAGAAATAAAACCGACAAGGGGCAAAGTTTAAAGATAAAGATCATGACAGAATGCTCTCATGTTCAAGTGCGTACATACCTACGTATAGGGATTTGCAGTTTCAGGACATAACCTTTTCTGTTAATGATTCCTTGGATGCTTTTAACACTATTAAGTCACTTGAGATATGGCCCTTCCATTTAATGCACACTGGCTTTCAAATTAAGATGCTTATTAAACTCAAAATGGGTATGTAACCAATTGCCATTTTGCTGAGAGATAGCATGACATCCGTTCCCATTTAAGCTCCTGTGGGCAGAATGATCTCTTCCGATTTTCTTTGTATATAAAGAAAGCAATATCATTGTGTATTTTAATCATGATTAATTGTTACAGCAGCTTTTTTATTACCAGCAACAATGTCTACACTGCTCAATCCGAGCTTTTGCTTTAGGAGTAGGCAAACTTCCTGGTTCCTGGTTGCATCCAACCAATTAATTTCCAAGATGCCTTTTATCATGACTTTCTTTGTAGCTGTTCCCATGGAAACTATTGCACTATATATCATTTTATATTTGTAATTCCTGCACTTTTGACCACTGCAGTGGATGCAGTTAGAAACTTAGTGGTTGAATGCTTCAATCTAGGGCAATATCCACGGAGGAAACTCTTTGGAAACTTGACCCTCCCCCCCCCCCCCCCACCCAACCCCACCTCACCCCACCACCTTTCTAATTGCTTGTTTAGCTCAAATGTTTTTAAGATATCTGCTTCCCTTCACAATAATTCCGCTCCACCTGCACCCCAAAAAAAAAAACAGTTCTGCACTTGTTCTTTATTTTGGCAACTGAGGCTGGGAATGTTGGGAGTAGATTTGAAGGTATTTCAATAATGTGTTGTCTGATTTATGTACTATGGAAAAATGGAAAACGGTAAAAGGCTTATGCTACTATATAACTGAGCTCATGTTGAAACATTTGCATGCCAATAAGTAGTATTTGTCATTATTAGTGTTGTTATTAGACAACTGTGGTTGGGTTTGATCATCACATCAAGAATTGATAGTTAATGTCTGATCAAGCAAGTCTGTAGCAACAACATATCTGAGTATTTCCTGTAGCAATTACGTGTATCTTAATAAAATTAAAGATCTATCCCAAAGGGCGCCCCTCCCCCTCCCTCCCTCCCTTGCTCCCTCTCCTTTTCTTTTTTTTTGTTAATCTCTCCCCACTATGCATCAATTTTGTCCCTTTTTTTAATACAACAAATGGAGCATCTAAACATCTGCTAGGATAATAGAAGGAAAGACTGAAAGAAACACTTAATATTGCTCTTTGATACGAATTTATGTGGTTTATTTTGTCAGAATTGTCCATGTTCAAGAGAGCTCCCTTGAATTTCTCAAAACAAAACAACGAGTACCATGGTATTCATATCTTGCTTCACAGACTTGATGTTTTAAAGTTTGTTCTGTAATCACATCAAGAATTGCTAGTTAATGTCTGATCAAGCAAGTCTGTAGCAACAACATATCTGAGTATTTCCTGTAGCAATTACATGTATCTTAATAGAAATAAAGATCTATCCCAAAGGGCGCCCCTCCCCCTCCCTCCCTTGCTCCCTCTCCTTTTCTTTTTTGGTTAATCTCTCCCCACCATGCATCAAATTTGTCCCTTTTTTTAATACAACAAATGGAGCATCTAAACATCTGTTAGGCTAATAGAAGGAAAGACTGAAAGAAGCACTTAATATTGCTCTTTGATATGAATTTATGTGGTTTATCTTGTCAGAATTGTCCATGTTCAAGAGAGCTCCCTTGAACTTCTAAAACAAAACAACGTGTAGCATGGTATTCATATCTTTCTTTACAGACTTGATGTTTTAAAGTTTGTTCTGTAATCACAGATTCAGAACCACTCTTACATTTTTTAAGCTGTTCGCACGTAGGATATCTTCTATGATATTTAAAGAGAATTAACTTATATTCTGTGACGCTCGGAGGACATGCTGAGTCATTCTCATCATAGGACAAGTCACATTGTGTAAAAGCTCTCCAGACCTAAAAGTGATGGCAGAACACTGATTCGTCTCTGGTTCCTCATGTTTTTTCATCTTGTGGATGTAATGAACATTTATACAGTTCCGCATGTTTTTTCATCTTCCGCATGCATTAACAGTTCTTTTCTTCTGACTACAGGCTTCATTGAAGACCGAACGACAGAAGAAAAAGGAGATGTACTTCCCAATGAGGAAGTATGCCATTAAGGCATAGATTAGGTTATTATTTAGACTTGTCTTTTTCGTTTAAGTGGCTGTCCTCTGGGATCCAATTTTTGTCATGTGTTTTATGGATTAGCAATCCTGTTTAGTACTATGCTTTGGGTTTATGACATACAAAATGCTAGTTGTCTTTTCTGGGATTCAGATAAGTTTGATGTTTGATTCTTGATTCATCTTCCTTTGCTGGTATTAAACTTGGTTTGACATGTCGATGGAGATTTCTGCTCTACACTGACTTCCATCAAGTGCTGGGATATTCATTGCAATTTCTGCTCGACACTGTTGCTTCATCTGTCTGCTTAAATTATTGAGAACGGCAATCTGAATTGCTGAGCCCTTTGAGTTCTATTCTTGCTGCCTTGCTGGGTGGCCTGGTTTGTGCCCCTTTCACCTCCAGAAAAGGAGAATTCTCAAATCTTACATGCAGGGTGCAGCTTGGCGTAGTTCTTGTTCTTTGTTATTATTTTGGTGTATCAAGTAAATTTGTACATGTGAGAACAACCACAATCACAACGAGTCCGTTAAAGCTGTATTGCATCCTTTAGAATGAGTCCGTTGCAAAGCTATACTGACTTCTCCCTAACGAAATATCAAAAAATAGCTATCCTGTGGAATGCAGGAATAGCCTAGCCTTCAGAAGAAGAAGAAGAAGGGATGTCTCTCCAAAAGTTATCCCCTCTACGTAACAAAGCTTTAAGCTTTGGTACTTATGATTAGACTGTCGAAATACTTGGCGAGTTTTAAATTTCTTGAAAAAAGGTGTATTCCACAACCATTTTCTCACTCGGTGGCCAGATTTCTGTTTTCGTAGTCATAGCCAAAGGCAGCCTTTCATACAGTGCACGTGTCTCAAAGCAAGGAACTGCATGTTCCTCTTAGAAAAAAAATCTTTCACTCTTCCGCTTTCTTTTCTTCTTTTAAGATGGAATTTTCGGTCGTACCATATTTCTGCACACGTGAGACATTTTGGCCTTCCAAATCGGTAGCTTATAACATGGAAAACAAAAATTAGCACACGAATAGGGAAAATAAAAGTAAATGAATGTTGAATGTTCATTTGTTCAGACAAATAATCCTGACTATTGTTATTTGCCGTTGTTTGGATGCCTACGAGAGAAGATACCTCTCATCTTTTTAATTCCAACGATGCCTCCCCAGTTGTATGAGACGAGCCAAATAAACAATAAAATTATATAGTTTGTGTATATCTAAGTCTGTCACAGTACCATCTGAGCCCACTACATGGGGTGGGGGGCGGGTGGAATCCAGTACACCTTTTTTTTTTTTCCTTTCTGCTATTGCTTTCCAACATACTCCGAATCAAAAACATGTTCTTTGATGGCAATGGCACTTTCACTTGGGACAATAGTATAGCTGACTAGGTGGCATCCTTCGCAGCTCATCACTTTGGGAGTTTCACTTGGGACAACCTATTCTTGGTTCCATCATTTTTGTATTCTCTTATTTCTTTTAATCTTATGGATTGCATCCACATCCGTTGTGTGTGAGCCGCCGTTGTACCAAAAAAAAAAATTCGGATTCTCATCAACATTAGATAGGGTACATCCTTTTTTTTTTTTTTTTTTTTGACTCTTTTTATCCAACATACTCCTTTTCTCAGGAATCAAAAACATATTCTTTGATGGCAATGGGGGCACTTAAAATAGGCAAAAGTCAGCATTGAAAGTTGAGATCCATTTTCTACCGAGACAATCCGGCCTTGCTAATTGCTAATCCACTCCCTCTGAAGAAGAAAGACCAGTCAAAGTAACATTTGCCAACAATCTTTCAGAATGCATTTTTTTTAATTGGTATAAGTGTCTTCCTCTGGTGTATATATGCCGACATTATGAAGAACCCGTGTGGAAAGTCCTGCAGAATTGGACTAGATTTTCTAAAAGTCCAACCCATATCTTCTAAAAGCTCATCCTAATCTTAATTTAAATTCTACCAATGCATCTATTGGCTTGTAGGAAGAAAAAAAAAAACACTTATATAGGTTTTTTCCTCCCATAAAATTTGGGCTGGAACGTATTGCATGGATATGTGCCTACTCAAATAGACTGTCCACTTCCGGAATTCAATAAAAAAATCCAATCCAATCTAATCTTGTTGGATTTTTTCCAACTAAGTTACAAGCTAAATCATCCACATACGATGCATCTCTTCGCTTATAAAGGTTATGACAATATACAAACATACCTCCGTTGTAGTCTAGTTGGTTAGGATACTCGGCTCTCACCCGAGAGACCCGGGTTCGAGTCCCGGCAACGGAATGTTTTTTTTCATATTTTGAGAAAAAAATAATGGAACTCCATTTTTAACAATAAAAAGGATTTCTTTTACTTTTTAATAAAATTATAAAACAAAAACGTAAACGAGGAAAATGTTTTTATTCAAAGTCTAAATGAATTATAAATAATTGATTCACAAAAGGAAGTTTGAAAGGTTGACAAAAAGTTAATAACAGAAGCAAAATGCAGTATAAAAGAAAAGACAAAAGAAGGAGAATAGTATTATCTTTTGTAAAATCAAATGCATTATAAAAGAAAAATATAAAAGATGCAAAATGAATTATAAAAGAAAATAATAGACAAGGGGGAAATGTATATATCTTTTAAAAAATCAAATGAATTATAAAAAAAAATATAAAAGTGGAAAAATAAAGAGGTTAATAGAAATAAAGAAGAAAAGTGAGTTGAAGAAGAAAAATTAATGCAGGAACATTCTTATCTTTGTGAGAAAAAAAAGAATTATAAAAGGAAGAATAAGAAGTTGAAGAAAAAAAAAGATAAATAAGAAGTCGAAGAAAAAACTAGTAGGACAAAACAGTCGAAGAGAAAAGTAGTTTTCTTTGAGAAAACAAATGAATTATAAAAGAAAGAATAAAAAGTTGAATTAAAAAATAAAGAAGGAAATATAAGAGGTTGAAGGAAAAAAAATAGAAGGAAAATAGTTGAAAAAAAAATAGAGGAAAATTAATCTGGGGAAATGTTTTTATCTTTAAAAGAATCAAATGAATTATACACAAATAAATTACAAAACGAAAATAAAAAGTTGAAAAATAAAAATGTTGGTAGAAATTTAATAATAGAACTAAAGTGAATTACAGAAGAAAATTAAATGATCAAGCATTTGTTTCTTTGATAGAACAAATAAATTCTAAAAGAAATAATAAGAATGGAAAAAAAAGGAAGAGTTAGAAGTTGAAGAGAGGGGGGGGGGGATAAGAATTTGAAGAAAAAAAAAAGAATGAAAAACATTTTAAAAAATAGAAAGAATTTGAATTATAAACAAATAAAACATTTGATGAACCAGATATCGACCACAGTGGGAGTCGAACCCACGACCTTCTGATCCGAAGTCAGACGCGCTAATCCACTGCGCTATGCGGTCAATTTTATGTTTCCAGTTCAACAAACATTGTTATTCTCTCAAAGCGTTTACACTAAGTCATGCGTTAAAATGGCATACTATTGCTGTTTGTGCATTGCATTAAGTTTTATAATGTGATTATTTGGTTGGATTTGAATTTAGGTTATGTGGTTGGTATCTTCACAACTTCAGATATCAAGTTGGCGATGGAGTTGAGATCACTACACGTATGACCGGAAGGACAACATGTCTTGCTATCTGTCAAACTTAACTTACATGAGACTGAAGCATGATCCTTTTATGATATGGACCGGGAAAGAAGAAAAAAAAAGATAGCATTAGTGGATTTCATTGTCTTGCTAATTAAATTAGGACATGGTATGCCATGGTAAAGAAGAAGGCGGGCTTGGCATTAAGAAATTTAGAAATATGAATCTCTCCCTTCATGCAAAATGGGATTGGAGATTGATGATGAATTATAGTGTTGGTAGTGGCAGCGAATCTATTTGAGGAAGCAAGTTACAACTGCCCACCGCACGAGATGTCGGCTTGCCGTGCGTCTCAGGACTCAGGCGGCGACCCTTCAGAGCCTCCCCGGTTTGGAAGGGCATTTGCTCTGACCTTGAAGCCTTTAGGAACTGTGCTTCCTTTAAACATGGCAATGGTGAAAATATCAGATTTTGGGAAGATTGTTTGTTAGGACCAATCCCTTTTGAATCCTTATTTCATGATTTGTTCTTTAGAGGAGTCAAGCTTTTAAAATCACCAATTGTTCCAAAAGCTTAAATTTATAGGATGAGATAGATTTGTTTATATATTTTATATTGATGATATAGATTTATTTATATATTTTATATTTTCTTACACTCTTTTTCATATGTGGTCGGACTTTTTTTTAATAGGTGAGCTCAACATGTGAAATTTTTTGATAACAGAGTTAAAGAATACGGAAACAAAGTTCGAACTCATGACTTCTGCTCTGATATTATGTTAAAATTACTAATAGTCCCAAAAACTTATAAAAGTCCTAAACATATATGAATAATCTGAATATTATATATAAAGCAGCGGAAATAGGAACGCATACCTCCTGCCATAGTGAATGTCTTTTGTCTTTAGAAGTTCTGATCAGGATAACTCGGCAAGAACACTTTAGTGAGAAAAAGGACTTCTAGTCTTTTTCTAGCTTTATGGGACGTACTGATGAATGTACACAAGCCCCTTTTATAGGCAAGATCAGGATCCTTGATTCTCTATTGTAATAAATATTAGTATTCAATCCATCACAGAATACTAAGAGATATTGTACCCGTTGATTTTAGTTAACTCTACAACTACCTTATAATGATATTTATCCAATAGTTTATCAAGCAAGCTGTACATGAATGTGGTATGGGGGCCACCTTAAGGATAATTATCGAATAAAGTTTACAACTTAAATTTATAAAGTGAGATGAATTTATTTATATATTTTATATTTTTTTACACCAGCGGAACGTCCCAATTGAAAGCCCTGTTCTCCTCTGTTCATCCAATTGATTCTGGTGATGTGCCAGTGTGGAAGCCCTGTCGAGATGGAAAGTATAGTGTTGATTCGTACTACAAGTTTATTAATAGTGGCGGGGTCCGTTGTCAATTCTACAAGACAATATGAAAGGCTCCAGTGCCTGAAAAGGTCAAAGTATTCATTTGGCTGGCTACATACTGGAGAAATTTTGGCAAGGATAGAGGGCAAGTGTCGGCTGCCCCTTTCGTGGCTCGCGCTCTGAGGCTGCTTCTCACCTTTTCATTCGTTGTCTGTTTGCCCAAGCATTGTGGTCTTCTCTTTTATCATGCTTAAATCTCCGCAGATTGCCACAGAATTTAACATCTCTTTGGTCCCCATGGAGGAAAAGGACAATTCACAAGTCCATCTAAGAAAAGGTTGGGATCAGTTGCTCATGGCACGAGAGAAACTCAAGGATCTTCTTGAAAAGAAGAGCATCACCTCCTCTGTTTTGCATAAAATACTATACTTTTTTTTTCCTGTGGAGCTTGTCTTTGTAATGCCAAAACCTCTGTTTCCTACCTCTCTATGTGTGTAATTGCCACGCTTCTTCTTGTAAATATTTTTTTCTTTCAATAAAGTTTGGGGGAAGTTACTCACTCTCTCTATTTTACGTAAAAAAAAAAAAAAATCTGGACTGGGAAGAAAGATTTCATACGGGGAGCTCAATTCTAAGATGCATGCGATCTGGGAAAAAAAAAAAATCTAAAATGCATGTTTCAAACTAGAGAACCAGAATAAAATTTAATACAGAAACTTCAGAATTCCTGAACACTAAAAATTCTGCATTAGCTTCATTTAAATGATCATTAGGTGGGTAAAAAAGTTATGCAGAAGAGAAGCAGAGGTTTGCAGTAAACAATAAATAACAACGCTCGGGAAGCGCTGAACCAGATTTGGGTTGTTTATACTCCTGCCATTTATCCGATGAAACTCATATGTAAGCCCGAATTATAACAAAATTAAGATCCAAACAGGTCATGTTGCTGCCGATCTTGGACCGATAATGCAGGCCACTCCTGTGGAGCTCATCGGATTGGCTCCTCCGATGCTCGAGTCAGAGAGGATTTCTAGTGGAAAGTGAGGAAGTAGAAGAATAGTTCATGTATTAAGTGATTCATTATTTGAGGATTGGGTATTACGGCATGCACCTTTCATGAAGGGTCTCTAAGTTTAATTATAATTGGGATTCTAAATTTTCTGCAGATCGTATCCCAACAACATCAATTCAAAGACGTGTCGTAACTATTTGATATATGATGGAATTGCTAGAGCCCCATTCGCACTTAGGTAAGAACCAGATTTGTTGTGCCTTTGGAGTCTTGGACCCGGACCCCGGCCGATTCGAACTTGCAAAGTTTAGTCTGGTTCAGTCTCAAGTGCATCTAATATGCTTCATGCAAAGTACGACATTACCGGCTAAGATTTTTTTTTTTTTCAGAAAAAAAACCCTCTCCCCTTTCTATGCAAAATATAACGTTGACATCTCATAAAATCTCACGCTACAATATAATTCGCACTTCATAATTTAAATTATATCTATATAATTAAAGATGAGATTGCAGGCTGCGGACCTAACTTCAAACTCGTGTTTGGCCTGGTGGTCAGGATCTTGCATCTTTTTGTAGTGTGGACGAGATGCAACTCGTGCATCAGATAAGTGTACCCCTTCGTCGTCGGTCAAAATCTAGCAAAATGTGGAGAAGAAGAGACAGAGGACTTTAATGCTAGTTAATTAGTGGGGAGGATGTTCTAACCAGCCATGATAAATGTGCAGTCTGCCTCCTCGTTGAAAATTCTCTCATTAAAAGCTCATATCGTGCCATCCTACTGAGGGTAAAAGAATATACGTACGGTGCCATGACCAACGGGTAAAATGCTTTGAATCACAAATTTCATGCAAGTGCTGCTTCTAAGAGTTTCGCACTTGATTTTGAGAAATGCTCCTTTTTCTGTGTTTAAATTGAGCTTGCACTGTTCTCGTGAGAATTTGGACTTTGTACCAGAGTTAGACATAACAATGGCATAATAATTTCAAGGCATAGCATGCGGGCAATAGACTAAGAGCCTAGCCTAAAGCCCCATGCAAAATCAAGATATAATTTTTAGTTGGGCTAGATCTATCGTTGAGCCACAAGATGCACGGAAGCGCATGTATTGCGCTCCTTTTTCTTTGTCTATTTGTTTGTGTACGTGTTGCTCTATGATTGGACTGGTCCATTGACTAACCATTCGTTTTATTTTCTGATTTTATTGGATGCATTCGTAGTCGTCAAGTATGATTCTATCCGCTCTAGCAAAAAATGAAAATAAAAAAAATACTCTTTTGGGTTGGGGCCCCAAAACATCTTAGCATCTAGGGTGGGCCCTTGTTCCCATGCACCAAATGAATGGTCCACGTTGGTGAGCTCGTGTGGGGCTCCCTCTCCCTTATAAATAGGTCAAACATCCGAGTCTCACGTGAAAACAACTTTCCACGTGCTCCCCGTCTTTCCACTCGATCCGGGGCGCCCTTCTTCCTTCCCTAGACGCACGTGCTACTCGTGTGAATGTAGCACCAAGGGTGTCTTCAATCCTAATCATGTCCCAAGATTGTATATTTCGCTCCAATTCAGAAGGCTGGAGCTATAGACGTGCATGGTCCAGCTTGGGGGCTAAAGCTATTAAAAATTTATGGTCTTCATGACCTACCAGCCTAATTGATCTGTATCCCTGAGTCAAACAATTAAATGTAGGGCTAGGGTTTGGGGTTTACAATTCAGGAATAGGAGTGGTAATATGGTACGTACATTTATCTCACATAAGCAAGTTATAGGCAATTGATTGTGCTAACATTCGTTTCCACATCACAAACTATTAGGCTACATGGTGGTTGTTAGGCCTATAACGAAGCCTAGCTTGAACAAGGACGAGCGTGATTGAACTTGACCCAATCTTCTTTCGAGTTATGATTATAGATTCGGATCTTACAGAATGTTCTCGGAGAACTTCTGGACCGCACGATCATTCAGGCTATGGTAGGTCAAACATAACCCAAAACCAACTTGATCCTTTTGAGTCTGGATTAGGGCAGGCCAAATTTGAACCTCATAAAAGAAAAGATTATTCATTTTATGTTCGGAAGGAAACCTTAGAATGATAAGTCACAAACAAAGTTATTTTCTTTTTTAATTTAAAAAATGTTTCCAGTTTCCTCTAATGCCCTCAAGATGACGTAATTCGAGCTAAAACAAGATAGTTCAATATAAGCCAAGCCTTCATCCTATAGATAGTAAATTTAATATCTAATCTATAAGCCCAAACATGACAGCAGGGCAAGGATAAGAGAACTAAAGTCATCTATTCTTGGATTGAGTTAGATCAGAGTCTCGATTGGATTGAACTGAATTACGTAATATTTGACCTGTTTTTGACTTGGTCAATGGTTTAATTTGGGTCACTTTCAGGTTTAGACCCGATTCACCACTGCTCTGCTATAACTCCATTGAGAGCTGGTCGAATCACAGGTTTACTGAACCAATTGCAGGCCAAGCTGCGTTCAGTGTGCCAGCACTGGAAGAATCAAGCGATAGCTGGATACATTTAGATTCCATCACGTCACACCTGTAAACACCGATCTGATGCAGATCACCAAAGCCGTGCCGTGGTGACTGGAATTGAATTGGACTTATCCAGGATTTCACGAGAATAAGAGTTGGATTAAAGGTGGGTCTGCATTCTAATTTGGCCACATTGGATAGCCTCCAAAAACAAACATCAAACGTGGAGGATAGGGATGGCGCAGAAGAGTACGCACGTTTATGCGGTTGACTGATTCCAATTCCAGGATAGCTGAATAGACCCGGAGCTGCTGTAAAAAAGCTGGCGACCGAGTCTGTCTTCAAGGAGAAGGCAAAAACTCCCAATATAAAGGGAGGAACGGGGAGGAGAGGCCAAGTCCAAACCGTCGCCACCTTTTAACGCTGCAACAAAACAACTGCTTCCATCCTTCCTTCTATCTAAAACCCTTCTACTCTCTATCTTATTGGCACTTGTAAGATCTCTCTGCTGCACGGTAGGTTCATCACAAAACAAGACTCCATGTGGAATAATTTTTATTTAGTTCAGGCTTCCTTCTTATTTTAATCCCGTCTGTTCTCTGTTTTTTTTTTTTTTGGCAGGGACAGAGTATGGAGGGAATCAAATATGAAGAGGTGAGCGATGGGAACTCCTCTTCATCTTTATGTTTTTCTTTTCTTTAATCTCGATATATCTCAAACTAACGGCGGCGAGTCTCTTGGTTTCAGGAATTCCTATTGAATTCTCGTGGATTGAAGCTCTTTACATGCCGATGGCTTCCTGAGAACCGAGAACCGAAAGCTCTGATCTTTCTATGTCATGGTATTCATTGCCAAGACCCTCTTCTTTCTGATATTTAAATATTTATTTTGTTCTCAAGCAAATATATATATATATATATATATATATATATATATATATATATATATATATATATATATATATATATATATATATATATATATATATATATATATCAAGAGAGAGGCAAAGCCATTAGAAAAAAAGAGTTTACAGAAATTATTTATAAAAAAATTATAAGAAAGGAAAACACGAAAGAGCAATAAAAATACTTTATAAAAGATAGTGGTCTGGATCTTTGTATCTTCTATGTATCTCTCTCTCTCTCTCTATTATTTTGACATTGATGGGTTTCGTGTCTTTCTGTTCTTTCCATGTATTTTTTTAATTGTTTTTTTTATTGCCAGGATATGCCATGGAGTGCAGCATCTCAATGAAAGGTAAGAAGTTATTCTGTTTAAATTGACTTCCAATTAAATTATTTAAGAATTAACTGTACATATTAAAGCCGCATATTAATTATAATGTGGCACCAATACGTGGATTTCATTCTTAACGTTTGATTTTTAACATATTTCTTTGTACCATTCAGGTACTGGGATACAGCTTGCTAAGGCGGGATTTGCAGTCTATGGAATCGACTATGAGGGCCATGGGAAGTCCTCTGGATTGCAAGGCTACATCCGAAGCTTTGATAGCCTCGTGAATGATTGCTCTGATTATTTTACCAGCATATGCGGTAAGGCAATTAAAGGATATTCTTTATCCCATACCAGTAACTTGTTCATCTAATGCACATCAAAAATAAATCAATAAAAATTTTAAAACACTGAGGGATTAGAAAAATAAAATATATAAATTAAAGAAACAATGTTTTTATTCATTTCTTTAATTTAAGAAGAGTCCATCAAATAGGAGGTGTTGATATTTTCATTTAAATAATATCCGGGTGATCTGGGATAATTAGGAAAAACCATGTAGTCTATAGATAACTTCTTTCAAATATATTCATGAGGAGAGGAACCATTAAGGTTATATTGGTTATAAAATTTGATACTCGTTTGATAATATAGAACAGATAAGCATGTAAATGTGTTCATTATTTCAACTCTTTTTTTAATTTTTACTCACCTTTGTTTTAGAGAGAAGAGAGAATAGAATGAAGAAGAGATTTTTACTTGGCGAGTCCATGGGAGGAGCTATGGTCCTTCTTCTACACAGGAAGAAGCCGACCTATTGGGATGGAGCAGTTTTGGTTGCTCCCATGTGCAAGGTTTGCCTCCTATCTCTTTTTCACTTCGTTTCACTCTTAAAATTCACTTGTATATATAGGATATTTTGTAGCCTTCCTTCCTTATATACATCCGAGCTATTATTACTATCCTGCGACTAAAGAATTCTGCATGAGATTAGGCTAGGGACGTGATTTCCTTTTTCTCTTCCAGTCACAAGCTTAAATATATGTTCACATGAATGTTGTTTTGGATATTGGACAGATTGCTGAAGAAATGAAACCTCCTCCAATAATCATCAAGATTTTGACACAGCTTAGTAAGATCATTCCAACTTGGAAGTTAATTCCCACCCAAGACATCATCGATAGCGCCATCAAAAATCCAGAATGGCGAGAACAGGCAAGCAAGCAAAACCAACCAGCTCAAGATTCCCACAGCATCATATTGTCGTCTGCTCTCCGCTTGCAACGTTTTCTTGACGTTTTATAATTGGCATCATCGCAGGTTCGCAGCAATCCTTATTGCTACAAGGGGAAGCCTCGCCTTAAGACCGGCTACGAGCTTCTCATGGTTAGCTTGGACATTGAAAAGAACCTGCACCAGGCATGTCTGCCGGCCTCCCTCCATCTCGCATCACACTTGCATCTCTTCCTCATCACATTATATGAGGACGTACTAATTATCCAATGACAAGAACTCATGACTCCATTGTTTTTTTTTTTGGCTGCTTCAGGTGACATTGCCATTTATAGTCGTTCATGGAGGTGATGACATTGTTACCGACCCTTCGGTGAGCCGATCCCTCTACGAGACAGCATCGAGCAAAGACAAAACCTTTAAGCTCTACCCAGGGATGTGGCATGCACTGACCTCAGGGGAGCCTCAGGAGAGCATCGATCTCGTGTTCTCAGACATCATTGCATGGCTTGATGATAGGGCAACGCCCTCTAATTCGAGATCAGAAAGAGAACACAAGGCCGGGCACGACCCAATATCGAGTCATAGCTCTGCATGGCGAGAAAGCAACGTGTTAACTACTCCGAGGAGTACTGATACTACTAATATGAGCTTTCGTCTCACGAAGATCTCTACAGCACTCAACTAATTTCTTTCATGACGAATTGTTTGAGAAGTTAAGTTGATGTGGGTGCAGGAAAGAGAGTACTCTATTAGTTTTTTATTTTTGGGAAAAAGATGACTATAGTGTATCAGTGGGGTGTGTGAGAATTGAAAGCTCTCTGATGTAAAGTTTACAAAATAATAATTGCATATGTTTGTTTCATTGGACATCTTGGGTAATTTTCCTTGGGATCCATTTGGTACTCCTTCTATCACTCCAAGACCAAACAAGAAGCCATAGCTATTTAATTACTTGCCTATTTCTCTATTCCATATAGAGGCTAGGAGCAGCCTATTTGGTGGATAAAGCTAAGAGAACACATGTTCTGTTAGTTTTATTCTAATTCTCCCATATTCCCTCTTTAATTGGAGACAAGGATAGATAATGGTGCATTTGCTATAAACTTGCTAAGAGACTCCTGCTAAAGGACATGCCGGCTATTTGATCTTTAAAGTGGGGCTCTCCGAGCAGCAACAATTAGGTATTTAGTATAGAATGTCTTGTAGGTAAAATTATTGGTCATTTGGGATGATTTGTTTAAACAAATGTGTTAGCTAAATGGAATGTGCAACATGGCAGATCCTGCAGATCATTTGACAACGTAGACTTCTTCAATTATGTTTTTTGACTTTTGCTAATATATAAATAATGTGGAGGGAGACCTTACGATCTCTTAAATAGCCTATTTTAATGCTCTTGCAATAAGTAAGTTGATGTTGGAAAACTCGGCCAAATTTAAAATTAAGTTTATTGAGCCAGAAATCAAGATGACTCTAGCAATATTCAAAATCGACCCAGACTCAACCGAGTCTTGTCGAATTTTTCATAATTTAGTTGAATCGATAAGTCAAAAAAATGACCGAGTTTTATTTTTTCTGTTTATTCAAGATCCCCACTCGTGTGAGTTACATTGATGAGTTTGTGAGATCTTATCCCTCCACCAACCACAAGTAGAGTTGTGATTTTTTATGTGTATGAAAGAATAGTGGATGATAAATAATAAGCATGAAGATCATGAAAACTCTGATATTTCTTTTTTCCATGTCAATTTAGCATTTACATATTTTTAGACTGAATGGACATTTGGATATAATTGAATTTGACTACTTGGAATGTCTCATGACTATTTGGGTAAATACTATTCTCTCATTTAGTTTTGCTCAAACTTGCTAATAGAGTCTATGGTAAAGATTCAAGCATATTAAATTCATATTTAATTATATTTAGACCAATCAAATATATTTCATGATTTATAAAAGCATGTATGTATGTATGACATATGGATATATACATATATAGTGTATGTATATATATGTGTACATAGATACGTACGTACCTACCTACCTACATAAGTATGTATATATATGTAGAAAGAAAGAAAGAGAGAGAGAGGAATAGGAGTTAAGTTTGAGATTTGCAAATATGTTATCTTACGAGTCGAGCCGAGTACGACTAGTGGAATGCATGGGAGAATTTTTTATCTTGTTGGAATAAATTACATACTTGGTTTGGTGAGGACAGTAAAACTCTTGTTGCTGGAAATTGGACCCGGGGGCCACCGCGAAGCCGGGGAAGGAGGAGCTCCGCTGCTACAGGGGGCGGACGGCGGTGCGCCGGCCGGCTGCGTCCTCCGCTGCGGGGGGGTGTGCAAGTCCTGCAAGGAAAACCGGTGGCCGGGCTCCCCGGCGCCGGCCCTCCGATGCCTAAGTCAGAGGGGGCAAGTATGTGGAGAGAGCAGGGAAGAGAGTATATGGAGAAGACAGCAAGAATATTTGGATAGGATAAAGAAGACGAAGAGGATGACGTCCTCAATTGTATCTATGCTTCCCGGCGGGTTCAGTTCCGGGGATCTGTTTCCGTTTTTTGTTTGTTCCCCCCCTTGGTTCTCCCAGCTTCCCTTTTATAGGAGGGGATTACGTTACCTGGGAGGTAACCGGGGGATTTGTCCCTGTCTGTGATAATTGGGCACGATTTGGCCCATTTATGACATAGTGGAGAACAGGGCCGAATCAGACCGGAATCAGGGAGTTGTCACGGTCGATCGGACCTGTTGGAGTGGTTGAACCGCCGGCCGTAGCGGGCCTGGGGTCTGTGGATGGTAAGTGCATTTATTACCGAATGAACCGGCGGTCAGGTAGAGCCATGCGCTCTGATGGTTCGGTGATCCGGAGATCGTCTTGGGCCGTGTTCATTAAATGACTGAGTGCATCGGAGGCTTGAGAGAGTCTCGTGCATTAATGGCAGGTCGTGCCGAATACCTGCGAAGATCTTATGCCTTGATGGCTTGGAGATAGTGGCAGGTCGCAAGCCGTAGGAGTTGTCAGTCCCTTGGACTTTAGGCGGAGGTTGAACATTTGGTTAAGGCATCGGCTCGGCAAGAGTGCCGAGCCGAGCTGGTAGCCCAATGGGGCGCCCTGTGGCGGGGTTGCTTCAAGTACTCCTGGTCGGCGCCCTTTAGGCGAGCACCTTCTAGCAGAGCGCCTTGGCGCTGTCTTTGGTCGGCACTTTCTAACCGAGCAGCTTTGGGTGGGGCACCTCTTGGCGCGCGCTCTGGTCGACGCCCTCTAGTCGAGCGCCTTCCTGGTCGGCATCCTTTGGCCGAGCGGCTTTCCGGTCGGCGCTCTTCGGCCGAGCGCCTCTGTGGATATATGACTTAGGGTTTTTCCCCTAACAACTCTATATACCATAAAGGTGATGCTGACTAGTGGAATGCATGAGAAACTTTGTTTTTTCTTTTTTTTTTGTGGGAATAAACTACATATTCTTGGTTTGGTAAGAACAGTATGTATAACTCTATATATCATAAAGATGGGGCCCAGAAACCATAAAGCATATGAAAAAAATAGTATTTCTTTGGAACATTAAGTTACTTTCTTGTTTCCTGACTTTTGACCATCATAATCAGATACCTAAATAATTTGGCTATTTGCATAATAATCCCCTAGCTAACTTTCTGACTCATGATAAATGGAATAAGATTTTTCTCTGTTTCGATCGTCACCTCACTCTCAATTAAATAATTTGTTTTGATATTTTAAAGCGTTAGACTTGTTGCATGCGATTGCACAACCACCTTTGGTGATCTGCGAGGCCACAATCTTTGTACGAGCTTACGAGTGCAAAGAGCGTGGCCCAAGCTTCTCGCACAGACACTTGGGGCAACGTGAACATTCTATTTCCAAGGCTAATGTGGGTAAGCAGCCGCTTAAAAAAAAAAAAATGCTTAGCTAAATTTGTACAGACAGAGAGGGAAAAAAAAGAAAAAGGAGATGATCAAAATGTGATGGATATAGGTTGAATTTTGGAAAATGCTAAAGTAATCAGTTCTACGGCCCAATTGGTTTGTAAAAACATTTTTTTCTCACTCAAATATTTTTTATAAAACTTTGATGTCCAAAAAAGATAATTTTTGTATGGGTAGTTTAATATAAAAAAGTGACAAATTTTAGAGTAGCTTATATTCTATTATACCGTTGACAAAAAGAAAAATCTTACTTTGTTTTATTTAAAAACTGAAAAAGTATCTTTTAAAAAAATTATCCTAATTTACAGATATTGGAAATTAGACTTTTCTAAATTCCACAAATTTTATTCATAAAATATAAGAATATAATTATTATGTAAAAATTAATTTTTTTTTAATAACTCTAACCAAATATAAATTATTTTTTTTTGACCATACTTTTTTTCTATGGATGTTTTTCATGACTGCTTTTTTTTTTTTTTTTTTTTTTTTTTTTTTACCAAAGAGACAACTTTCTTTTTTTTTCCCTCACGTCCATTGGAATGCTGGAAAGAAGGAATAGAAAGTAGATTCTGGGCCCTCGAGGCGTACTGTTGGTCTCAGCTCCTGTGTGGGACCTAGCTGGACCTATTCGCATCATGTCTTGGTGTAATTATGTTTCTATTTCTTCCATTTCGTTTCTTTCCCTTCCTTCAGGCCAGGCCAAGTTTCCCGTCCAAGTGTGAGAAATTTCTCTAATTCAGGTTGCAAAAATTTTTGCCATCCTAACATACCATTTTCTTACTCTTCAATCGTTATTTCTCTAATGTGAGCTGCTAGATCTTTTGCCTGTAATCTTGAGACTCTTGTTGAAAATTTGGTCCTCTTCAAATATACCATTATGTTCCTCTTTTTCTCCATGATGTGAACTGCTAAATCTTTCGTCTAAAATCTTGAACCTCCTGCATCCTTGTGGGAGAGTTAGCACGTACTCTCAGAGTTGGTCCAAAGATCTCCTCGTTTGAGGATATAAATACAATTAGTTTAGTTTCTGTGGAGGAAAGAGAACATTCATTAGCCACCAGCAAAAAATGAGCACATCTATTGTGGACATCCATGCTTCTTTCCAAGTGAACATAGCTATTCTTGCCTCTCTTTTTTTTCTCACAGCAGCCACCAGTAATTAGTAATTGTAATTGTTTTTGTTTTGCATATAAGATTGAGGGGCAAAAATAAAAGAGGAAACACAATTATCAACTTGCATTTACGTGAATAATGTTGAAATATTTGGAAAAAAAAAGAAAAAAACAAAAGAAAAAGAGAGAGAAAAAAGTGATCTATGTTCATTCATATTCGACACATCTCGAAAGTTATATATACTTGTGTACAGACTTTATATATAAAAAAATAATATAGGCTAATATAGGATCTCACTAATAATAAAAAATATTATTTGTGATACAGGTTGTAATGTGATTCCTAAAATTATTTTAACAATATTATGCTAACAAAAAAATATTATAAGCGATGCAGGCTGTTCCGCGGTCTCTAAAATTATTCTAATAAATGAAAAGAATGAGTAAGTTAAAAAAGTTAAGACAGACAGGTATAATCTGCCGGGTCTCATACTAACCTCAAATGAGTTCAATGTTTGACCCAGAACCAAACCATGTTAGAAGTCAAAATATGTGGGCCATTCACCTTAACACGATGGCACCGGACCATTACGGCCATGATGGACTGCAACTCGATCACCATCCCCAGTGCCCACGCGTTGAAGGGAAGCCGCCTTCTGGAAATCCGATCCTTCGTCTGAAGAGCCATTGGCTCCTTGCCCACCAAAAGCGCCCACTTGTGAACGTTATCCAAAGACCCATTGACTTCCACACAAACTCTAAAACGTTCTGGGTGGCAATTGCTTCCCATTCAGTCAACAAAAAAAATAAATCCACACAAACTCGGCACTTGATCATAGCAAGCAAACCTTGAAATGATGGCAAGGTTAAGCCATCATCGAACCCAATTTCTGAGCCAATCAAGCCTAAATAGATTGGGTCAGATAAAGTTGGGATTTATTCAAGTTATGTTGAAAGAAATATGAGTTGTTTGGATCAGATTGAGGTAAAAATGGGCTGGGTTTGAGTCTGGTTAACCCGGTTCAATTTTGTAGGCTCATTTATATCTGTAACCGCTTCAAGGTTCAAAACATGGATGCATTCATCTCGCCTCTTTATTTAAAAGGAAAGGGATTAAGGGCAATCCCATTCATTTAATGTTCCTAGCTATACGCCAAGTTTAAAGGGAAGGGAGTCCGTCTATTTTATTTAAGCAACCCCTCGCTTACCTTCCTTACTCCTCTCTCTTTATATCCTCTACGCTCCCATCTCCTTTTCATCTCCACCAAAACCATATCATATTTTTGTGGCTCTTTCTTCTCATGGTACGTTCGATTGCCACCCGCCTCACAGCATCTCTCTCCCTCTATCCTTTTCTCTCTCTCTCCCTCCCTCCCTCTCCCCCTCTCCATGCATATGTATGGACTTATTTTTTGACATTAAATTTTGCAGGCTCAAGACAACGAGTCTATCAGATATGAAGAGGTTAGTCAGCTATCAAAAGCTTTAATTTTTGGTGCAACATTAGTTGAATTTCTTATGCCATATATAGGGGTTTTTTTTTTGTAATCTTTTGTTTGCTTGTGATTTCAGGAATTTATAACGAGTCCCCGTGGATTAGAGCTCTTTACATGTAGATGGCTTCCGAGGAAAAAAGAACCGAAGGCCTTAATCTTTTTATGTCACGGTATATAAATATATAAGTTTTGGTTTCATGTATATAAGCAAAAGATTGCTGATCTGCTACTATTCTAAATTCATAAGCTTTGATTCCATGGCCGGAATTTGCTAGGATATGGAGTGGAATGCAGCATGTATATGAGAGGTATTCTTTTACATAATCATTTAGAGTAATTATCCCTGATTCTAAACATGTTATGCTCCTTTTCTACATAATTATTTTTCCTGAAGTTTTGGATTGAATATAGTTGGTAGGGGAGAACTAATGTTTTTTTTCCAAAAAAAAAAAATAGACACAGGAACTCGGCTAGCGAAGGCAGGCTATGCAGTTTATGGATTAGACAACGAGGGTCATGGGAAATCTTCTGGATTGCAAGGATATGTACCAAGCTTTAATGCCCTTGTTGATGATTGCTCTAACTATTTTATGAGCATTTGTGGTATAAACTCCTCCTTTTTTCTTTCCTTTCTTTCTTTCTATCAGGTGGTATATATCAACTTAATTTTAAGAATATATGCAATAATACATGTGTGTATATATGTATGTATGTTATAATTTTCCATTCCTTATCAAAAAGAAGTTATAATTTTTCCATTTCTTTCAAAATACCAGAGAGGCAAGAGAATAAGATGAAGCGACGGTTTCTTCTTGGAGAGTCCATGGGAGGAGCAATGGTCCTCCTCCTCCATAGAAGAGAGCCAACCTATTGGAATGGTGCCATTTTGGTTGCTCCTATGTGCAAGGTCTTCGGTCTTCCATCCTCTTTTTTTTTCTTCCTACTATAACTTTTCTCACAAGGCCTTCGGTCTTCCATCCTTTTTTGTATTCTTCATCCTATAACTTTTCTCACAAAGCCTAGAACATGTATGTGGATTCCCTTTTGGTAGATTATAATATATGGATTTAGCTGTCTCTTTTGGTAACTCTTTATTGGTTAATTTATATCTTTCCTTCGTAGACTGGGTATCTAGTATCCTAGATTCATGTACTGTTTAGGCTTTTGGCAATTATTTTAGTATAAATGGTAACTAATTGGAATTGTTTATTAATTTGGTTTCTTTAATTATTTTATATCTCAGATTGCTGATGAAATGAGGCCTCACCCATTCGTGATCAGCGTTTTGAGGAAGTTGTGCAACATCATACCAACGTGGAAGATAATCCCCTCGCAAGATATTATCGATGTTGCCTTCAAAAATCCTGAGAAAAGAGAGGAGGTAAATTAACATACTTGGAGATCCATGACATATCATTCCTTCTCAACTTTTTATCTCAATTATTTTTTATGATTTATTTCTAATACATGAATTAATCATATTTGGTAGATTCGATCTAATCCTTATTGCTACAAGGGAAAACCTCGCTTAAAAACCGGCCATGAGCTTCTCATGGTCAGCCTAGATATTGAAAAGAACCTTCACCAGGTAACATCTTTCTTCTGATCAACATGAGTTTTATTCAATTATCCCTTCCTTTTAGTCCTAGTCTTTTTTTATCTCTTTTAAATTTTACATACCAGGGCTTAAGTCAGATAAACTTTATTAGAAGTGTCATTATGTCAGCATATTTTGTCTCTATTCCACCGATAGGTTTTATTAATTAAGCTAGCTAGCTTAGACCACATAACACACATTCATATAATATCCCTGGTCTAACATCACTACAAAAGTATGAAAAAGAAAGTCGTCCTTGAGCGTCTATTTTAAGCAATTCAATAAGAACTAAACAACCCAAACAAGTCTAGTTATGGTGACATGTTATCTTCTCTTGCTCTCTAAGATGGAAACTAACCTAAAGTGCACCAGGTAGACATTAAGCAATAAGCCGTACAACAAAACGAACTCAGATCAGAAGGTATTGGTCTTCCTGCATGTTAATAGTCACTTTAATTTTTGTTTAATGTTGTACCAAGAGACTTGGAATTAATCTATCATACCATGCATGGCTTGTTAACAAAGAAACCTTCTTAGGCTAATCTAAGAGAATTTTGGTTCCATGTATAACAACAATACGTGCTCCTTTCTACAATCAATGATACGTTCGACTCTCTCAAAATTGAGTCATATTAGCTCGACAAAAGCTTGATGTATGGTGCATAGATCATAACATGGATCATGACATAAAAAGCTAGCAATTTATCCAAGTTGCATGTTTACCAAGTTCCAACATGGTCTTGAAGTCCAGAATGGTTGGGGCCAAGCAGTGTGTCCACTTCTTACACCTAAGATACCATTCAATGATTGTGGTGTCTTTGTGTTAGGCCCCAAGGAAGAGGTCTTACTGATAGGCATTTTATTGTACCAAAAACTCGAGCAATTAAGCTGACGACATGTTTCGCAGATTTTTCATAGTGAGTTGAAAAGCAAATCCTTGCTTCCTAGCTAGTTGATTGATGGCCCCACTAATTGTGGTCATCGTTGAATTAAATGCATAAGATTGATTAGGTCTTGTTCCTTGAAGATGACCAATTAAGAATTCAGAAACAGTTTTATTAGCCTCGATTTCACCTCCTAAACTTCAATTTTCATGTTAATGCCTGCTTCTCCTCTTTGGCAACAGGTTTCACTGCCATTCTTGGTTGTGCATGGTGGAGACGATATCGTAACGGATCCATCGGTGAGCAAATTGCTCCATGAATCGGCCTTAAGCAAGGACAAGACATTCAAGCTGTACCCTGGAATGTGGCACGCCCTCACCTCCGGTGAACCACTTGAAAACATTGAGCTTGTGTTCGCCGATATTGTGGCTTGGCTAGATGAGAGAGCATCTACAAGGGACTCAAGATTTGAGATAGAGCAAAAAGCAAAGCATGATGAGCATTTTCTAAAGATGCAAGGTAAGAAAATGCTTGGAGAGATGCATAACAAATAGTGGTGCCATGTTAATGATGGCAGATCGATGGTTACGGTTCATTAGAAAGGTGGACTCCTATGTTTGATGAGGTTTTTAGCTTGGGCTTTCATCAATATGGATGGTGATGGATAGAAATATCCGGCCCCAAGCAACCTTGAAAGGATTTCTATATGGCACTTTCGAAGGTGGTGACATGGAAGGGGGGATGCATATAGCTCTTTAGAAATAAAGGTCCCTTGGGACTCTCTCTTGATTAATTTTGCTTTGTTGGATTACTTCGGCTGAACCATGGAATGCCCTCTTTTTTTTTTATTTTTTTTTTATTAGCTTGAACTGTGACAACAATCAAATGGAAAGGGATATGGTATCTACATCATAAGTGGCTGCATATGCATGCTAATATGTAACCTTGTCTAAAAGAAGGGGCAAGATGATTCAAGGCCTTAGTCAGCTTGATCTGGTCTAACTCGACCTAACATTTTTTCGCTAGTAAAGTTTAAAAAAGAGAATTTAGGCACGAAGTGTCTAACCTCTTCTTTTATTAAGGTGATGATATTTTTACCTATTAGAGGTAACTAAGTTACAATTCCAATTTGATCATCATAATTCTCCTTAGGCTTTAGGCATAAGTAGCCACTATTGCAACCTTTCGCATCTCCCTTTGTCATCTTTGTCACAATCTGGCACAATTTGAAGACCTTGTCCATTCTCATATCCTCCAAATTCTTATAATAGCATCCCTAGGCATTGTTAGGCATTGACTTACTCAATTTCATCCTAACATGTTTCCAATTAACTTAGTTTATTTAACTTGATAGATTAATATGACCAACTCTGCGTAACCACCCATCATGGCTTACTTAGTAAAAACATAAAATTTTACCATTTTGTCAAATTACTATAGATAGCTTATATGATGGTCTAGAATTTACAGAATGATATTAATAATTTCTAGTATTTACAAAATATGATCACAAAGATTAATAACATGCGAGGAATTTGAATTCCTACACCTAGCATTTAACATGACAGATTAATTTTTCCCCCCCAAATATTCAAGAACTGGAATCATAAACCTTTGAAAGTTTAGGCCCGCTTTGCAACATAGATGTGCTTATAAGGCCCCAGCATAGTTAAATGCTATCACATCTAAAATTATAATCCAATGGATTTCAACAAAAAAATTGATTTAAGTATACCTCCTCTTTGTGAAGTGTGGACCAAGTTTGTCTTTAAATAGCTTGCGTTATCGATCCATCTCCATTGTTCATAAGTAAGAAAGGGTGGCTTATCCCTATAATTCTCGTGCTAGAAAAGGTAAGTCAAGAAAAGTCAAGTAAGAATGAATAGTCAAGTAGGTATTGTCAGTAATCTCCAATGACTCTTTCAAATTATCTAAAGCTCATTTTTATCAAATTCATCGAGTCCCATGATATCCGAAGATTTTCTTAGATGGTTAAGAATTGGAGACATTAATTTTCCTTCAAAATTTTGTCATCACAAGGAATTTATAGGCCGATGATATAGATCAAAGTTTCTATTTTGTCGAAATATCAGTAGGCTGCAGCTGTGACGAGAGTGAATATCGGTCATGCTGATTATTAGGTATCATTTTTCTTGTATTCTTTCCGGTCAACATTCTTTGTTTTTTAAGAAAAAAATGGATATATAAAAGCTGTAATTTTGGTGCCTTGGTTAAGACAAAGCTTTTTGGTTTGTTTCTAGTTTGAGACAAGTTATTCTATGGTGTTTTCTTTTAATTATTTAATTTAAATACTTCAAAAATAGTTAATTATGATGAAGCATCATACTCTATTAACTCTTTGAACAAGAGATTCAATAAATTATAAAATAAACATCGACAAATATTCTTGTATGTTTCTACCAAACAGTTTCAAAACTAAAGTGCTATGGGCACCTATAGCCAGAATGCTGCAATCAGGGTGAAGGTAAATATACACATTCATGCTTGTTTAGGTGATTTGGAGCCTAATCAATTTGTGAGAGGTTATGAGTGCAAATTAAGCATCTTCAGAGAAGCATGGGAATACAAATGGATGAAATTAAAGATGGCTTTGTTGTTTACTTTGGGTCTTAGTTTACAGGTTTATTTTGTGCTCAACACATACGATTTGTTTCTGGGGAGAGAGCCATCCCATTTTGTTATGCATATGAGCTAAACTAGAAAAAGAGAAATTGTGGGTTGTTATGAAGCACTGTTGAGGCCTTCTCACACAATGTCATGAGCCCAAGAGGCTTAGAACATAGTATTTGGAAAATCCAATCAAGTTAGATTTTCTATCGGATTATGAATTATACAGCCTATTTAAGTAAGATCCATATCAACCCAATCTCTCTCTAGCCCAAATTTTATAGGTAAAAAAAAAATAACCTTCATAGTTTTTTTTTTATCCTACAATTCAAAAGGTTTATTTATGGAATTTAGGTCAGAATTAGAATGGGTCTGGATAAAAAAAAAGGAAAAAAAAAAATAAAACTAAGCAAGCTAACAGGGCTTTCCCAAATAGGCCCTAAATGGGCTGTCTTGAGCGAGCTTTTAGCCCAACCCCCTTTCCATCTGCGAGTCCACTTTGATGTGCCCGAAGTCTCAACCCTCCTCGACTCTTGTCCGAAAGACCGAAACCATCCCCAGCTCCCTTCAAATAACTCCTCCCTTTCTTTAATTCTTTCTGTCCTTCTCCTTCCGGCTTGTGGAGTTCCGCAGGGACAACCGGATATACCGATTCATCACCCGGATCTACCGTCAGATCTTCCCCGGAGAGCCATGAAGCAGCTCCACAAGCTGCCCGGCCTCGGCCAGCAGCAGCCAATCCGGACCCACTCCCCGACCTACACCGTCACGGCCGCGAGGCAGCACAACTCCCGCTCGTCAGCCGCCGCCTCCTACCTCCTCCGCGAGCAGCGCCTCCTCTTCGTCCTCGTCGGCGCCGCCCTCGCCTCCTGCTTCTTCCTCCTCCAGCCCTACCTCTCCTCGTCCGACCGCCTCCTCCCCACCTCCGACGTCCCCCACCGCGACCTCCTCCCGGTCTCCGCCGCCTCCGCTGGGAGGAGGATGCCGGTGGGGCTGAGGAGGCCGCCGCTGAGGATCGTGGTGACGGGCGGAGCGGGGTTTGTGGGGAGCCACCTGGTGGACAAGCTGCTGGCCCGGGGGGACAGCGTCATCGTCATCGATAATTTCTTCACGGGGAGGAAGGAGAACGTGGTGCACCACTTCCACAATCCCAGGTTCGAGCTGATCCGCCACGACGTCGTGGAGCCCATCCTGCTCGAGGTCGACCAGATCTACCATCTCGCTTGCCCTGCTTCGCCGGTTCATTACAAGTATAATCCCATCAAGACCATCATATCCTTTTTTTTTCGGATCTAAAAATATTTATCGCCATCTTTCTTTGCTTTGATGAAGTGAATCTTTATTATCAGTTCAGGTGGATTGTAGCATATCCTGTTGACGGGGTTGGACTGGGATTGAGATCATGCTAAATTTTATCGTTAGAAGCTGGTAGGATACTAGAACTAAACATTTTTTTTGTAAAATGAACTATTAGCATTCTGAAAAATAGGTTTTTTATCTTAATTTTAGGGTTTTGATTATTCTTTAAGATTTATAATTTTGCTAGGAGTTGTTTGAGCAAGATTGTTTTGATTTATGATTGTTCCTTGATATGTCCCTAGTTATTGCAAATCATCATACGATGTTTGATGTAGTTGAAGTTTGAATTCTTAATTATGGTTACAAGACAAATGTGATGGGGACTCTGAATATGCTGGGATTGGCAAAGAGAATTGGGGCTCGTTTCTTGTTGACGAGTACCAGTGAGATTTATGGTGATCCACTTGAACACCCACAAAAGGAGACATATTGGGGCAATGTCAACCCTATTGGTAAGCTACATGTCAATTGATACTTTTTTTTTATGTATACTGAAGAGTGCCTTGATAGTTCCTATGTGATCTTTGAGTTGCCCTTCAAATTTTGCAAGTGTTGTTGCTTGGTGTTTCGTAGGTGTTAGGAGTTGTTATGATGAAGGTAAGAGAACGGCAGAAACTTTAACTATGGACTACCATCGAGGTGCAGATGTTGAGGTAACCATGTTCGAGTGTTTATTATGAATTAACTATATTGGGTGGTGATGGTAGTTCTGTTTGCAGCATTTCATGATGAACTGCTGCAATTCAACTGAATTTACTAAATTTGATTGAGTTAATAATTCATGAATGACAATTAGATGATGAAGAATGCAAGATCTACATGCTTTACATGAGTGACCAAATTGAATTATGAAAAATGCTACATGTACATGCATGCCATCAATACATATTGCACAACATATATTCGGCAGGTTCCATGTGGGTTCTGCACTAAGGAACTGCAAAGCGCATACAACAGGAAACAGCGTGTGACACATGGTGTATGTGTTTCTAGCTCTGCTTATGTCAATGATAGCATTATATGCAAGCTGTACAATGCAGTGAGTGCCGAGCATAGCATTGTTTCATGTTCCAAATGCCTTGGAAAAGTGAACTGATTATTAGAATGGTTACTAAACATAATATTGATGCAGTATCCCATATCAACATATTGATACTAGATATCCAGTAGCACCACATTGAATATGTAGCGATTTTGACACCTCCGATAGTTGAAATTCCTATCCTAGTGAACCTAAAAAAAGGATAAAGGCCATATGTGACCTGAAAAAGTTAGGCGGACATGCTCACTTGGAGTGGGAAGGGGGGCGATGGCTCTGCTCTCAGCACATTTAGAAACCAATTATCTTCTATAGTAAAAATAACATGAAAGGCAACCTTATTCCATTTATTTTGGACCGGCTTTATGTACTCCTATGTGGTATATTGAATTATTCTGCTATCTTTGCCTCAAAGTTCAATCATGCTACAGATATGGCAATGCTAGTTGGTTTTTGTAAGTATTTCTGTATAGTATGGATGAATAGGACTTACTAATGAAAGCCATGCCTTTTACCCCCTGCATCATGATGACCTTTAGACAATGTTCCTCTCTCATTTTCATATATTTACTGATGAACATCAAAAATGGAGGATGGTATTCTTGGCACTCTTAGCCTCCTAGGGTTATTGCATCTTGGCAATATGGACTAATAATTTGTATAATTCTTTTGTACATCTTCTATTCAAGTACATTTAGGAAGGGTATGCCTCGCTTGCTTGCCGACTGTAAGTGAAGTAATTGTAACTCTGTGTCTACTTCATGGACAAGTGAGAAAAAGTTCCCATTTTCAGGTGCGTATTGCACGTATTTTCAATACTTATGGGCCTCGCATGTGCATTGATGATGGGCGTGTTGTCAGCAATTTTGTTGCACAGGTTGGCTTCACCCTTTCATATGAATTTAAATCCTTAGTTGCTTGCATAATGCAAAAATTGTGAGCTTCACATGGTAAAGAACAATGAGGACCAGGAGATTCTAATCTTTTTATTTATTCTTTACAGGCCCTTCGTAGACAGCCATTGACAGTTTATGGAGATGGGAAGCAAACTCGAAGTTTCCAATATGTTTCTGACTTGGTACTGAATCATAATTCTTGTCCTGTTTACTATTATCCGAAACAACATGCTTTTTCTTCCTAACTTATACTTCAATTTGTGCCTAGGTTGTAAATGAACTTGTTTGTTTTAAACTACCATTTGCTTGCTTCATTTATAGAATTCTTACATCATCTCTGATGTTTGATGCAGACGGAAATTTGTCCCAATGAAAATTAATTTTCTTACTAGAAGTCGATGAATACTAAATGAGCTTTGCATTAAGCTAGACAAGTGTGGATCAGGCTCAACTTTTTGCTGTCTTTTTATGATGCTCTATATTCTTATACCAACCAAGCTTTGTATCCTTATGCTGTTTTTAGATTGTTTGAAAGTAGGTAACCTGTGTAGGGGAGAGCTAGACTATATGGTGCATGCTCCATCATTTGGTCAGTAATGTTAAAGCTAATCCAATACTATTTTGTAATTAGATGAGTTTTGATCACTAAAGTCATCTGATATTTTCTTTTAGAAGAACAGAACTCACACCATCTCAAAAACAAATACTCATAGCCAAAGATATTCAAATACCTATTATATGGAGTTTACTTAGTAAATGAATATGGATTATTTGTATCATGAAATTGCAGTTGTCAATTATTATAAAGATGACTTTTGAGTTTTATATTACCCCTGGCAAACTTGTTAGGTTGATGGATTGGTAGCGCTAATGGAAAGTGAGCATATCGGACCTTTCAACTTGGGCAATCCAGGGGAGTTCACCATGTTGGAGCTTGCTGAGGTTTGTCTGAGAATTGTTTTCACACGAACCGCATATGGCATTTTTTTCCCCAAGAAACTTCATCCCTACCCATGCAGGTTGTCAAAGAAACAATTGATTCGACCGCAGCAATTGAGTTCAAACCCAACACTGCAGATGACCCTCATATGAGGAAACCAGATATCACCAAGGCAAAAGAGCTGCTGAATTGGGAGCCAAAGATATCATTGAGGGAAGGGCTGCCCCGGATGGTGACCAACTTCCGGCAGCGTATCTTGGATGCGCAGTCATAAAACCAAAAACTGAGATCATCTATAATATGTGGTCCAACAAATGTACCATTAATTGAATTTGTCATCGTATTGCTCTCTTAATAATTCCTTCCGAGGCAGGGCAAGTTTTGTATGTTGTTTATCTTCGTCATCCTTGTACGTTTTAATTTCAGAGAACAACTTATTCTGAGAAGTGAATCAGATGAGTTGCAAATGCTAGCACAGGATCTGAAAGCAAAACAAATACACAATTTTACAGGCTGTGGCCATTTGCTACAGTTTTGGCTTTCTTTTTTTCTTTTCATGTAGACTGGCCTGGCAACTGCCATTATCCATGTTACTTTGTGACTGACATTTTATATATTATGATTCAATTACTCAAAGTATTACTCAAAAGGAGAGAAATATATTCAAATCCACTGTTTTGCATCTCCAGGCAGCATTGTTGGAGGAAATCAGATGGCTATATTACTCGAGATACACAGTAACCGAGAGAACCCCGTCCGCGCTCTCCCTTGAACCAGTGGCCCTGACCACGGCAAACCCATTTGCACCGTGATATCTTCCGGTGCCGCCGACGACTGCGATGTGAGACTCCGGCAGGCCTAGATGGTGGACCCCGAAGAATCTCAAGCTGTCATCCGACCTGCCGTCCTCGAAGGTGGCCTTCATTGCCACCATGTGGCTGCTGTTATCCCCTGTGCTCGTCACGTACATCCCCTGCACCTTCCCTGCCGTCGGCGGCCCGAGTGCGACGCTGCCTCTTAATGTCTCATCGATCATGGTGACTGTTCCCGACTCCAATGCCGATGCATGCAAGCTCGTTAGGAGCGGCAACCAGCTTTTGTTGGGCGGACCAGTCTGGCCTGCGAAGGCAGCGGTTGCCGGAGGCCTTCCACCCATGGGCTTTGCGATCGGAGGTGGAGCTCCGGTACCGGCCGCTGGCCGTGAGGTCCCCAGCACGTCGTTCATGAAGAAGGTGATCGCTCGATCGCCGCCGCGCGGTGGGGGTGGTTGATGGCTTAGAATCCGGGTTGAGGTTGACGGACTGACAGTGAAGAAGATGGCGACGAGAAGCCAAGCCATGTTGGGGGTTCGCCAATATATGAACATTTCCATATTATGGAAGTTGGAGCCACTGTGATGGATTTCATGAGCAGGGACTTGGGATTTGGATGCGTGATGTGTGTGCTTTTATGGGGAGGAATGAGCTTGGGAAGTATGCACAGGTGGAGTGGGTACAGCTGACTCGATACATCATGACAACCGAACTACTCCGTCTCATCAACTCCATTTCTAGCTGAATGGCCCGTGCCACTGCCAAAATTGGTTGACTTCATGACATCCTCCTCTTGAATAAACACACTTCTTAATGATATCTAGAAAATCACAAAGAGATATTTGAATTGATGCAACATCAGCATCAAATCAATGGTGAGATTGATTTGTTCAACGGCTCCACCATTGACAAATGCTAGTATTCTTCTGAACCATGGCTGTAAGGACTGGAAGTCCTCGTCAAGCTTTTAATGATTTAAAGGTCTATCGATGTCATGTTTCCAGGCAACGGTTCGTCCTTCAGCGTGTAAAGGCCGTGAATTCCGGGCAAGATTTGAGTGCAACCTCTGAATTTGTTTTGGAGAGAAACTGGCGCAGAGTCTTTTAGAAGTTGCCACAAAATGAAATAGGATAGATCTGCTGTTCTTTTTCTTTTGCTTTCTTCCTTTTTTTTTATTCGTGCTGGAACGAGGTGATATTCTGATTGTGCAAATGGCAGAAAGGAAAAAGAAAAGACAGACACCAGTCCAGAGATTCTAGACAGCCCAGAAGGCCTTGGTGTTGCCAAAACCATCTTCTGCGTAAGCCCTTTCTTTGGAGCTGCAGCACCTCTAAGACTCCAATGATTTGCCAAAAGAAACGTGTGAAAGACAATCACAAGAATCATTCATGAATAATACACAAAAATAGCACGATTGGAGGATCGACAATTATTTCAAATATTCAAGAAGTTTAGAAAATAATTAGGCAGACGAATATTTTGCAAAAACATACAACATTCTTTCAGAAAGTCTGTAGGAAGATTTTGATTTTTCCCACTCCTTCTCTAGAAGTATTTGAAATGAAACAAATTCCTCTTCATTTTGTTGTGCTTTGCGAATGAACTGTCTAAGTATACTTTTTTGGATCCAAACTTCTTTGTTCTTTCTAAGTTTTCTTCTTGCATAGAAGAACGCAACTCTTGCAAGAACCAGGATTTTAGTAGTAGGCTGCACCCTCTGAGTTTTGAGTAGGTGGAACCATTTTGTTTTGGTTCTTCTCCATATTCTGAAGTCCATACTTTCTTTTTTTTTTCCGAAACTCCCTTTTTTCCTTTCATAACTAACAAAATGAAATACAAAATTAAATGAGACTTGCTTCTGGTTTTCAACCCGCCAGTTTTTTCCCTCTGGTTCTGATTCCAACAAGCAAATTAACTAAATTTTAATCCCCTATCAGAATGTACATATTAGCTAAAATTATAGAACTTCCGATGAAATAAGAATACAGGTAGCCCAGGTTCGATCAGCTTAGCCCCATGCATCAACTCCAACTATGGAGGATGGCATTGCACTGACATCTTGGTAACCTGACAAGAGCAAGCTAAAACCTTCAGCTAACATAAATACTGAACTCCATTAAGCCTTCTGGTCTTGGTGAGTATCATCTCCTATATGATCCCCTTGCTTCAAGTGAAATGATCAACGGACTGCCTCTTTTAAGCTTAAAAATATAAACCGTAGTTTGGCTCAGAACCTGCCCCGATTGCCGCTCTTTGATATACGAGACTCTAAAAAGAAAATGAAAGCAATATTCACCAAATCACGGAACAAACATTCGCAATCCTGTTATTGGCAAAGTATCTTTCAGACGATTTCTTAGCAGTTGGTTTACTCCATGCTTTGCATGAATCTTTAATGAAACCAAGGAGGATTTATGGTCATCTTGCTCGCACAGAAATTCCTGTGCCCTTGCATGAAGAGAGACATGGAAATCTCATACCGCTTAAAAAAAAAAAGAAAAAGTCACAGCTAATAAGTGAATCTTCTATTCCTCCCACAGCCAGTACCTAATTTTGTAGAGTCTGGCAGTGAGATGAGTGATAGGGGAGTCCCACCTCTAGTGTGAACTTTTTGTATGAGATTTCTACATCACCTGAGTACTGTTTTCGCATGAAATATAGCAGTGACCATGACCACAAATCTTCGGAACCTCCAAGTCATATCTATGATCATATATGCAGAATAATAACAACGATCATAACTGATTGCAAGTCATATCTATGATCATATATGCAGAATAATAACAACGATCATAACGATAATAATGGTGATGATAATAATCATAATCATAACAATGATGATGATAATTATAATGATAATGATAATAGTGACGATGATAATGATCATGATGATGATGATAATCACAATCATAATAATAACGGTGATAATCTCAAACCAGGCCTAATTTCCTATAGCACAAGTGTTCTACATCCTCGTACAATAAACTCGAGCTACCCACCTATACATCACACAGGGACAAAAACAGACAAACTTGAGCAGACTTAAAATTGCCAGCCCAAAAAATTACTAAATTATACAAAACTCTTTCTTCAATCTTGCTAGTTCTCCATCCCCATCTTTTCATTTTTGGTATTTCAGTACTCCATGCATGTACTTTGTCGCAGTCAATATTTTAAGACACCATAGCCACAAACTTGGGATTCCAGGAATTCAAAGTTCATATTTGACTCGCAATGCTTACAAGTTTAGCCCAATCAAAATGAAGCACTCATTCACAATCATATCCACCTCTTGAAGCATGGAAAAGTACCACCACCCGCTGAAAACTACTCGCCGCAAATTTTGGCGTGAAGTATCTGGGCAAACCAACAATGACAGCTGGTAGCTATGAATCGCATGCTACCTGATTAGGATGGGTATGTGATGCTTCACCAGTTCATTGCTAAGGACAACAATATATATACTTTGGTAATTGTTCTGAAAGGAGAGATTAACACCTGCTAGTGCATCAGGCTCTTCAGTAACTGGAAAATGATGACACGTAACTCGTAACGATCTTCTGAACCTTGGATGACTGTAGATGATACCATTAGATTGGATTATTGCAAGAGCAGAGCCCGCTAGACATTCCCGTGTATCTGAAACTCCCAATTTCTATTGCTGAGGTCATTAGACAGTAGCACGTATTTGCCAAATATATTTTCTTCCAAAACCTACCCTAAGATGAACTCTGAAACAAGCTCTTCCAAAAGGTCCTCCTTCAACATCCTCTCAATCTCCCTTCCAATTATGTCAACATCATCTCCTAATTCAAACCACTTAAAATCCAGGACCTTCTCCTCTGGATTACCTACGTTCAGTTCTTTCCGCTGTTTAACTGACATCTGCCATGCCTTCTCAACTAGCCCTTCACAGCCCCACATGGGCCCAATCTTACTGTTGGACTGCACCCATGGATGCAGGTCCATGCATGGGGTGAGGATCTCTGCAAGAACAGAGTTTATAAGATCAAAAAACAGCTTTCTCTCTGATCTTGACCATGTCGCCAATTTGTTGTACTTCTGTTCAAGCTTTTCAAACATGCCTGGGCCCACTGGATGTTCTGGAGAGTAGCATGAATTGAAAAGCCTGTCCTGCTTGGCAGCATGAACACCGGAATCGATGAGAATGTCAAGTAGGTATGAGAAGTCTCTTTCCTCTTCATCCATGAATTCTTGCAGGATGTCTCCTGTCTGATGAAGGGAGTGACAATCTCTACTCGCATCCACATCACCTGATACAAACAGTCCTGATCCATCTGCATATGCATCAACTGACTCCGGCTGCAGAAATTGAAGCTGCATTTGGAGCTCTGGAACAGGAATTGTAAAGGGTAGAACAGGTGAACAAAAGTAAGATTGTTATGAAATGAATAAAATATAATATTTTTTCCCACTTACCCTTAAGGTCTGCACTAACCCTCTTGAAACATCCCAAACTGGACTTCTCTTCTGATGATGGCTCAAGAACAGAGACCGGACTTGGTTGCACAACCTCTTTGGAGCTTACAGAAGACCTTGATTCTGTATCATCAGAGTGCATAGGATGAAAATCAACTTGAGGACGGTCTGATGATGTCTCCTGGAAGGATACAACTCAACATTTAGTATAGAAATATTGCTTAGTTGTACTTTTTGCATATGAACTTAATTCTTACCCGTACTTCTTGAAAAGAAAGGTTCACTTATTTTATGAAAAGTGAAAGAGATGAAGACATAGATGATATATTTAGAATTTAATTTCATCATAAAAGACAAAATTTTGGTGAACAATGTTAATTGTCTAGACCACCAATTATATAGAGGCACAAAAACAGAAAATGGAAGAAAAATGGAAGATAAAGGGCAGAGAAATTTGCCAAAATACTAGTTACGAAACAGGTGAAGAAGTCCCATAATGCAAGGTGAATAAAGTTGGCGTGCTAATGATTCATGTATGATTTGGAAATGAGTATGATTGATGGAGTCAAATACCAATCTTAACGTTTGGTAGATGGTCCCCCAGAGAAGGTTGTCCGGAGTAGATTTGGCAAGTATAGTCATTATTTGTAGTCTGAGCCAACACAACAGAGAGAATTTGGTATTGCACAATAATACGTACAAAAAGGATATTAAGCAGATAACACATGATAGGAAATCATATAACTAAAATCACCAACTACGAACACAGGAATCATTTGTTTATGTTCAGATTACAGCTGGATCTAAGTATATTCAGATTTTACATGTGGATCATGTGTAGTTCTAAATGAGAAAAAGAAGTGACTAATCGTCTTTTCAACTCTAACTCTCCCACTCCAGTCATTGCTTCAGAAGTAGCTGCTTTAGCTTCAGCCACGCGAATTTTCGATTTCTTTTTTATTTCTCATCAAACAAATAGCATCTTCTTTTAGAAATCCTAGCTATTCTTAGCATGATATTGGAGAATCTCATTGCTATTATTCAAACAAGTATGAAACATATGCTTGCATATTCATCTATCAGTCTAAATCGGATATGTAATTATTGGGGGGGTGGGGGGGGGGAGGCAAAATGCATGTGCAAACACGAGAAAGAGAAATTGAAAGCAAAATATAATTTGATTCAAGCAATTATTTTCCTCCTTCATTTGACATACTATGAAACATAAATATGCCATCTAAAATCAAGGAAATCCCCATTGAAGATCATTCTGATCATTATAAATATTTACCTCCATAGCTAGACCATTCTGATCATTGCCAGAAGAGTCTCCATCCTCTCTTAGAAGTATATCTCTTGTTCGCTGTTGGACAGATGCTAATGGAATTTTGGATTCCATATTCTGGGGAACTGAGAAATTATCAACCAGGATCCCTGCATCGGCCCTGGTGTCATAAGAGAAGTCAGGAACCTTAGGCCTCACTTCAGCAGGAACTTTTATATGAGCCTTTTTCCTCGTATCTTCTGGCTTCACATGAATCTCCCATACAGGTAGCTTTTCCTCACTACCAGAATTAAGATACTGAGACTTAGTGTCACATTTAGCATGTCTGAACAAAGGACTTCCATTAAGGTTGGATTTTCTATTTAAAGTAACATTTGGGCCCAAACCTAGCACATCATTAAGAATATAAGAACCACCACCACTACTTCGATCCCTTTTGCTGCATGGATTTAGAGGTCCATGAACTTTTGATGAACCTGAAAAAGATGAGGACCTTGGTAAATTTATAAAATATCCATCATTCCAACTGTCCATACTACTAATACCTGAAGGGAAACCCCATGTCTTGGGCACCTCAGCTCGAGCCAGTTTCTCATCCGAAACTTTATGGATACTCTGCGAGTCCAAAATTGTCATCAGTCTTTCCTCATCAGACAGAGCAAGCATTTCCCCTAAAGTACTCATACCTCTACCGACATGTTCCCCCTCCTTAAACCGGTTGCTCAACTTGCATTGCTCAGAAAGGTGTCTTCTAGCTTCCCTGCTCACAGAATATTCAGCAGAATAAGTTGATGAGGTGTTATAGCTGCTATTCCACTCATTCAAGTGATCAAAAGAACTTTGACATGCCACAGCATTGTGCAGATTAGACATTCCTGGCATAATACACGAGCTTTCATCCCCGATGTGCCCATTAAGTCTCAAAGTAGATGCCTTCTTAGTATCACTACTTCCAGACTGTCTCATTTCTTTTGTAATATCTCTAGCAATTTCCCTTGAACTCTTCTTTTTGGATCCCAAAGCATCCACATTATCAAAGAAATTATGCCAAACTCTTCCTTCCCTGTATGACTCCCGAAATCCAGGTCGTCCAAATTCTCTGTGACTTCGGAAATCCAACTGAAAATTCTCGGAAGCTCTTGGTAATGAAACAGTTTTACCCGTGTTCCAGGCCTTCTCAAGACTTGGCTTCAAAACAACAATCTGACTAGGATGAGGACAAATATAATTTTTGCCCACATATTGTAATCTTGGCAACTTATATGAATGAGAACCACTGTATTCTTTAAGAGAGTGACTCAGAAGGCTAGCAGTGGGTTTCCTAGAAGAGCATACTTCATGCATCTCAGACTTTGTATTGTTTGATGATTTTAAAATTGTAATACGTTTTGCATGAGACGAGGTAGGAAGACACTTCCGATCATGGAGAGGTTTTGTGAATAGGGAATTGGATTCTTGGTGATATTTCAGGAAAAGATCCCCACTGATATCAAAATTTTCTGATGCATCATTAAATTCCTTTGAGCTTCTAGGTGTTTCACCAGTTGAAAGAAATGCTGCATCCATGAACTTCTGCTTGTTAAAGGTTACATCAGTCTCATGTTTCATTCTTGGCACTGCCTTATGAAATAGCTCATCCTTGTCCTTCTCAACCTTGGATGTTTCCATGACTTCAAAAACATCTTTAACTCCTTGGAGCTCAGGAGTGTTTGTCTGACGTGAATGATCCACATAAGGCGCATACTTATCTTGAGAACCAGCATGTGATGTTTTCAAGAAGCGGCTCTCTATTTCCTTCTGATGTTTATCAACTACTTTGGGAGGAGGCAGCTCATCAAGACCCATCAATCTAGCAATTACACTAGGTGAGGTTCTCCTTGTATCTGTTTCTTTAAACGTCTCTTCGTTCATTATTGCTTTCATTGGTCTTCCACTGACTTTCCTGTATGAGTTTTGCCTCAACTCAAGGGTGAACTACAAATATGAAAAGTATAAGCATGTGAAGATATGTATTATGAGTGAATAGTAAGTTATCCAAATGCATGCATTAAAAAGTAAAGAAAGAACACCGAGAAAAATTCTATATATTTAATATCATGAATATGTTGCAGAAGATGGAGTACATCTCAGTGAGATGAATCAGGGTGATGATTTAAAGACCCATGTAAACAAACGGAGAGTCTACATGCCAATAAAAAAGGCATAATGAACAATCTTCAGTGTAACTCGCTGATAACTTAAGCACAAGCAGCTTATATGATGCATATTAGCTAGAAAACAAAAATCAAGCACTTACAGAATTTTCTTCTCTTCGAGAGGCACTGCCACAAGTAGAATCCACAGCCATAGTCACAGCATTTCTTTGTCCCATTAACTGATCATGTCCTGAAAAAAAAACATATCCATGATAATGATTCCTCAAAGCTATCATAATAGGGTTTTAATCTCGATGACAGACTACCTTAAAATATATTAAGCATACTTGTAGGGTAAAAAGTCTGGCGCAAGATATCATCCAACACACTGCATTTATATGCAAAAGATGAATATATGTTTAAAATATCTAAACATCCATTTTTTAAAACACTAATTTTAATTAGGTAAAAAAATATTAAAAGAAGGTAAGAAAAATTACTTTCTATAAAATATATTAACCGGCTACCGTTGGTCCATTTAAGGCAGCTAGATTATATCATCAATCTCTCGGAAATTTGACAAAATTGTTTATTTTAATAAAAATGGAAAATAAGGAACTTTGAATGCAAATCCTTCACAACCCTAGTTGTAAGAAATTCCGAGAATTAGGGTATGTGGTAGATTTCTATCCACTGTACAACTCGGAATTGTGCTGAACACGTCAAGGTGATTTGGTTTTAAATGGAAAGGAAATCTTAGCTAGATTTTCTTGGGGCCTGTCAGATCTGCCACATATTGATGCTGTAGGAAATCATTCAACTTGAGCTGTAGAGGATCAGTTGGAGCAATTAAGTCAGCTATCTCTTAACCTTAGAAGTTGGGTAAAGCAATCATGTGATATTTAGCTACATGGTTATAGCGACCAAAAACTATATTTAGAAACTGGAATCCAAAGTGCAAAAGCGAAGATTAAAAAAAAAATTTCCAGAACTGCTAGTCTGCGACATATCAAATTGGCTAAAAAAAAAAAAAAACTGCTGTCGATGACTTAACTGCCTAGGAGGAAAATTTGTCTGTGAAAGAGGGTACAAACCGATGGAAAGGAACGACCGTTGGTGGAAAAGTGTGAGGAAAGCCAGCATCATTAAGCTGGAGTAACGCTGGTCAATTAGGTGATGGAAATAAGGTGGCTTTGCTAAGATAAAAACATAGAGGGCAAGCGCGGAAGACATCAACCAACGCGCAGAAAGGTCGGATTTTTTTTTTTTTTGTGTGTGTCATTGTCTAGATGAAGCACTAAATACCAACATAAAAAATAAATAAAATAGAAAATCCTAACGCCAAAAATGTGATAGATTCGTAAGAATAACATATGAGCTCGCATTATAAGCTCAGAAGATTAATAATATTAAATTAAATATAATGTTTCTAGATATCGAGCCCTCTTTTTGTTCCAGAAATGCAATAAACACAATGTCAATTCGGTGATATCCATAATTTTTTTAAAAAAAATCTTTAGGATTTCATTTCTATTAAAGCAACCAGTGGCAAAAGCACTAAAAAAGAAGGGATTTTTCTTTAAAATTGCAGAGGGAAAAGAAATGGAGCGATTTTTTTGGCTCAAAAGAGAAAAGGATTTGGTCTTTATAAGAGTGGAAGTCTCTCTGCGACATTCGGAGCATAACCTGGGGAAAATACATGCAAAGAAGACGGCAAACTAAAGCCCTAACAGTTGTGGAAGCAAGTAGAGGATGCGGAAGAGGAGCACCTTCGCCGTGACCACGACCCACCGAACCGAGATCACAGCCATTAGGCTTGGAATCTAAGCCCACCATCATCCTCCTAGCCGCCCCGCCGCCCGCGAAGAAGGCCTTCTCCCTTCCTCGCGACCTACCGCTCTGCGGAAGCCGATGGTCCATCTCCCTCATCCCCCGATCCCCACCAGAATCCCAGCACCCAGCAAAAATCTTGCAGAAACCTCCTCAGGAGAGAAGGAGAGTGGGACAGAGACCAAAGAGAGAAGGAGCGAGGGATTGGAGGAAGGAAAGAAAGAGGAAAGGGGAAACGGAGGTGGTGGTTTTGGGGATGCGGGGACGGCGAGGGAGCAACGGTACGGAGGAGCATTAAATGGCGGCGTTGTAATTAAAAATAAATAACGACGAGAGGGGGCAGGGAGGCTGAAACCTGGTCGGTTTGTTTATTGAATCATTTAAGACAAACCGGATGCGGTTCATGTAGAAGGATAGTTTCCTTACATATAACAAATTATAAACCACGTAGTGCCGGTCCTACATACATTATTGTCCCACTTGTCTGCCAAAAATGGAAATCCTGTCTTTCTCCATTGTTGCTTGGATACATGTTTACAATTTGGACACCGGCGCATAAGTTCATGCATGCATGGATCAAATTGTAAATTTTATTTGTCTAGTAAAAACAACACACACCGGATAGCCGTTGTCGTGATTGATTGATCAAAGTGATCAAAGCGATGGCAAATAGAGCCCAACATTATAGAGAATTGTATGATTTCAACAAATACATTTAAATCATTTCAATATATGTTCTATGTATGAGTAATACTAGGTTGTGCCTCTTTGTTGCTTGTTGCTATTTGAGTCATGCAGGTGCAATGTACAGATCTAACTAATCTCTAACAAGTGCTATGCATGTTGGAGAATGGTCTAGAGAGAGAGAGAGAGAGAAGCAAACTATATATATATCATAGAAAAGCAAGCTATATATATCCCAATGAATTATAGAAATATTTTATGTTGATGTATTGAATGTTGTTTTTCCTGGGCGGGATCTTCCGCCATGATCAAACACGAGGGGAACGAGGATAGGTAGAGTGGGGGTCCAGTGTGTCTATTTTGCCGATCATACTTGGCTGGATAGAAACATTCGGATCTTCGAGGACAGATGGTCCCAGTCGAGGGCGGTGGTGGCTGAAGCTCTGCTTCATGCGTCGAAGTTCATCAATAGTACACTATCCTATTCCCCTAAAACTAGAGATATCTGGGTCTCCCGTTCAGCTATGTCAGTGACCAGGTTTGCATTTGTTTTCTGGGAACCCTCACCCCATGGTTTTCTCAAGGTAAATTTTGATATAGTGTTGCTGAGCAAGGCAAGAGAGGGGAGTGAGCTTTATCATCAGAGACCACCACTTTAGGTTTGTGACGATTGGTGGTCGACAGATCTACGACACCCCTATCATTGGTGCGGAGCTGCAAGCGGCATGGGAGGGTCTCTCCTACCTCAAGGCATGCTCTGGGTGCAGTATATATCCACCTAGAGGGCGACTTGGCTTCGGTGATTGAGAGGATCTGTGGGCGACTGCCGAGTCGAATGGGCAGTCCTTGTCCTTAATATATGACATATGCCAGGAGATTGCGGCTTGTTCAGGGCCACGCATGTGTACCGAAAGGCCAACACAACTGTTGATTGGGTCGCCTCCTATGCGGTGCATCACTCGGAGGACCTTCTTTAGGTAAATCTGGCGGATACAAGCTGGGCTAGCTACTTCTTTGTGATTTTCTTGTTTATACTAAAGTGCGAGGAGCCGGTATACTTGGGGAACAAAAAAAAAAAAAAAAAAAAGCAAACAAACAAACCAAACACGAGTTTTTGTATCTCCATCATGTTGGACCAAGTCGCTGGCGGAAGAGCGACATTATCGACCCAACGCCAAGCCCATAAACAGCAAATGCAGCGAACATGTCGAAGAACGCTAATCTTTAGTTGCGCTGTCCTCATCACTAATTCAGACCCTCATTTGGCCAGCACGCGAAGTTCTCACGCGTGACTCAACTGACTCCTGTTGCTTCACAGATTTTTGTCCCTTCTCATCCCCGGTGGACCAAAAAGGTTACCACGGCCACATTTCGGACGTCAGAATTGCGAGGTTCAGGAGAGGACCACGTCGGACGGTGAAGGCGGGAGTCTCGAGTTTGGGTCCCAGTATCCCTACGAAAGCGTGTCGGCGATGGATTAGCTCTAGCACGCCAGCGTGTCGTGATGCGCCTGCGATTCAGCAGGCGTAATGCCGAGAGAATATTTTTTTCTCGTTTTTTTTTTTCTTCCGTTGGACTCGTTTGTCGTTTGAAATTTTACCCTACCCTCTCATTTCCTTTTATCTCGATGCACTCCGTAAAAAAAAAGAGCATAATTACATGATGAACACAGTGTAAAATATAATTTCTTTATATAAACTAATAATTTGAGAAGAAATTACAACCTCCATGTGCACCAATATAACCATGCATGATGCCAATCGGCCTATCTCATTCCTGCATATAATTTCTCTAGCTCAAGGCCCAAGACTCCCCAATTAGTAGGGTCAGACATAGTTTAATTGAGTCCGATCAGAAAGAAACACGTCAATTAGACAATAATTTAGGAAGCACATGGAAGCATCTACAAAATCACTGTAGAATGACGTCCTGAGAGCGATTAGCAGCATATGGGGAATATAATTATGCCAGAATTTTGACTAAGCAATCAAGTTATAGCTTTGCTGGCTCATCAGTCAGTCATCGCTGTCTCATTCACCATTGCATTTCCACCAAACTTATTCTTGATGCCTCCTTAACTATTTCCACTTCATTTTTGGAAAATGTCTCGTCTCAATGAACTCTTAAGTAATAAATGGACCTTTGCGTAGATATTTGGAAGATAATTTAAAACTTTGAAAGATTTATCTACATCTTATAAGATTTATCTTAATCTTAGAAGCTCATCTCTCACTCACAAATGCCTATTTTGTTTTCCTGAAACTCTAGGATTGATTTTTTTCTTCCCATCATACAAAAGCAGAGTTGGGGGAAAAGTTGCAAGGGCATTCTTTCACCTAAACATAAGTAAAGCACCTTACTATGGGCATATAATCACAATTGCTGAAAAGCTTACAAATCAAAATGGCCCACGATGTGGCCGTCCTTTTTTCTCCCCCAATATTGCACTGTCTTTTAATCACTGCCTTTAGTGCAGGCAATAATGACTCTTAAGGCAGACTCACAATTGTTCCATTGCTTGCATTGCAAGTGTTGTGTTAGATTTGTTGTCTTTCTTGAACAGCTCACATTCATGATCAAGCATGTATTCTCCAGCATAAAATTTAAGTGTAGTTTGCTTATTTTTGAAAGAGAGATTGATTGCTTGAATGATTACTTTTATTTGTCCACACTACTAAATAGAGAGACTGATCAAATGTAGGAACTTCCCATTGGTGAGCTTATGAACAAATCCTCCATCCATCTTCTTTTGTGGTTTCACATCCACTACACTTCAAGGCTGGGTTTAGTTCTTTCTTTTTTTTTAAAAACAAAAAAGTGGAATAGGTAAAACAAAAAAAAAAGGAATAGGAATAGTTGTTCCTTCTCTTGGCTATCTGAAACTTTTCCTTGCATGGGATAAATTCTAGGTCCACACATACCATCCAAGAGAGAAGAAGGGATAGTGGAGAGCTCGGATCCATTAATAAATTATTTCAATCCCTTCTAAAATATCATTCTAAAGATAAGCATGTCTAATTGGAATTACTATTATCCACTGCCTCTTAAAACTTATAGCATGAACGCTGTCTATTCTAGACCTTAATTCCTACTTTATTAAGCACCACCTTAGCTTCCCTCGCATGGCTCTTTTCCCAAGTTGCACCTTCCCCCCTTGCATAGAATGTCTCAGGATGTATCTTGATATTTTGACCATGTGTTGCCATGCATATGATGAATTTGAAGAAGTTTAGATACTACCAAGTAGGTAGGATGATCATAATGCTACCGCTTGTGTATCACCCTCATTTTGAACTAAGATGGCTTAAATAAACCGACTAAGATCCTCTACAATGCGGTCTGCGCACTGCAGAATACTGTCAATCTTTACATGGCCGCTATCAAAAAATGGACGGACATCAAACAACGAGCGCCGTGTATAATACGACACGTGCTCATAGACTTTCTTGTTGATAGTTATCCATCTTGTGATGGCGGCCATCCTCAGCTTACAATCTCTTAAAACATAGACCGATGGTTGTTCACTAAATTTCCAATTCACTGATGGAACCAATGCATGTCTAGCTGGGTTACCCTTGTCCAACAAGATATTTTTCTTAGAAATTTATTCTCAAGCTTATGAATCACTGTAGAAAATTCTCTCTTTGAGCTGCTTCCAATCAAATGCAGCAGCACCTTTCTATAATCTTTCTCTTATAATTTCACATCTATTGCACTTCAAGCTCCTATTGGAAGTCTACTGTTTTCCTGGAATGCATCCTTTCCTTTTAGCAGCAAATATGAGGATGCACTGTAACATTCTGATCCTGTCACAATGTGCCTCTCATGCCTATAAATTTCTCTACGGCTATGCTCGCTTTGTGTTCGGGTACAGCTGGTTCAGTTGACCAAAGATATGAGGTCCATCTAACGCGTGAGGGCTTCATAAAGCTGCGTACCTATGCCATCCTGGGTGGGGTCCGCGTCCTCCATTCTTTGCCTAGGTCAGGCCTTACGTGTTCCCGTGGTCTTACAGGGTGGACCGAGAGGGTAGGTACGAAATTGGCCTGGGCATAAGAAATTGTTACGTGGAGTCATTTAACATGGGCCTGGTCAGAAATACTTGCTAGTTTAAAAGCTCTAATTAAGATGTTTTGGCCTTTCATAAAATCTTCTCCTTTTTTTTAATACAATTCGGTTCTTCTACTGGTTTTCATTGATCGAAACATGGCCAATGTTGGCAAATGTTGTAGAATGTCAAAAATGCTATTATCTTACTAGTAAATGAGACTCGCCACTTATTTTACTCCTTTTTTTTTTCTAGCTCAATGCATGGCTGCTAGGAGACTAATGATGGAGGGATAGGAGTTAAGGGATTACCTAAGTTTGAGAATTGGGAGCAAAAATATTTAAAAAATATGGAATAAGTACTATTAAGAGAACGAGTGTTGAATATTTCATCCTCATCCACCATCACTGCTACATACATATAATTATTGTGATGGCCATTATCATAAGCCAATATCCCAAGGAAGAAGGAAACTTTTGAAAAGCCCAGCATGGCTAGTTTCACTTAACGGTCTTCTTCGCTCACATCTCAATTCACCCGTGTAGACGTTGCTCCACACCGGATCACCTTATTTTCTAGATTCATGAGAGTTGCAAGAACAAGAACTTGGCCTAAGCTTACGTCATTTCCATGGCCAGATCCAAAATTAGTTTATTAAGAAGGACAAAACCATCTTCAAGAAGCACACACAGGAATTTACATTCAGCCAACCAATCCATGTGCATATCAGTAACAATAATAATGATTAATTTATTATCTATACTTTAACCTGTCTTGTGAAGACATAATATTCATATTCTCTTATATGCTAATATATGGCTTTGTGGAATTTATATTATGCAAGCAATAGCAATAAATAACCCTAATCACGTTTCAAATAAAAATGTTTGGGGGACCCTTTTTATACACAAATTTCTCTGGATCCATCAAACTTGGTGAGCAACCAAGCATTTAACCATCACCTAGTATATCAGACCAACTAAACCTCTTGCAAATGTGGGGTCCAAAGAACTTTCCTCATACGCATGTCAGGAGCTATATAGCATTGCACATTTTTAAAACAAGAAGGGAGTCCTCTTGCATATGGCTACCATTGCTGAGACGAGTTTTCTGATCCGAGATCACAGAAGCTACATAGCATTATTTATATTCTTAAAACAAGAAGGTAATTCATGTTGAGGATCGCATACGAGGTTTAGTTCCAAATGAAATAATTTGTGGGAGTGCGAAGGGGTGAGGATTGAAGGATTGATAAACCTAATGCTCAAGCTTTTGGATCGAATTGGGTTTCGACTTGTATATCGAGTCCTGACAACACTGACAGCACTAATCTTGACCAGAGCAGCCATGAGGCAAAAATATCCCGCTTCAGTAACAAAGATGAACAGACAAGAATCCACAAATGCTACTCAAGGAGGCAAGGATCAAACTCAAAATTCATTGAATGGATGCTTATGCTATCGTATAATCGTATTCAAGCATTCAGAGAATCCTTATTTGTTTTCTGTCAGACAAAATTGCTAGTTCTGCTGACCCAACCCATATCCAAATTGACTCCTTTATATAAGACAACATTGCATTGCAATCTATTTGACAGGAAACAAATAAAAGTGAACTTCCTGAACTATGTCTGTTATCAAGGAGCTGATCAATCCTTCCCATCCTTCCTCAAGCAGCTTCTTGAAAAAAGAATTTCTCGAGGACCGCTTTTGTTTCTTCTTCTGCGCTGCAATTTGAACACAAATCTGTTAATGCCTTGTTACGTGCATGCACATGCACGTATATGTCTATGAATACTAGCAGTATATGTTAAGAACGAAAAAGAACATTAATCAAGATAATTGGGTAGAAAAATATAGAAATTAATATTTACCTAATTCAAATGCATATAGCACATTTATAATGCATTAATAAACAATTGAAAGATCGACAAAATTTTGTTAACCTCCCACATGCTTGCTTAGCCACTTGATCAGCTAATTTTTAGCCATCAAATTCCAAAAGCTTTCAGAAAGAATAAAATGTGTCACAAAACAACTATGACTGAATGTTGTGTTACTAGAAACCATCAGGATCCTAGGTGCACAATTTGTAGACTGGGGAGCCAAAGGCTGTAAGAGTAAATTAAACTTGGGAACTTAGCTCAATTTGCTGCATTAATTTGCAATTCAGGTAATTCAACTCAGTCAATTGGAAAGATAATTATAAAAATCTTAGAGAAGTGATGAAGAAAGATTTAAACTTATACTAATGGGAACAGATAGTGAAGAACAATTTATAAAGCAAATTATGAGAGAGGAGAAAAAGCAGCACCAGAATAAGGTGCATACAGGTCCTTTAAGAATAGCATAATAATAATAATAATTTTCTGAAATTTTACTTGGATGAGACAAATAATGGATAGAATCTGCAATTTAACTAGGATGAGATATAGAACTATAGAAATCAGTATAACACTGCTACAAAACATTATTTTGTCTCGTTCAATATCTAGTTTTGAAAATTTATGTCAATATATAATATTAAAACCCTCTCCTTGAGGATAATTCAGTTGTAACTGCTGTAGGTAAAACTACTGCAATGTGCATGCTAATAGACAAAATTATGATAACAAGAAGCCTGGCCTAGCTTTAAAACTTATATGAGTAGCAACAATTAATGCAAACAGAGATTCCAGCTCCCAAACACACTATTAACAACTGATGCTAAGCATCATTATCAGCACATTTAGAGAATTACCTTCCAGGCCTCAGAATTTTGTATATTCCTGGCTTGATAAGATCCACTACTGTTGAACCAGCACGCCCAGAAGGAAGCACACCACCATCATAAACATATGCACAGTGCTGCCAAAGGTCCTCAAAATCTTTGGTGCTCACACTACTAGGCTGGCCACTAAGATTGGCACTTGTAAGTGCCAGTGCACTTTTAGAACCACGTGCAATAGCTCGAATAAAGTCACAGTCTGGTACACGAACTCCAATGCTATCTAAACCTGGGTTCAGGGACTTCTCCAGCATGCTAGACTCACCTGAAACATATAACTTTTGCTCAGTCACTGTAGTATGTGAGCCATATACCTTGTTAAATACTTAGCTCTATTTTGAGTTGGTCATACCTCGCCTTAGAACAACAGTGACTGGTCCAGGAAGCAGACTATCAAGCAACCCTTGTGGTAAGTGATCCACAATGGCAAACCTCGATATATCTGATACATCAGCAACACAAATTGCCAGAGGACTCGTCTGTTTACGTCCTTTAATCTCATAGATTCTATTAACTGCTTGCGCAGAGCTGCCATAATGCACTTTCAAAAACCAAAGCATTGTAAGGTTATACCTTAGATGGCTGATTTCTTACAGTATATAGAAGCACCAGGCAGAACAATGAGGTGATACCACTTAAAAGTTAACATTAACAAAACAAACATCTAGAAGCCTATAATATAGAAGGAAGAGTGACATTGAACAGAAGACAAAAACCCAATTCAAGGTAAAGTTTCCTTTATTTGCTGATTTGCAACATGGAAAAAAGATAATTTGGCATGGATTTTGATTTCAACCAGAAATAGATAAGTATCAGTCTAAAAATCATCTACACCTGCAAGCAGCATTAAGATGCAACTGAACTGAAACCTCTTAAGAGAGTTATCAACGCCAAGCAAAAAAAAAAAGAGTAAGAAAATTGAAGCAACAGCAGTTGGAAGAAAACCTCAAATCACTTACCATGCATCACAAGCAAATCCATAAATGGTGTCTGTTGGCACTGCAATAACTTGTCCAGCCGTGATCGCATGGATTGCCTCTTTGACATGATCACCTGTTGCTGGGAGGATAACTCCTGCTTTGGCCTGGAAACCCATGTCTAGTCTCTTCCTGAGAGCCCCCACGAACTTCCTCTTCTGATAAAGAGAAGAAAAGCTCTCAACCTGAGGATACCTGAAAAACCAGAAAGCATGAATTCAAATATCAAAGAAAGAACAAATAACAAGTCCAATAAAATCGTTAATAAACAAGACAGAAATGTTAAAAATCGCAGCTTTTTAAGCGATGGAAATAAAATCTCTTTTCACTTTCTTATTCTAACTCATGACTCTTAATCTTCTTGTATACACGGGAGAAAGTCACTTGGACATAATATCGAACAATATGTCTGCGGTATTCCGTCACAATAATATACTCAAATCAATTTGAGGTCAGGTGTAAAAGGTATGGCAAAAAAACGTAGAATAAAGAGAGACTAGACCTCGGCTGGGCATAGGAGGCCCAATTGCCAACATGAAGTCCAATCGTTGGAATAAAGAATGCAGGATATAACAAACCAATATGAGCATAACAAGCACGAAGAATAGAGTCCATAAACGCCTTAGAAGAAAGGAGAAACAAGACAGAGGTACCTCAGAGAAAGGCGTTTGAACGAGTATGAACAAAGAAGCAATCTTTCTATGGCCTTCGCAGAAGAAATCATCAGCGCTCGAGCTCTCGGCCGCCCAACTGCTCTCGCTCTCCCCACCAATGGTTTTGGAGGGCTTGAAGATTCTTTTATACTTGGAATCAGCTGTTTACTCAAAATCAGCAATCTAGGCTATATGTCTTTGGCCATTGGAAAGTCGCCACGTGTTCAGAGAGCTTCTAAAAGCAAGCGAAGGGGCGCCGCTCGAAAAATAAGTAGGGCCGTGGAGAAGAAACTTCCGGGCCATCAGAGGTTTTAAAACCCCCGGGCTCCGAAGGAGAAGGCAAGGAGAGAGGGGAGGAGCCATGACAACGACGATGAGGATAGAGGAGGTCCAGTCGACCACGAAGAAGCAGCGAATCGCCACCCACACCCACATCAAAGGCCTCGGCCTCGACGTACTTCTCTCCTCTCTCTCTCTCTTCCCCCGTCTTTTTCCTCTTCTCATCGCTGTTGGGTTTCTAGTTTCTAGGGTTTAGGGTTTTAGTTCTGTTATGTGAGATCTGATCGTATTTCTTTGATTTCATCGTCTAATGGAGGTCCAGGGTTTTCTCAAATCTTGCAGATAATGTAATCTTGATTGAAATCGGTCGATTTCTCATGCCATTATTGTACCTTTTTTTTCAATAAAAAAAGATTATCATACCATTTTTGTACTCTTTCTTTGATTTTTCACGGTTTGATGGAGTTCCAGAGTTTACTGGAATCCTTCTTTAAGCCGGTCGATGCTATTGTTGGCATACTCTTTGGTCTAGGGATTTGTCTTTTCTTTGTGCTTTCTCACCAAAAATTAAAACTTTAATGTTTCTATGATTTCACGGTTTAGTGTAGTTCCGGGGGTTACTGAATACTGAGGGTTTTGCTTTTTTCTTTTTTCTTTATTCAGTAAAAAGGGAAATTTTGATGGGTTTTCGTTTGTTGATGTGTGTTTGGGCATGCAAGGCGAATGGAACTGCGCTTCCTATGTCGGCTGGGTTTGTAGGGCAGGTGGCTGCAAGAGAGGCTGCTGGTCTTGTCGTTGATATGATACGGCAGAAGAAGATGGCTGGGCGGGCGCTTCTGCTTGCTGGGCCTCCCAGCACTGGCAAGACCGCGTTGGCTCTTGGGATCTCTCAGGAACTTGGAAGCAAGGTGCATTTCATCTCTTGGTTGGTTTTTCTCTTCTTTTCGTTTCTTTTCTTTTATTTTTTTCCTCGTGGGTTTGCTATTAGATCCTGACTCCCCAAAGGGCTCGTTTGGTTCGCGGAAAAAGAAGGGAGAAAAGTGTGGTCAACGGAAAAGTAATGAGATGCTTTTTGTTTGGTTGGAGTTTTCAAAGGAGAGAGACGAGAAAGTTATATTCCCATGGAAATATGATTCCCACATTTTAAAAGAAAATCTTTTCCATAAGAAACATGGGAAAGTTACTTTCCCATGAGGCGTGAATCACTTCATTTTTATTTTTCCCAAAAAGGCCTTTCAGCATTAAAGAAGCATTAAAGAGGTATTAAAGATTATACTAGGAATTATACATAACTTTTTCAGGAAAGTGGATGATCAACCAAACATAAGCATTTTGGAAATTTGTCATTTTTCCATGATCAACCAAGCATGCCAAAAGTATTTTCCTAGGCATCTTCTTCATAGGAATCTACTTTTCAGGAATCATATTCCTAGAAGAAAAAATGCTTCCCACGAATCAAACGAGACCAAAACGATTTACTAGAGACCATTATATATATATATATATATATATATATATATTGAAAGTGTCTCAACTTTAAAGATGTTTTTTGTACAGCAACCTACTTGATAAAAAACATTGAACTTTTGACGAGTAGCTTAATTAAATGGCTTTTGAATAACTGCATCTTTTTTTTCTCTCCGGTGAGTCTCTGTTAAATGGTCTCGTCATGGTGTTTACATTCATAAGTTTGTGAACTGCACCTTGCCTAGGCCTGTTTGGTTCTATTTTTTTTCTTCTGTTTTTTTAAATTGAAACATGGAATCCGATGCAGAAAACATGTTTGGTTACCTGTTTCTATTTTTTTAATAAACAGCTTTCATTGCTTTTAGAAAAGGTGGAAGTGAAAATATTCTCGTCTATTTTTTTCAGAAGTAGGTTTTCACCGTCTCTTGTCCCCTCTACCTGGCCTCTCCATGTTTGCCTCAAACACGTCATCGAGGACGTCACCACCATTGAGCACATTGGCCTCTCCCGCCTAGCCAATGGCTGGATTGAGTCCACCGCTGGCCTCTTCCATCGGACCCACCCCCTGTCCCTTGCCTTTTCTCCTACTCTACCTCCACCAATGCCCCCAACGAGCTCCCTGCTGGCGACGGTGACGGCATTGCCTACCCACCATGCAGCCATTCGGGCAGCGATGGCTGGACTCTATTATGGCTACCACCGTCTTTGACGTTGCCCAGACCTTCTCTATCCTTGAGATCCTTGATAAATGCCCCGACCATGAAGGCATTGACGATGCTCGAGCTCCCTGCCGACTCCTCCCGGGCGCTGCTTCTTGGCCTCAACATGGTCGATTGGCTCCTCTCATTGTTAAAAAAAAAGGAGGGAACCAAATATGTTTTTTTGTTGTCAGAAATCTGAAAAAATGGAAACATAACTCTTCTTTCCATTTTTTTAAAAGAAAAGTGACAACGATGCCAAATGCAGCTTTAATGCTTTTTTTTTGGTTTATTATAAATTATACGATTGTTGCTAATTTGATAAATGCTGTTAGATACTACTGAATGCCTTGATAAATGCAGTACAATGTATATATTCTGATTTGTAATGATTTTTTTTTTGTTCGAGATTATGATTGTATCAATTTGATTGGCATTTAATGTCTTCATGGTCCATGGCCCATTTGTTATTGTAATAAGATTGTGTTTAAATTGAGTTCTAGGTGCCCTTCTGCCCCATGGTTGGATCTGAAGTATACTCGTCAGAGGTCAAGAAAACTGAGGTGCTTATGGAAAATTTCAGGAGGGCCATTGGTTTGCGTATTAAGGAAAACAAGGAAGTTTACGAAGGAGAGGTAAGTATTAGCTATGCTTGTTTTCTCCTGAATTGAGTTGTAGTTTTGTACTTCCCTTCATGGATGATGCAGCTGGGTTTGCCTGATATTTATATTTTCTTTTTTCTTCCAATGCATGTTAAATATATTTCAAGAACTTTTTCATTGGGCTTGTTTCATTTTTGATATATTGCAATCAAATCCTATGATAGGTGACCGAGCTTTCCCCTGAAGAAACCGAGAGTACATCTGGTGGTTATGGAAAAGCCATTAGTCATGTAATCATTGGATTAAAGACTGTCAAAGGAACCAAGCAGCTGAAGTTGGATCCAACTATTTATGATGCTTTAATTAAGGAAAAGGTAATAATTATTTTATTATTCTTTTGTTAATTGAAGCCTACTTCTGCAATTCCTTTAGAAATGAAAATCAGAAGTTTATGCAGCCATATCAATTTCTCAACTTCTTGCTTAATCCTGTTTTTCTTTTGTAAGGCAGGGTCAGTGAATTTTTTTTCTCATTTGATGGATTCTATTGTTAATACAAGGAAATGACAATTTATAAAGATTCCAGTGCTGTGTCATAAAGTCTATCTAGTTCTTTACTACAGGAACTATGTCAACACAGTGCATCCTTTTGTTATATGCAAAATTTTGGATATAATATGCATCGTAAATATGCTTTTGTGTCTGATTTTTTTTTCATTGTCTCATATGTATTCTTCATGTTGGGTTATACATGATTCCTTTAATGACTTTTGATGCTATTCCTGTTTAACTCACATGATTTTCTTTTAAATTCAAAATGTGTAATATTTAGTGGTTATAGTTGTTGTCACATTAAAACTTACTGGTATGAGCTGCAGGTTGCTGTAGGTGACGTTATTTACATAGAAGCAAATAGTGGTGCAGTGAAGAGAGTAGGTAGATGTGATGCTTTTGCTACAGAATATGATCTTGAAGCTGAAGAGTATGTTCCAATCCCTAAAGGAGAAGTCCATAAGAAAAAGGAGATAGTTCAGGTACCTTATCAGTAATTTTCAGAGTACTCTTTTGTGGTATATGAAGCATGCTGTTCAAATAACAAATTTTTTTGTGGAATGCTTCTTTTTGATTTAAACTTCTAGTACATGTTATTTGATAACGTATAAATATAATACATTAAATTGTCTAGCAAATTTATATCTTAAATGAATTAGAAGAACATTGTATTTTTGAGTCTATAGTATCTTTCTTAATGTTCTGATGCTTAAGGCAAATATACTTGCAGTTGCCATGTCTTGCAAATGTTATTGGAGATTTATAATTGGCATTTTGGTGGTGTAAATTTATCTTACTATTGCTGGAGAGGATATTGTTATTCTATCGAATATTTAATTTGCTTGTTCAGAGCTCCAAATGCGCAGCGCCTCTATTCCTTTACTCTCATATTGTTTAGTTTACTTCTATTGGTGAGATCAAGTTTGATGCCATTAGAATGACCGTTTGTCTAAATAGCATGGGTTGGCTGGGTTACATGGTTTTGGATGTTCGAACGTGTTTGATGTGTGCATATTGATATTTCAAAGTTGCAATTATTCCTCCTTTTTCTTACTTTCATTTCTTTTAAATTTATGGAAATTGAATTTATCAGATGATTTGTTGGCTTTGTATGAAACCATTTTCAGATCAAAAACCATTTGAGATGTTCTTTATTTTTCGAATGGATCTAAAGGTGATAATGAGGAAGGCAACTATTTTCTCTCTCTTTTTTTGAAAAAAATTAATTTGTAGGATGTTACACTACACGACCTTGATGCTGCAAATGCTCGCCCACAAGGAGGACAGGACATATTATCCCTTATGGGCCAGATGATGAAACCTCGGAAAACTGAGATCACTGACAAACTACGGCAGGAAATAAATAAGGTTATGTATTAGATGTATTCATAGAATGTCAATCAAAGCTTTAATATGCAAATTGCAGGTGCCTGGTATGCATAGTTTTACTGAAAGTTGCATTGGTGGCAGGTTGTTAATAGGTACATTGATGAAGGGATAGCAGAGCTTGTCCCTGGCGTTCTATTTATTGATGAGGTATCTCTTCTCTTTAGATTTCACCTTGTTCAATTTATATATGGTTAGACTAAGACTGTTTAGTGTACCTTTAGTCCTTTTTTTTGGTAGTCCTACTTGTAGTCCTTAACTGTATGCAACTTTTTTTTGCAGGTGCACATGCTAGACGTTGAATGCTTTTCTTATCTTAATCGTGCTGTAGAGAGCTCAATATCGCCGATTGTGATATTTGCCACAAACAGAGGAATATGTAATGTAAGGTATAGTATTGGCAGCACCAGGACAGTAGATGAAGCTAATAACTTTTGATGTATATCATTGTTTCTGTTTCTTAATTTCATCTACCAATAAAAATAAATTTATTATCTGTTTGACAATATTAGTTGATTCTTCAGTTGGATAATATAAATATAGGATACTGTTTCTTAAACATTAATTTTGCTTTGCCAATTCACAGAACGTAGTCATTAGCTTTTGCCTTAGAGTCAAACTGCAAGTCACTAACATGGTTGTAATGCCGCTTATTTTGTGCTTCTGCTCAGAGGAACTGATATGACCGGTCCACACGGCATACCAGTAGATTTGCTAGATCGTCTGGTAATCATACGGACAGAAACTTATGGTCCCACTGAAATGATTCAGGTTATAACCTTTCACTCTTGTCTAGAAAATTAGCTGTTGAGGGTCAATTCAGCCAACATTTCATCCTTCATTATGTTTTCTACCTGTTGGCATGGAACAGATATTAGCGATCCGAGCACAGGTTGAGGAGCTTGATATTGATGAAGAAAGTCTAGCTTACCTTGGAGAGATTGGACAACAAGCATCTTTAAGGTTTGTTCTTTACTCTTGTTATCTCCTAGTATGTTATCCTTCAGGGTATTTCTAAATTTATTTATTATTCATACTTCTGAAATTACAGATGACATCTACATTAACATGCGTTAAATAATGGCATAATTGCAAAATGTTCATGCACGCAACTCTGGGCATACTTTTGTGATATGGTTGTTTGAAGCATGTAATTTTGTTCCATTATCATATAAGGAGCATGCCAGGGCTTCCTATGAGCTCAAGTGTACATCTCAATATGCTTAGATACATTATATGTAAGTGCTTCGCCTTTCTGGTCATGAAATATGTGGTGCACCCCCAAGTTTTCATGCAGCATAACATATGTTATTTTATGCACATGCTTGTATATGTAGTTAGCCTACTGTTTTCTCTCATGCAACATGCATTTTCTATGTGTTCTTTGGAGGGGATGTAAAAATGAGCAGTGTTATTATTCTAAGTAGTGATACCACTTTCTCCTCAACTTTCTATTAATCATGCAAAGGCAAGCATCCATCATGAAATTTGCACTAAAAGTTTTACTTACATCCTACACCAAAAAATGTTGCAGATGTCACCTTTCTTATTGCAAATAACAGCTTCTCTATTGAAATTATGGAGACGACTTCTTCTGTTTTTTTTAAGCTGATTGCTGGACTTAAAATTTAAATATCAGAAATAATATTTTTCTGGTACACTTGGATATACTTTAGATGAATTGCCTTTGTAAAAGTCTCTTTAGTGGCGCATGATCTTTTTGTTCATTTTGGTAGATTCTTTTAGCGGGCAAGACTTTATGCATGCTAAAGATCTTTTTTTTTGTGTCAAAATGTTGGATTTAGAAACAGTAAATAAGATTTGGAGCTCAAGATGAAGCTACTAAAGAACTCCACTTAAAGTAGTAAGGAAATAGGAAGAGAGCAGTCACTTTTCTGCAGTGCCTCGGTTATTGTGTTCTAGTGAATCATGCATGAATTCATTTAAGATCTTACAGTGTTCTACTATTCTTAAAAGCAAGTAACCAAGCATCGTACACTTTATCTCGAGCTTTCTCCAAAATCATGGAAGACCATTTTTCTCAAATTTCTTCTTTTCTGTTAGTTGACACATTTATTTGTTATAAATGCCCCCTTAGAAACAAGCTCATCTCTTATGAAAGCTTCTTGAAAGGGTGCAAGAGCAAATTCCAGTGTCACTTTTTGGTAAGAAATTTAGTTACAGCCTTCCAATGGCATGAGGAAAGACTGATTGGGTCTATAATGCATCATTCATTGGGAACTAATTTGTGCCACCATCTACCCATTCGTATGGGGATATTGGTTCCAGCATTCCATCAAATCTTTTTGAGAGCAATCCTAGATTTATCAAAAAAAATCAGAATTGAATCTGTTGCCTACCAAGGTCAGAAACCAGTTGAAGTCAGTTTCATCAAATGCTTTCTCCACATGTACAGCTTAGTACCTAACAGTGAACAAAACTCTGAGCAGCCATCAATGACAGGTCTTGTCACGGCCATGAAAGTACAGTTGAAATGAGATGGTTGCCTTCGGCATCCAAAATCAGAAACCATCAAGCATTGGTTTCTCAGTGACACAGTCTCATGCACCTGCTTTACTCGAATTTTCTCTAGAATTTTCTTCATCATGCACCTATTTTACTTGAATTTTCAGAATGAAGTTCAACTTCTATCAAGCATGAGCGAAGGTAAAAAATATGTACTGCTATTGCCCTTTGGGTGTTTAGCCCCATAAAGTACTTTTTCCAAATAATGTCTTTCTTTCATGATAATGTGCCCTGGGCTGGTTAAGAAGGCTTGACCATCAATGTGCGTGGGCAGATTGACCCTAGAGATAGAAATGATATCCGTGGCCAACTATTATGTAGTTGGAGCCATTGGCTTTTCTCTTGGAGCATCAGGGTAACCTCAAGATTATGACATTTTCTTGGAGAACTAAGTGGAAATGTGGAACAACTATTGTCAGGACCGTAAAGGGTTTTGTACAGTTGGGTTGGAGCATGTCTATCACTCAGTAATATTTAGGGCCTTTCTGCGGTATAAGTTGCCGGAGAATCTTACATTTTTTGATTTTCTCATTTGCTAGTCTTTCCCAGTTCACATCCACTCCAGACCTACTTTAGGCTACGCCACGGCCTACTCAATTTAAAATATGAAGAGGGATTTAGGCTGTTAGTTTTGCAGACGTGGCTCTTGAATAGAGGGTCATTATCCTCTTGACTGTAGTGCATACGTATGTCCAAGGTTAGGAGCAAGTTTGGTTTAGAAAGCTAAAAGGCTAGATAGATATGTTCTAGATGTGGAACAATAGATTATTGGCGTTTGTGAAAAAAGTGCTCGGAGAGTTTTCTGGGTTTGACAGGCTGGAAGAAGTTGATGGTGGGGGCCCATAGAGGAAGCATTGAAGATGTTGAGATGTAAATTCTTATGTTAATAAAAATTTTGGCAGTATAAATGTGAAAATTTGTGCAAATTGATAGTCAGTCCCTCTCTTGGCTGGACTATAATTTTTAATCCCTGTTGAAGCTGGCTTGACTCTCGTTCCGTCTCACAAGATCTAAGACTAAGTGTTGGCACCCTCCAACTGAGACAGTTCTAATCTGACAATCGTGTCGCGATCGGCCGAAAGGGAATAAAGCACGCAAAGAGGAGAGCAGAAGTGAGGCTCGACTGGATAAGGAGAGGAGAGCGGGAGCTGGGACTTGAACACCCACCCTAAGTTTCAAAGATTCTTAATTCCCAGTCCCTGGCAGCTTTCTTTTACACACTTATACTCCACTATGTGCACAATTACAGAAAACCGTATACATGTAGATATAAGTGTATGCAGGGACTATAACTATTTGCAGGAGCAATGTAGCTATGCGCAAGAAGTAATATAAGTGCGTACAGGTGTAAGCATGTGCATATCCTGTATAAATATGTGCAGGACTAAAAATTAAATGTTAATGATCAAAGAAAGCAAATTAGATTATGAGAGAGGCAGAGAGCAAAATTAGAATAATATAACATAGGAAAAGATAATTCAGAGTACCTTAAATTATCCTACACATGTTTGCTATTACCATGTATTATCAAATGAACATGTACTTTCATCTCTGCATGCTTGAGTAACCTGCTCTCCTATGCCCATGAGGGTTTTATTGTTCTCTTCTGAAACCCTTTTTTATATTTTTGAAACTTGGGCCTTATAGTCATCGCCTGCTTTTCTAGGCATGCTATTCAGCTGTTATCACCTGCTAGCATTGTGGCCAAGACTAATGGAAGGGATAAGATTTGCAAGGTACTTATTATACGAGTTTGTTAAAATACTACACTCTGTTGTAGAGCACATGCTTCCATTTGCATGCGTAAAACTATTTGCTTAGGATTGTCCTGCTTATAACACACATTTTAACACATCATTTTCAGGCTGATCTCCAGGAAGTAACTGCACTATATCTGGATGCAAAATCTTCTGCAAGGCTTCTTCAGGAACAGCAAGAAAGATACATAACTTAATTGACAAGCTATCTGCTAGGTTCTTTGTTGAAGTGAGTTGGATTAGCAGACTCTCGCAGCATTCTGGGGAATTGAAAACGATCGAGGCATATTCGATTAATGCCACTTCTATTCCTTGATGGAGTCTTCTTCTTTTTTTATTTATGCAGATCCAAGGCCTGTATGTGACTCTTCTTTTCTTATTGGTAATTGTGGGAACCATGAGGTTGGTTGTCATACAGGAATTACAAGCGTCGGTTGATGGAGAGTTTGTTAAAGGGATATTGGTAGATTTTGAAGATGTAATGATGTGATTAAATTTTGATTTTCTTCTATCTGACTAGAATTGAATTTGCTGTATGATTTATTGCAGTCATTCTGAGATGGTTAGTTATTGTGTCGACCATCTGTTAGGGATGTTAATGGGACAGATTTAGCATGATTAGTGAAAAAATTGAAGTCAAACCTACCATCGCTAGTCTCTGAAGTTGAAATCGAAATCAAATAGTTTTTAAAATAAAATTATAACCGTAAAAAAAAATCGTAAAGTTGGAATTGAAAAATCAAAATTATTCAATTTTTTTTTATTTCAAAATTTTTTATATAGATATTAAAATTAAAAATATCATTTATGATTTTTATATAATTTATACTAACTTAATTAATAAATAAATTATTAATTAAAGATAAGAATACAATCATTCAACAAATATAATCATTCAAGTTAAAAATAAGTTCAACTACATCAAATAAAACAAGTTCGACAAATATGATAATCACGAAGAAGAGCTGAAGTGAAATGAAGAAAAAAACTCTCAAGTCTTTAAGGTTTGTCCATTTAATTATTTATCCATGGACAATTTAAATCAGATAGGATAGGGAGTTAGGACTTATACTAAATAAAGAGGGTACTAAAAAGTATTGGGTATATTTGATTTTGGGTCGGGTTCGAGTTCACCGGAACCGAAATCGAATAATTTTTAATTTTTAAAATTATTACTAAAATTATTTTTGTTTAATTTCAGTTAAAATCGTCTTCCGGAGGGGGGTAAAATATTCGGATATCCTGTTGGCATCCTTAATTGGGAAATCTATACATGGGTTTCTGAAGGCTACAAAGCCTATTTTGATTTTTAGGTGCATAGATGAATGATGCCTTCTTGATATAACAGAACGTTACCTCCATGCAATTCGTTGAATGCTAGATTCAAATTCTTCTCAGCAGTTTTCTCCGGATGGGAAGAAGAATCATAGCAGATCGGTAGTGAAATGCCACGAGTTCCTTTTCGTTCCAGGTCTAATCTCAGAAATGGCCTATTTTGGGTCCGCTCTGTTTGTTTCTTCTCAACAGGGCCCAGTTAGGAAATTGGATCAAGGCTTTGTATGGACTCTAGCTTCCATTAAATTTGAAAGAAATCCAGCTCAATGCTCAACTTCGCGTATGGATCAGGCGAGTGTAGACCCTATCAAATTTCAAAGAAATCCAGCTAAACTGCACTTCACTTGGGGACAGGGTTAGGGTTAGGTCGGTGGTCTTTTTTTTTTTTTTTTTTCTTTTCTACCTAAAACAAATGATTCATATAATTCTAGCACGTATATATCTAAAAAAAATCAAAAATACAGTACAGCGGTCTAGACAGCTCCCTCTGCTTGATCCATAAAGCACCTCTAAATTGGCCATATACGAGGCCATCTAGTCCATAATTCTTTGAGCCTTTTTGTATATATGTTTAGCTTAGATGATCACATTACCACCGTGGTGGCTTGGATATCTCGAAGCAGAAGGTGACACCAACGTCTATATATTTTTGGACCAGCCGATTACCCAAAGTCAACCGGTCGCTTCTCTTTCGAGCAAGAAATGAGTCCGCTCTAGTCACCACTCACTCTTTTTCTCTTTTTTTACTCAAATTAAAAAAGAAAATAAAAAACTGCTGAGCCCGCCAGCCCGGTCGAGAGAACTAGGGTTTAGTCCCCTCCTCCTCCTCCTCCTCTCTCTCGCTTGGATTTCCGATGGCGGAAACCATCTGCAGGTCCCTGAGGGACGGATCTCTCGAGGGAGAGCAGGCCCCAGCCCTCACCATCAAAGACTCCCTCCAAAGCCCTCTCGGTTCCCACGTCTTCGATCACTTCCTCTCTACCCTCGTTTCCCACATCTCCGCCGGAAGATCTCAAGCCAGGTTAGCTTCAAATGAAACCCCTGTTTAATTTCTCGAGACTTAACTGAGTTATGATGAACTACCCAACGCAGCGGTCTGGTTCTCGTTGCGTTTAATCGGAGCCCGTCTTTCTACTTGGATTTGTTCAAGAGAAAAGGATTAGATGCCTCTCCGGTCGATAAATCGTAAGAAATTTGTGATATGGAATGCTTCATTTAGCTCGTCCGGTTGTTGCTAGTTACTCGTTTGGTTCTGATTTGGAACTCTGCTCTCGTGCATGTTAGGTTTCGGATCTTGGATTGCTTTTCGGATCCACTCGGGTGGAAGGACCGGCTTGTGGACTCAGCGAGTGCGGAGAAGTCCATTTTGAAGGACTCTGCTACTGTTTTCAAGAATGTGAGGGATGTCAATAAGTTGTCATCTTCGATTCTTGATCTTGGAAATGGTATGCTGTGTGAATAGGTTCTCTCTCTCTCTCTCTCTCTCTCTCTCTCTCTCTCTCTCTCTCTCTCTCTCTCTCTCTCTCTCTCTCTCTCTCTCTCTCTCTCTCTTTCGATTACTGGAAAAGTAGCCGGCTACTTCCTCATGTTCTCTTCTTGGCTGGTTCCATTGGAGTTCATGAGCTCTCACGCCATGTTTGTGTGGTCTCAGGGTTTATTGGGGAAGGCAAGGTTCGGTTTGCTGTTGCCATTGACTTGGTATGCCCATTATTTCCCAGAGTAATATGTTCTGTACGTGAGAATTAAAAATGAAAATAATGCAGCCATAAAGCTCAAATTTTGTAAGGGCATGCTGGGAAAATGCATCTATACACTACATTTCAATCTTGATACTTGCCATTAAATCATTGACTTGTTCTTTCTTACTCTGCAAAATGCGTTAATCGGCGTGAGTTGCATTCACATTATGCGATGATTGAGATTTTGGATGGCTTTCTTTTGTCAGAGTTACTTTGCAACCTGTTCTTGGAGGCCTTTAGGATCAGTTTGTTTAAGAGCTTTTCTAAGTGCTCTGATCATACTGATCAGACCAAACCATTCCGAGAGGGTTTTGATCTAGCGTGATCTGATAATTGTATTTAAAGGATTTCCATATCAAGCTCCAGAAATTTGGATCTGATCTAAAAAGAACTGCATGGGGATTTGTGTACCATCAACATCACCAGCAGCAATCACCAATCCACATGTATGCTAACCTTCTATCATCAATATCGTTGCCTAGGTGGTTGCTTGACGTTCACATGTTCTACAAGTTATGGTGCATTGTACTGTTTTTTGTCTTAGTTTCATGTATCATGCACTCAAAATAACTTTTATATATTTGATTCTTTCTTGATGCTGCCTTTAACTACTTATTCTGTTTCCATTTTTATTCAGGATAGAGTCAGTCTTCAAACATGGTTTTAATTGACTTTTTTTATTTCACTACCCATATTATTGAAATCTGATTTTTCTACTCTTTTCAGGTTAGTAATATGCTGAGGCATGTTTCATTACCATCTGTTGCAGGCTTACTTAATAACCTTCGCAGCAATGGTATGCTTGTTCTTCTAAATTCTATTTTGACATTCTTTTCTTTGAAGAAAATTAAGATAGGGAGAGATATCGAGTTAATGTTAGCATCCTGTTCATCACTCATTTGGCCATTCAGTTAACTTGCTAATTCTTCTAAACTAGAGCTGCACATTTCTTTTTCTGGTGCTTCTGTTTCAATTGAATGACTTATGGACAATACTAGACTTCAATATAGCCTGGTGTTGATGGAACAACACTTAATCATCATTTAACTGTGATTATGATATTTAAATTATCTGTTAAAATTTAGTTGCTGCTAAATTGTTTTCTAATGTTACATGCACGTTCTATCAGTTCATGGAATCAAATCATAGTTACCAGAGAAAAATAAAGTTGAGATGGATGTTTGAGAATGTAGACAATCGACCCACTTTAATTTGCCTTCTCTACTTGCAGATCGAATTTCATGTATCTTTTGGTTAATACACTCAGACCTTCATGAACCCAGGGCCTCTGCAGCTCTTGAATATATTTCCACTATGGTTGCCAGTTTAGAACCAATGATGCAATCTAGTGATGGGCAAAAAACTTCAGGAAGCTTGCTTTGGCTTGAAGAAAATTCTCGTAAAGCAAAGTTTCATGTGCGTCTGAAGCGTCGTAATGGACGAGTTAAACTGCTTGTAAACTCTCTCCTTCTTCATTCAATCTCTCCTCTCCTTTTTGGTATTTATTCAATTGTTGTTATTGGTTTTAAAATTGCAATCTGATTATGCTTTCCAGTATGAAGAACTACATATGGAACAAGCTGAGATTAGATTTGAAGCAGCATCTTCTGTAAAGACAATAGTCGATCAAAACCTCCTGCCAAGGGTCAGTGCCATGAAGTCATCAGTATATTCTTAACTTTGGGAGTCTAGAAGCTCCCATCATTCTCACTTTTTAGGATGCAGCAGTACATAAGCAGACATGCATGGTTGTATTACACGTTACATGTAACTCCCTTCTTCAACAGGTTCAATTCAATCTCCAGCTATCAGATAAGGAACGAGCTGACAGGTCAAATGTTGTCCTTCCATTTGAACATCAAGGTATGAGTTTAGACTTTTGCAAAATTGAAAATTAGCATTTTCCTTGGTTTATATAGTTTAGGGGGCACTGCTTGGTGCAATGGTAAAAGGCTTAGGGTGACAGGCGCAATGGTGCAGGTTTTAGTCCTAGGGCAGCCATTTTGTTGAAAATATGCCAAAGGTTAGATTTGTTCGCATTCTGCCCTCTCAGGACCCTGGATTACTGCAGACCATAACTGGGTAATGGCCCTTTTAGTTTATAATTGTCCTCACATTATGTAGGTTTCGTGTGTTTGCTTTCATTATGACCTTAAAAGATAATAAAGTTATTTTCCCATTTATAGTTTATTTTGATGTTTTGTATATATAGGAACACACACACATATGAATGTCTTTGTGTGTCTGTGGGTGTTTTTTCTTTTTATTTTTTTTTTTTTTGGGGGGGGGGGGGGGGGTGGGGGAGGCACAAAGATAATCCTCGCTAAAGTTTTCAATGATGGCCATTGCTATGAATACTCGAAGATTTGACTTCTGAAGGTGGGTTGCAAAGGAAGCGATTTTAATGCAGACATGTTGTAGCCACTAAATGACAATTTAATTAAATTTTAGGCATGCACAAGGTAAATAGGTACTACTACTGCTTAGTAGCTATGACACAAACTTCCGGTGATGTTATGATATTATATCAGATTTGTTGAGCAGAAGCATAAGCTTTAAAAATGTAACCGAACAGCATCTGAAGCACTGCACAAGCATTAAATTTATGATATATGGCAACATTGTTGTAGGCATTTTGTCATTTGCCTTTTACTTTTTCCAAATTGTCAAAATATACTGACCATGTTGAATTATGTCAGGAAATGGTGAGGCTATACAGATATATGATGGGCGGCGATCCCTTTCTGAGGGCCAGAAAGATCCCCATTTGATGCAGCCTTCTGCCTTTTCTCATAAAATGGACGCTCAGTCCAGTAATGATATGGGTGAAATACATTATATTCGTGATTCAGATGATGAGCGACCCGATTCGGATGAGGACCCAGATGATGATTTGGATATATAAAACCCTTATCATTCAGTGGCTTACTATGAAAATTAAATACAAAACAACTTAATGTTGCCGTGTGGTGCCATTCTTCATATATCTAAAAAAGGTCCTTAAGGTGTCATCAACAAGCAACTTGGTGCTGAGGGATTCTTGTTTACCTGTGATTCCGGAACCCAGTTTTGTGAATATGCAAGTTATGAAGAGGATGTAAAAACGAAGTGTTATATAGCATAGCTGAGTTTTGTTTGTAGGACTAGTAGAATTCTTGGACTTTTTTATGAAAAAAATTGATAATAGAGTTAGGTGTTTAGATCAAGCAAAATTCTTTGTGCTGATATAAATCTCTTGGTTTTTGTATCGCTTATGATTTCATTATCTGGCTGCTTTTACGAGATGGCAATGTGGTTAAACAGATTGCGATTATGGTCCTCATTGACTAGTCTCGGTTCGAGCATCCGTAGGTTAACTTTTTGATTCAAGTTTTACCTGTCTTTCTATATGATGTGTATGAAATATAGTTAGTCGGCAGGAGGTAGTTTTGTCTTGCAAGATTTGTTACTGTGGTTTGCTTTGCTTGGTTAATGGGGCTCTTCGAGGCTAGTTTAGACTCTGTGCCTTGCACAGTTTGCTGTTTTATTTTAATGAAGTGTGTGTATCCTTTTTTTTTTTAAAAAAAAAGTTTGATTTAGAATGATAAGTTTGCTCCTTATAGGCTTCCTTCCAAAGGTGTGAACAAGTTTGCAGCGAACGGTCCTGTATAGTATGTATCGAAGACCTCTGGCGTGATTCTTGCAGTTTACTGGCAGAATAATCTTGACGTTGATAAGCTTCGTTGTCAAAAGCCTGGTACTAGGCTGCTATCAACCATGACCTGGACTTGCAGCTGCCTGTGGCTTCTGTGATGCAGTACACTGCCAACGACATCAGGCATGACTCTATGCGTCTCATAATGAAGATGCTGCCAGAAATATTCCATACCTGCATTTAGTGGTTTTGATTGGATGAAAAACGATTGCATTCAATCGTTGGGAATTATTCGTCACTTTTGATATCTATATAATTAGTTTCAACCATAAGTCGATGCCAGAGGACAAATAAACAAACAAATATCTGTTCCACCCATCTATCAGTCCATGAATAAGTAGCTGCAAGTCTCTCAAGATAAACAAGGTAAAAAAGAACGTAATGTGTAAGGCTAATTGCTTAACGTGATAGGTCAGAAATTACAACTTTGGCAACATCCTTTGAAACTAGCATGGCATATGACATGATGTAGATATATCAAGACTGTCATATTGTTCGGTACTTTTGCCCGGAATAATGATTGAAAAGGCTGCTGAAATGCACCCCATAAACTCGTTATTGTGATTGCAGAGTTCAAGCATCAGTAGCTTGTTATAAGAAAGTATGATGTACGAAGAAATAAGAAAGCTGACTGTCATAGAAGAGCAGATGTCAGCATAAGTCCATTTACTCTAAAATATGTTACTTGAGGCTGTCAAGGATTTGGATAAAAAGGTTTCAATTTTTCAGAGCTGCAAGCCATGTCCGGGGGGAAGCCTTCGTCTGTGATTTTTTGTGGCATTATTTTTTGCTTTTATTTATTTAATTTTTTAATCATTTATTTTTGAAAATGGGGGGAAGCCTTCGTCTGTGAACGCCCTTTTTCCTTCAATGTGAATAAGCAAGAAGATCCTTTGAATTAACCGTGGCTGTCCATGATCTATGCCAAGTTTATCAGATATGTAACTGATTTCGCTATCTAATGTCTGACCTAAAGGTTCGGCCTTGATTAAAACATGAGCCTATTTGCATCCAACTCCACCATGGGCAACATTATCATTTAATTGGTCAATCTTTGATTAGTGTGCTGAAACCTATTAAGGTTCGACTAAGGGACATGATCATGTCACATTGGTTGCAATGGATGTTTTAGTGGCACAAGCATTAGGTGTATTCAATGTTTGAGGAACAAACACAAATATAATTAGGGGCGGGACCAGGATTTTTTTCCCTTGCAGAGAGCATGATTATTAAGAATGAATAAAATCTCTTTTTATAATTAGAAAATATAAATATCTTTTAAGATCTATTTTAGATTGACAAAATGAATTATTGAAAATGACAAATTTCACTTGTGGAATGAGAAAATTTAGAAATGTTTTTTCAAGACATATTTTGATCAACAAACCAAATGAGTAAATTGTTAATAATGGAACTACAATTTTTGTTCTTAGAAAAATATATTTACTTTATCTTCCATTTGTGTTATTAATATTTTATCATTGTTTAACTGCTACAAAATTTTATGGTCATATTGATAATATATAAAATTAATAAAAAACTGATTTTAAATATGGATTGCTGTAGAATAATGAGATAAAGTATTGAAAGTTCATGATTCATATCTAAGAGAACATCTAATAACATTGATGTAACTAGATATTGATTTTTATTTTCTTCACTAAAAATATCAATCTAGGAATTGATAAATTTTACCAGAATAGAAAAAATGTCTATCAGTGTTACAATTAACATAGGGGATTATCAGAAGTATTGTGCCTCAACTTTCTCCTTTTGGACCGTAGATTTTGTGGGCTTTGAATGTTTCTATTTGGATCGGAATAGTAAGGAAAAATATTAGTTATAACAGAAATTATTTTGAAAAGATCAGGGTTATACTAGGAATCAAATAATGGATATGAAAAGATTTTTGGAAATGCATATTGTCTAAAATTTATGATATGATAGAGGAGTGGAAATCGAGCTTTTGTTTCGATTTCTCTAATTTTCAATTACTTTTCCTTTTTCTTCTTTTATGAAGGGACCGACATAGTTGGAAAACACAAATAGCTTGCTTTTCAGCTCTGTGCTATATCTCCATGCATCGATCTATTTACTACAATTTGAAAGATTAGGAGTACGTGGAAGAAAGCTACAACCTGTTTCAGTAATCTATTACCGATACATATCTATTTATTGAAAAAGAAAAATAAAATCTCATTTTGGACCTCTTGATTATTTTTTTGGTCATCAACTGACACTCAATGTGGATATTAAATAAAGGGAGTATCTAGTAAAGATTTTTGCAAAGATTCCAGAAATAACGACCATAGCATCTGGGAGCAATCTGTTGAGCTCACGTTCTCAGCGCTACTCTGCTTATTGAAAAAAAAAAATAAAAGTAAAAAATAAAACAACTCCCAGCTCTTTCCAACCTCGCTCTCCAATATCCATACCCTGAAACAGAGCTTATGTTCCAAGAAATATTGCAACATAAAGATCATTTGGAAACAAGAAACTTGTCTTTTGCCTGTTCAGTGGGGAGACAAAATCGAACACCAATTAAATAGAGACCAAAAGGATGGCCTTCGGGAACAAAGGCATCAGCATCGCCAGCCCTATATCATTAACATCTCAACGTCTTGCAAATAAAACATAATATGATATAAGCGCAAAAATTTGAGCAAGGAAGTCCCATACACTATGAAAGTTTCTAATTGGTTTACCAGAGGGGAAAAAAAAAAGCTCATACAAGTTTGATTGCTCTGCTTAGTTGGAGGGCGAATGCCTTGAAATAAGACCAAAGAATTTAGTGTTATATGTGGGCAACTCTGCATGAGTTCCATAGAATAATATAATACATTCAGACGTTTGAATAAAACGTTAATAGGCTACTGTCATGACGAGATTTCGCATAAGCATTGGGTAAAGTCAAAGAGTTGAAAAAATTTGGAAAGAAGCTAACCATATGTGATGGTTGAACCTCATATCCACTCAACTTTAGCTTTTGTTCTTATTGTAAATAATTCATAAACAATAATTACTTTGTTGAAATTAAGTTTATACCCTAATCTATCTTGTATATTATATTGCAGCCTATAGTCTGCCTCATGTATTTCCATGCGCTATATGAAACAATATGAAATAAATGCACTGTCCATTCTCCCTTCTTCCAATGGGACTATGGTTGTATCTTCAGCGCAAAAGAATGATTCACTTTCCTTCAAGAGAATCCACCGATCGATCCCCACCACACGGATCTCAAAGCAGTCCGATGTTGTCATTAATCTGTCTGCACAGATATCAAAGTGATCAGTTGATGATCCAATAATGGATTTGCACTAAGAAAGGTGAAGGTGAATCTTTCTTTGGTGCAAAAGATACAATCAGAGTCGGCTTCAAAGGTAACCCTACCCTTTCTTCAAATTTACCTCCACATGTTTTGCATTCTGGTTGGTTAATTTGCAGAAAGTTATGGATTGATTTTTTTTTTTGTTTTGCCAATTCTCTGGCTCAAATTAAGAGAAAAAATCCCCTTGTTATCATGATTTGCCACCACTTCAAACCGTTATTTATTCCATCTCCCATCAATCTTAACAGTACTAGCTGGTCTACCAAATAAATGAACAAATTATCCATAAAATTCTTCTTTCTTAAGAAAATTAACATATTTATTTTCTTCTCTCAAATCTCATCCATCATCAAACACCTCTCCATGCATCTCCACGTGTTAAAAGGATTGCTGAGCTACCACCAAACGACTCTTCCGTCAACTTCTATCTTTTTTTTTTTGTTATTTATGGTTTTACAGAAAGAAACACTCTCCCCTCATCAACTCAAGCAAGGGAAAGAGAAGACACCGTTCGCGTCCAGCTCAATCCAAAGCAAACAAAAAGTGAGAGGAAGAAAGGTGATCGCGATCTAACACGAGCACCAGAGCCCACCACGTGTCGACACAAAGAGACAAAACACCAGCAAATTCCAGAAAAATTACACGTAATAATGGACCACTTGTTCCGTGCTGCCACCTGTACATTAAATTAAGAACACTAGCAACCGGCCGTCCCGATCGACACATTCCCACCCAGGTGCTCCCTCTCCATAAACTGGAACAGTTTAATTTGGAGCTTATTTAACTGCTTTTCCACCCTAGGCTTGGGGTGGAATTTACAACGTGCTGCCACTAGCTTCAGCACGAGTAGGTACAATAAATTAATAGACTTTTTTTTTTTCCAGAAGACTTTGGAGGTTGATCATGGCGGCAATGGAACGAAGGGATGGATCTGTTAGTCTTCGTCGTCAGGATCTATGGCAGCCGTCTCAGCCAGCATCTTTTGGATCATTTGCATTGTCTCCATCTCCAACACCCGCTCCTCCCTCTCCCGCCTGTATGCCTCGAAGAACTCCTTGTTCTCCTTCTCCAGCTCCGTCCATACTAACACAGCACACAACACAAACATGGGTTCTGAAAAGATCAGCGATCATGTTCCGTTGACCTCCCAAAGTTGAACACAGAACCTTCTCCACAATAACCTTTGTGTTAGCTAGGTACTAAACCTTATGTGTTTGTTTTCCTTTAAATAAGCTCTAAAATACAGCATGAAGATGAAGTGGGGAGGCAGGAGTAGTAGTAGAAGAAAGGTTACCAGTAGACGTGATGACAGGATTAATGTTAGCATGCTTGGAGAGGGCTTCCACGCACTCGTCCTTGTTCATGTGGAAGAGAAGGCACTTCTCTATCAGATGTTGCACCTATGATCAAGGCACATATATAGATCCCATGAATGAAGTAACAAGAAAAAGTTAGTGATCAGAAAAGAAAAAAAAGGTTTTCAGGTTTTCATTTCTCATATTACCATTCGGATGTAGGAAGCTGATGAAGAGTCAGCCATGATCAGATTAAGCCACCTGTGATCACTTAACAAACAATAGCTACTAAGATTAGGAGAGAAATGAGGAGTGAAAGCTCAAGTCAGGAGTAGGAATATAAATAGGAGGGGGGTACGGTGGGGCAATGGAAAGGAGAAACACGAGGAGATGAGGGGTCAGAGTGTTCACGTGGGAGATGGGAGATGATTGGAGGAGACGAGATGAGGGAAATTTTATGCCGCCTATCGCAATCGCCCAGCGTGGGATACGTCCCTCAAGCCTTCACGTGACGGTGGGCCCCAATTTTGGCTGGCGGGCCAACCACGCTGCCGCCCGATCGAGCAACGACACGCCAGCCGACGGCCCCACGCGCCGCCATCCCGCTTGCTCCTCCCTCCACCCACCTAATTCTTTTTTTCTTTTTTTACTTTCGTTTCCTTGCTTCCTTTCAAATTAAGATTGGCATGTTTAGCACGTCTCCTTGCATTAGGAGACTGATGTGGCCCACTTGATCAATTTATCCTATATCAAAATAAATTTTATTTAAAATAATAATTTAAATTTAATTAAATAAAAAATTATTTTATCAGGTAATTTTCGTGATGGATGAAAATTATTAGAGATAAATCTTATGGATAAGAATATGGGTTCCTAATCTAGCAGTATAAATAAGCTTGCCATCACCTAAGGCACTCAAGTCCTGCATAAGTTAGATGATCCGGATCTCCTCTCTTCCTCGTGGGATCTCTTCTCTTCTCTTTTTTTACTGATGTGATAACTTCGTGCTTGAACAACAAGGACGGAGGCGGTAAAAATTTTATTTATTTATTATTCTGCAGCTTATACTTTGTCCAACATGGCATTGTTAGGTATTATTATACAATCTTAGCGTGAACAGAAATATTAGCAACCAAGTACAAAAGAGCACTATTTGCTTCTCTAAAAATATAAGCAGCTTCAGATGATTCCAACATAAACAACAACCTCTTCAAATTCACCAAAATAGGTTGTAGGGCATCAGATGATATCCTCCGACCAGTTACTTACAATGAGTTGCTTAACATCTATTTACTAAAAATTAAAAGATTCTCACCACGGAAAGTGTGTTATTGGCGGGGCCTGAATCTGAACGTCATGTATCCACCATCGATGGAGTAGATATGTGTTGGTATTAAACTTGTAATTGCGGACATGTATGTATGTCTCTGCTAAAATTTAGAGAGATCAAATCTGACAGTTGAAAATTCAAAAGGGACGTGTTACAAATTAGAGGATTTCTCGTCCTTTGTAGTAAGCGATAGCATCCAGATGGGAGTAAACCCCAGCTATCGTTCTCAAGTCCAACTCCAAACGGGTTAAAGAAAGCAAGCAGTTCTCCCCATGTCGTTTCCTTCAACCCTGTTCGGATGGCCCCACGGTGGTTGTCTTTGTCCTTGCATTATTCAGCGTCAAGGCCCACTTCTCCACCGTTCTCGACGTCACGCGGCAGGGCCCCACGGCCACCAATAGGAAACGAAAGGTTCCTCGTCCGAGAACGCCACGGGTCCTTCTCCGGCCTGTCGCTGTTGAAATCTTAATCTGACGGTGGCCATTTATATGCTCGTAGGGTGTCATTCTCCACCTCTTTCTCACGACTGATACGGAGTTGCTGTACCACAAGGACTAGCCAATAGCTTTTGAAATAGTTGATGATTTCAACATGTTATCAGATCCTAAGTTCGACCTTCACACTCTTTTAACCTCATCAATAAAAATTTCATATATTAAGCTCATCTATTAAAGAAAATGTCCATCATTTGGTGTAGCAAATTTATCATTTGCTACACCGCTACCAAGCTGTCCCTTCTGGATTACACAGCCTGATCTCTCAGGCTATGAGTGGCAGAGCATCGTCAAACACTTCATCATGCATGTCACTGGAGGTGGTGCTCATCTCAATTAATTAAAAAGTGAGAACATAAGCCCTGAGAAGCGAATCTAGTTTAGCTTTCATCTATTTTGAATGTGTTCGTACAAGAGCTATATGAATCATCCATTTTAGAAAGAAAAAAAAAATAGTTCTCATGAATTATGCCACTTCCAGCAGAATGCTAATGGAGGGAATGTGTTACAGGGGCCGTTCAACCCACATCACGAAGCGACCAGGATACACAACCTCAACTGTTTTAAATAAGTGCAACCCAAACTGTCAGTCTTTGTAGACCTAAATCTGATTGCCAGTTGGAAGGCATATGTCTGTAACCGTAGCTGCTTACCCCTTGATAAAAATAAAACCGTAACAGCAAACTCCTCGTGTGAATATCATTTGTCTGGTTCTTCAGCAGCAGGAGGGCTGCCTAAATCTGTGCATATGTTTTACAGCTGCAATTGCTTACAAACCTGATGCAAATACAGCTCTAACAGCAACGCCTTATGGGAACTTTATTTGTCTGGTTCTTCAGCAGCGTCTGAAAGACCATGGCTCAAAAATAAATTCATGCGGATTTCACTGCGAGGTCACCTTTACATGTTTCTTAGCTGGGAATACCACCCAATTTTTCCATAGGAGAAAGGAATAGAAATACGGCAATTGGAGTAAATATTCTGTCTTTAACGTTTCCCTGGGTACGCACCGCTGCAAATGCCCTTTTATCGACCTGATTGGTGCAGTGTCCCCCAGGGTTTGATAAAATGACGACAGTATTTAACGTTTAAAGGACAATGCAAGAGGACAGCGATTGAGCGGATTCGATCATCCTTTCTCAATCAATTCTTATCAGTTTGCAAGCCTTCCCTTCTAAGAGAGCCCAGGTATTCTGGGCCCTCGCCCCATATAAAAAAAAGCCAAAACTAGAGAAGAAAAAGAGCTGCGCTTCCAAACAGCCGAGCACTTCATGCAAGATATTTCCCCCTGGTCTGAATCAGGAAGAAGCCCTGTGCTACCTCACAGTCGCAGCCTCTTCTTTTACCTCCCCCATCCTATCCAGAGCAGCTCTTAGCCAGCTTCAACCGTGGATCACAAATTTTGTAGTACGACCAGAAGCCTGCGATCAAGATAACATTCAAAAAAGGGTCTGAGAAAGCTACAAACACAACAACTGGAATGCAATAATCTTTCAACCTTAACATGATCATAAGTTACCGACTGTGTTTGGAGTAATGAACAACTACCGTGGCATGCTTTCACCAGAAGCGGCTAGTGGACAGGACTAGCACACACCTTATGGGGGATTAGCCTAGGTTGGACCACAATTGATAAAATCGGCTTACCATCCTCCAGATGGGCTGATGTTGTCCGTCGAAATTGGAATTGATGAATTCTGGATAACTTCAACTCCTACCTAATTTTGGATTATTGATGGTTCTGGTTTGCAAAGACATCTATCAGACATGGGCTAATAGCATAGAAAGATAGCAACACTCAGATCAACTGCCATGAACATGGAATGTCTTGGAGAGAAGTATATTTCAACTTGAGTGAGGTTACAGCCAAGCATAAGAATGCTGTAACAAAATAAGCAGGGGATCTGGAATGAGCATGTCAAAGACAAAAGACATTACCATTGATCTTGTGAAATGTGTGACTAACAGAAACTGTGAGCAGACAAGTAATAGGCACTCAGAATTACCAAATTTGCTCACATGAATGAATAAGTGGATCAAGAGTGACAAGTAGGTGCATATATATAAACAAGATCACTCACTACCATTTCTACTTCATAGATGGCAGTAAAATTTTAATATGCAAGTACAACATGTTCCCAGTGCATGTTATGATAGATATTCATCTCTGATGTTATGACTAATAGTGGAATATTTTATTTAACCATGCCTCATTATGTGAAAGCAGTTTATGCTGCGAATCAATATATTATACATAAATACTTAAAAAGGAAGTGGGCCAAATGACTAAAAAATGCTTACCATGAATGTGTGCTTTAATATTGAAACATTACAGATGTTGCTCCCTTGATCATGGGTAAGCTGTAGCCGTACATGTGGAATGCTCTTCCAACTTTCACCCAATGCAGGCTTCAAGATTCCTCCCTCTCCACCGACCATATGATTTGTCACCTAGTTGACATCATAAAACAAATTTAGTACAACATTAGTGCCTGCTCTGAGATACATGAAATTCTAACACTTCTCATGTTAAGCAAGTGATATGAGGCCCTATTTCAGCAGTTCAAGGAGAAAAGCAAGTTCTTACATAACGTTTTCAACTTATCTGTTGAATAGAATTTGCACCATTAAGAAATGAAGTCATTCGTAAAAAGGCGGACATAACGCCAATTGAGGATAAATTATGAGAAGGATGTCTCAGATAATTTGGACATGCATAATATGGAATGAGGAATGTATCAGTACAAAAAAGTGATTTAATACATGTAGAAGAAACCAAGAGGAGTAGAGGTAGACTGAAAATCACATGGGATGAAGTATTAAGGACTTGATATCTCAACATCATGTAGCCGACCCCAACTAATTTGGGATTAAGGCTTATTTGAGTTGAGTTTCTTTCCAGATGACCCAATTGGTCCCCTGTAATATTAGTTTTCAAAGGAAAACTCATACCCCCATGTAGTAATACACAGAAACAGTACCTAGAAAGTGAACCTTTTGCTTCAAGCAATAAAAAATAGTATAAGGGTACAAAGACAACATGGATGAAGTTCTTGCCTGACGTTTTCAGTTTATCCATTCAACAGAATTTGCACCAATATTCTCTGGAATTTATTGGTCCCCTTTATATAAGTTTTCAAAAGAAAAGGCATATCCCCACCTGATAATACGTTTGAACAGTACCTAGAAACTAAAGCTGTTGCTTTAGGCAATAAAAATAGTGCAAGCGAACAAAGGCAACATGGATGAAGGCCTGCTTATGCAGAGCGAGCATACTGCCAGCCAAAAAAACCCAGAAATTTCAATGAACTTCGATGTAGAGGTGTAGGCATGAAATTATCATTCAGCAAAACCCATTTACCACATAGACTGCAGAGTGTCTAACATGCAATTTTCCAAAGTTCTAAGATTCCAAATAAACAGTTTTGCACCACATAAACAAATAAAAAACACCAGAATTTTAAATATATCTGTGCTTACCAAAACAGAGACATTGTGCTCATTTGCTAGTTTCTTCAAAATAATTCCAGCAGACACCATCAAAAGTCGTCCTGCATTTCCAATATCCATCAAACATTTAAGCATGGAGGAACTTTGCACATAATGCATCCTGTGCATCTTGTACGGAGACATCAAAGGCCATTACAGCAATGTATTGCAGCTAATACTGTATGTGCATGAGTGTATGCTTCCACTATGATACACCTTGGCAATCAGCCATTTTTTCACCATTTCTTTTCTATTTCATCTTCATTTTCTAGATAAATCAAGAGGAGACAGATGGAGTTACTTAAGGCTTTAGGCCTCATGAATCTCTATATTGCACTAAATTGTGGGAACAACATGAATCCTCTTCCATTATGACACACCTTGGCAATCAACCATTTCTCGACATTTTTTTTCTATTTCATCTTCATGGAGATAGATGGAGTTGCTTAAGGCTTTTTAGGCCCCATGAATCTCTATAATGCAGTGAATTGCGAGAACAACATAAATCATCGCAACCAAGTGCTTAAATTTTCTATAAATTGCATAAAATTCTCGGTCTTAACTTTCAATTTAAATCAGTGTTTTATGAGGTCCTTCAGGGCCTAATCCAACCCATTGATTCTCAACCAACCTAATCTAAATAAACCTTAACCATAACAACCTGATATATAGGTCAAACAATATGGTGTTGAATTTGCTTCAGAATAAGTCGGCTGTTGCAGGGAAGATTAGGCTTGCATTGTATTAAGCCTGGATTGGGCCATAACATCACTTACCCACTGAAGTTGTACAACACTACGAACTGGGCAAATTCTAGTTTCTGTTACTTGGAATCCTAGATACCTTTCACAATAAATTACAGCCCTTAAGCCTCTTATATAGTTTTTCTTGCATTGATCCGTAGAAATCCATGAAGGTTAGCTTTTCAGATCAGAACTTCCTGATGTACTAAATTTGACTCTTATGCTTGTTCCAACACAAAGTCATTCACCTTAAAGTTTGTCAATATTGCACAAAATAAATCCTGTACTGACATAATTGTGAAGTGTATAAAGGGATTGCCCTCATGGCACAATTAGAAAATGCCAGCTCACAGCCTCACAATAGCTGTAATTTGGAGCTAACATGATGCAGACACATTAAATTGGAATAGGAGATTTCAGATGAAAAATCTACTTCCAAAATGCCTGATTTTACAATCGAGCATCAGGGATATACCTTCCGAACCTTTGCCTCCAAGGACAGGGGTTAGGAGAGAGGAGATTGAATCGATAATTAGCAAGCATATCTTCGTATGTCCACTTGTTACCTGAACCATTCATCACAAAAACTCAAGGCAATAAATAATAGATATATAGTTTTAGCAATATTATCATTCAAATTTTTTTTGTTGGATAAAGACCTGATGCTTTAAATTGAATTCTAGTTGATGCAGTACATCCAAAAGTGCAAAGATGTCAAAAATTGAGTGACAAAATATGTTGCTCATAATCCTTTTAAGTCTTCTTTCTTTGGCCTAAAATCAAAAGAATTCATCAAACAAAATGAGCGGTTAAACACAAGAGTAGGCTCTATTTATTTCTCAAACAACTTAATATTCTAGAATTATGACATGGACAATTCTTGATATTCACTAAATGAACAAACACTGTTAAGTCTACGAAGAATTTTGACGAAGAATAGAAATTGACCTCTCCGGAAAAAGAGCTAGAAAGTTGATCAACCATACATGCAATACGCTTCGGAGAAAAGGAATTACATGTGTCCAAGAACATAACAACACCAAAATGCTTGTCCGCAACATGTGCAGCAGAATATAGACAAACCTGCATGGGCACAATGGTGAATTAGAAGACACAATGGCTCAAGACTGTCTTGACTGCCTATTTAAAGTTTGAGAGCATGTAGGCCAAAACAAGCATCTTGGGATAAGAAAACTACATGGACAGATGATGAAGCATTTCCCATTAAAAAAACTGATCCCTGAGTTTAAAAATATTTAGTGCTTGGGAGTTCTAATAGAGTCAAAACATTGAGCATTCTTACTTGTGTTTTACCAGAAGATGATGACCCAACTATTTCTGTCAACTGGCCTTCACACAAGCCTCCTCCAAGAAGCACATCAATCCTAGCAATTCATGCAGCTAAAAAGATCACATCAATTTTAAGAATAATGCATCTCAACTGGAACTTAGTGAATCAAAATTTTATTAAGGTCCACAAAATTACATTCAAGATACCCTTCATATCCAGTGGGGAGAAAATGCTTATTACGATTAGAATCCTCAAGCAACTCCACTCCATTCAACCATGGCTGATGCCAATCCTCCATCATCGGTTGAACTTGAGCGAACCCCTATTTTCATTCTATAAGATTATCTTAACATATTTTGGTGTAAAATACCAAATTATAGTAGGCAAAATAAGGAAGCCTTTCAACCCCCTTCAAGCTTCAGTAAAGAGAATGAAGATACCATAAAAGGATAAGCATGAATGCAGCTTTATGAAGATTCAATGCAAATGCCACAAGAAGATTGTAGAAGCTAGCTCACCAAAACTTCACTAAAGAATATGCATCTATAAGAAGTTAACGCTATTTCCTTGCGTGCCATGGATTTGGTTAAATATATAATTGTTAACATATCAACTACAATATCTGGCAACATATTGAAATAACTTTGTTGGAGTGAGACACAGGAACAACTTAATTAGATCCAATCATAGCTTTTAAACACAGAATAGATTGGCCTGTCTGACCAGAAAACCAGTGAAGAGGACCACAAGCTGGTACGATTTTACCAGACGACCGGAAATGCACTTGACCAGCAAAAGCCAGTGATCTGACCAGTTTTTTCGAGAAAACTGATGACCAGGCCAGTCCCGAACGAATCACTAGTTTTTTTTTTTCACTTGACCCAAGGACCATGGTACTCCTGATTTAAACAGGGGTCTGTTTAAAATTCAGAGACAATTTAGACATTTAATTATAATAAAATATTTTTTAAAAAGAAAGCCCTAATTGCCTGTCACGTCTGCCACCGCCATTGTTATCAGACACCAGAGTCAGAGAGGACCATCAAAATTAGTGGATCGCCAGATAGAGAATCGAAAATAGTAGATCACCAGAACGAGAATCAGAGAAGGGATGGAAAGGGGATGACGGAGATGGGCAATTAGGGCTTTCTTTTTCTAAAATATTCTTTTATTATAATTAAATGTCTAAAATGTCACTAAATATTAAACAGCACCTGATTAAATCAGGAGTACTTTGTAAAACAGGCTGGGTCACTGGTTTTTGGCCAGCTCAAGTGCATTTCTAGTCCTTTGGTAAAATTGGACCAGGCCGGGGTCTGGTTCAGGAACCTAGTGACCTTGTTACAAGTATTTAAAGTTATGGTTTCAATGGTAAGTCAAGGCTAGAAGCGCTTAACCCTTGAATTCAATCTTTGGCATACTCGAGGAGCTGTATAATGTATGCCCATAAATAAAGCCTATGTTGAATTTATAAGCTTCTCATGCCAAAAGTTCCCATTCTTGATACGGTTTTCTTCGTTCCTCGTAACCATACATAAAAGTACCCATAAATTTCTGTCAAGAGACAATCACAGCCCCCAGTTGTAGTTTACAACATCATAGTCATTCATCTTAAACCCTTTTAACATCATGGCCCTTAACTCCAGATGTGTGAGTTTTCTGGTCGGACCAATCCGTGGTATATCAAAATCACAGAAAGTGGAAGCAAGGAGGTGTTTCTACTTAAAAGGTACATTTATCATGGAAAAAAATTGAAGAATTGATCCATCCACAGAGGAATTTAATAAATAAGCAGGACATTCGAACAAAACATGCAAGCACAGAAATTATACTGCTGAAAAATACAAGCACCGCTGCATAAGCTTTCATTGAAAAAATCCAAATTAGAGACGGAGAGAGCATTAGATGAAAACAATTGGGGCATTTTGTTGTTTTCTTCTCATAAAGATCACCTGATGGATAACATAGGGCAAATGGGGCGTATCCAAGAAAGACGATTGCAAGATGAGGCAACCAACGAACGAATACAGTACATACAAATCCGAGACAGAATAACACAAGATTCATATAAAAAAAGAGAAACAGACACTAATTTCCTTTTTAGCAATAATTTCAGCGGAACAAATCGGCTAGTAAGTGATAGAAAGTAGAAGAGAAAGTCGAAAGAGGTACCGCGTCGTCGGACAAGGAGCGGTTTCCCTCCTCTAGGGTTTTGGCGCACTTGGAAGCACGCGAAAGAAAGGACGTAGGGTTTCCAGACGAGGACACAGAGGCGGTGGCTTTGGACCGTGGCTCGTTGAACTCTGCCATGGCCGTCCTCCTCCTCCTCCTCGGAGCCGGTGGAAGGGAAGTTATATGCTCTCCCGCTTGCGGGCGAAGGCCGGAAATGAAACTCTAAAAGAAGCCGACAAGTTGAATCAGCAAGGCGGAAGCGTCCCTTTACTTAGTCCCATATCGGAAAGACTGAAATGGGTGAAACGCTCTCGGGTCAATATAAACCAGGCTTGTTGCAGCGTTTCAACTTGCCTTAAACTAATGAGTAAGGAAAACAAAGCGGGTGGTGAGAGCTGCCCGCCGCGCTAATCTCTTTGCGCAAGTATTTTTGGAGGGTTTATAGGCTGGCCGAGCGAGGACGCTGCTTACTTCGCAGAACCCGCTCGTGCGGGCCTCCCCACCCCAACAATTACCAATCTAAGCCATATTTGTTTTTTGCTTAATGCTTCCACTGTTCTTATTTGATTGGATTTGCAAAATCAAGTGGAGCGCTTTATCGGGAATCAGTGTGCAGGGTCTTGAAGTTGCGTTTCACCATGTCGCTATCATCCATAATTTTATAATCAATCAACTCCTTTTTGATGCGATAAACGTGGAAGCATTGCAAGAAAGCTTTGGCCACCTACCTCTTTGTCGAACCTGATCAGATGCTGTATTAATATTGCTCGACGAATGTCGCCAACTGCCCAGCCGATGGGTTAACCTCCTTCTTTGGGCCGGATGACTAGACTTGTTCCATTTAAAATGTTAAAAGGAGTGTGATGTATTTTAGATTATCCTTATGACTATATTGTCTTTTTTATTGCTCATCATTCTGAAAAGATTTTATGGGCTCACTGTGTACATGTTCTACCAGAGTATTTTGGCTTACAGCTCTGTTAGCAATGCTCACGCGAAGTTAGTGTGGGCGGCCGATTTATTAAAAAAATATATATTACAGATAGGTTTCGAGTGGCCCATCTGCTTTCCTACTCTCTTTTTTTTTTTTTTATGTTCAGCCCCTTTTCTTCTAATTTTTGGGTAACTTATCTTTTTCTTCTGTTTTTTTTTTTTTTGTTGAAAATCTTTTTCTTCTGTTCAGAAATCAAAAGGCCATCTTGCGGCCAGAGAATCTGGAGAGATGCAGACCACAATTCTAACAGCTGACGCGTGTCCCGTCCTATTTCCGAATATGATTCGGTGACCCCAACGGCAGCGGAACACCCTCCCCCATCATCGACGCTACCTCTCTCTCCAAGCGTCCCTACAGAAACCCCTATGCGGGCTCCAGGGTCCAGATCATCTCCTATCCTGGCACAATCAACGGCAGATCCTATGTTCCTTATACAATCTATTATGCGGAACTCGCGCACGTCTCCTCGTCTTGGATCGTGAGCGCGCATCTCTTGGCTGGTCATTTGAAACAAGCTATTTTTATTTTTTATTTTTTGCTGCTGATAAAGTGAAGAGAAAAACGGACTAATTTTCTGGTCTCTCTTTGGTCTTCGCCTTTCCGCCTGTAGTATAAAAGGCAAATGCTCCCATCTATTTCCTTCGTCGTTTCTTGGAGCGCTTCTATTTTCCTACACTTGATCTCTCGCTCCTCTCTGTCGCCTCGGAGGAAGGGAGAAAGAACCCTAATCGCTTTCTTCGACGAGGTTGGCTTAAGATTTCCCCCATCTTGACTGCTTTCCCCTACTAGATCTAGTCATGCCTCTTCGGATCTGCTTGATCTTGCGTTCTTTATCGGATTTTATATGCAAAGATAAATTAGACGCAGTAATCTTATCTTTGCTTGCGGAAATCTAAAGAACGATGGGTTTTTCGGATGTTTCTGTGGTTCGATCTTGAGGATCCTTAGTTTTTAGGGCCGATCGGGGCGGTTGAAACACTGGAGTGGGGTTTGTTCTGGTGGATCGTCGAACTTGGCAATTTTTTTTTGATCTGGTATTTGTCTGGTGCTCCGATCGTGCAGGTAGGAGGTGATATGTGAGGGATTTTCCGGTTGATATTTACATGTTTGATGATCTGTAGATTTATTGCGTCACTGGCATTCTTAGTTCTTTCTTCTGAGATTGGTGTATGGTGTGCTATGTAGGTCAGTTTGTTTTTCTTTGTTTGCTATATTTTGCTTTTTTTTCAAAAAAAAAAACCTAGTGTTACATTTCTTCTAAGCATATATCAGCCTGTATTGTCCATTGAAGGGTGGTTTTGTTGGGGGATCGGGGGGTGGAGTTAATAAACCCGAAGGCCTAAGTTCTCTTACGGAAAAATAAATTGACAATTCTCAATTTTTTATCAGTAGCTGATTTCTTGATATTTTATGTCCTAATTTAAAATCTTGTTTTTATGAATTTATGGTGACTTTAATGAATAATTCATGAATTTTCTTACTAGGTATGATTATCTTAAGACTCTTGGTATTTCTTCTATTCATTGAGGTATTTTTTGATATTTTCGATCTGTTTCTCTATTCATGATGACATATAAATTGTGAAATTTTGTCCTTGAAGAAGTAACCTCAGAGCTCAATTTGTGATTACCAGAAAGTTTAAATAAGAATTTATTTCTTATATTCTGACCATGCTATGTCTTTTAACAAGTAGAGCGGTTTAAAATTGATATGACCTGGCAAGTTTAACAACCAATATCTTTATCATTCTTTCTGGCTAAGCATGTCTATTGCGATGGAAATCAGCCAGTAGACTGGCTGGCTTCCAATGATTTCTGTAGGAATGTTGTTGTTGCTGGACTGCAGTCTCTTCTTTTTACCTTTGACTAACCTTGTTTTTACTGCTCGTTTTGGTTGTAGTTTTGCTAGATTATCGAGGGTAGGCCTCTCAGCAAAGATAAAATAAACATAAAAAGAAAACAGTATCTTTATCTCAGATATGATATCACAGGTCAAATAACTAAAAGAAGTCCAACATAAAGCTTTATCAAGTCGTATCTTATTGTCCTTTTTAGCCAGATAGCTATCAACTTGACCTTTGATCTATGATCAAATCAATGCACCAACGGTTGATAAATAAGTCCTCACATGAGAATTTTTCTAACATTTCTTTTCTTAAAATTATGTTAAGCACTTTTTCAATATATTATTGTGGTGAAACCCTTAGATTCTTTTATCTTGTTCTTCTAAGAGTTGTTTAAAACTTATAAATTTTCCTATTTAATTTTCCTGGTGGGTGTATTAGCAGTTGTTGCATGGCTCTGCTACACTGATTATTGATGTGGTTTCATGATAGTTTCTATATCTTGTTTTGTTTAAATAACATAATGACACCTTAGCGAATGCCTGATAACTTTCCCATTCTTATACATGATTAATTATGCGAATCTTTTAAAAACAGAATTCTGATTCTGAAATAGTTTTGAGAAGTCAACAAGTTTTTTCCTTATGAATTAGATTTTTACTTTTTAATCTGCTACACATTGTTCTCTTCTTAACATCCTTGTTATATTATCATTTGTTTAAAATAATGTTAGCATTACAGGGTTTTCTTCATGGGTTTCTTTCACTTTTAAAATGTCTGGAGATCTCTAAATACATTTTGGTTAGGGATGTTTAATAATTTGAAAAGCTATTGAATTCAAGGGTACAGAATAGTTCTCAGAAAAAAAAACCTTTGCCAGTTAAAAGGTACATTGTCTTGTGTGTAATGCTTCTGCAGATATATAGAAAATGGCCGATACCGAAGATATCCAACCTCTTGTCTGTGACAATGGAACTGGAATGGTCAAGGTTAGGGAATCCATTCCACTTTTGTACCTTTTTTTTTCTTCTTCTTTAAAAGGATCTGCACTACGATTCCCGTCTGGCCTCAAACTAGCATGCACGATTGTCTTGTCTTTGTCAAATAGGCTGGATTTGCTGGTGATGATGCACCTAGGGCAGTATTCCCCAGCATTGTAGGCCGACCCCGCCATACTGGTGTTATGGTTGGAATGGGCCAAAAGGATGCTTACGTTGGTGACGAGGCACAGTCTAAAAGAGGTATCCTTACGCTGAAGTACCCCATTGAGCATGGAATTGTTAGCAACTGGGATGACATGGAGAAGATCTGGCATCACACTTTCTACAATGAGCTTCGTGTTGCTCCTGAGGAACACCCTGTACTTCTCACAGAAGCCCCTCTCAACCCCAAGGCAAATAGAGAGAAAATGACCCAAATCATGTTTGAGACTTTCAATGTGCCTGCCATGTATGTTGCAATTCAGGCAGTCCTTTCACTCTATGCCAGTGGCCGCACAACTGGTTTGTATCATTTTGACTACTTGCTTCTAGTTATGGTAACAATCATCATCATCTGGTTGACTAATGGGGCTGTGCTGTTTATTAACAGGTATTGTGCTTGATTCTGGTGATGGTGTGACACACACTGTTCCAATCTATGAAGGATATGCCCTACCTCATGCTATCCTTCGTTTGGATCTTGCGGGTCGTGATCTCACAGATGCACTGATGAAGATCCTTACAGAGAGAGGTTACTCCTTCACTACAACGGCAGAACGAGAAATTGTAAGGGACATGAAGGAGAAGCTTGCCTATGTTGCTCTTGATTATGAACAAGAGCTGGAGACTGCCAGGAGTAGCTCTACTGTGGAAAAGAGCTACGAACTCCCTGATGGGCAGGTGATCACAATCGGGGCTGAGAGATTCAGGTGCCCTGAAGTCCTTTTCCAGCCATCCTTGATTGGCATGGAAGCTGCTGGAATTCACGAAACGACATACAACTCCATTATGAAGTGTGATGTGGATATCAGGAAGGACTTATATGGTAATATTGTTCTTAGTGGGGGGTCGACTATGTTCCCAGGTATTGCTGACCGCATGAGCAAGGAGATTACAGCTCTTGCGCCAAGCAGCATGAAAATTAAGGTGGTCGCCCCACCTGAACGGAAATACAGTGTCTGGATAGGAGGCTCCATCCTTGCCTCCTTAAGCACTTTCCAGCAGGTGAAGTTTTGTTGTGCTACACTATATTTTGCCCCTATGACATTTTATTTACAGATGAATGGTGCTTCATCGCCTTGAATTTTCATTTTCAGATGTGGATTTCCAAGGGTGAGTATGATGAATCTGGTCCATCCATCGTCCACAGGAAATGCTTCTGAGCTTGGTTATGGTATGTTCTCTGAATATTTCTAGGCATTTTTTGTGTCTGTGCAATATCCGGTCTTTTTGAAATTGTGGTTTTGCTGAAGAGTATGTGACACTTCGCTTCTGAGGTGGTTTGAAGTAGCTTTCCTGGTTTGATATTTAAGACCGAGGTGCCATTAGTATTTGTGATGGCTTCCGTAAACAGACTAAATCACCTTTTCTTTTCCCCATCATATTTTAATCCTATTTGTTGAGTCTGTGGTTGTACTGGGATGCTCATACGTTGCTCAGCATGTCCTTTTCAGAGACCACAACTGGTAGGATATTAATGCCTTCCTCTGTTAAAGGTATTGTATGAGAAACCGGTGTAAGCAAGAGGGTTGTTATTATTCTACTCTAATGGTGATGTATGCTTTCACCTGGGATGCATGCGTGAATATTTGCACCTTGGGATGCATGCTTAAACACTGATATCTGATTATTAGGTATAAGAAATTTACACCAAGCAATGAGGATTTCACTTGTCTACTTGTCTGCAAATGGACCTATTACATTGCTAGATCAGGATCTGTGACTGGCTGCAAGCATAACATTACACTGCTAGCTTTTCTTCTGTAAATCCATTAATAGTTGACATTTTATCTCATAATGCTATATTCTTTTCTTTTTTTTTACTTTCAGGATCAAATCATAGATTCCCAAATCATTTTCCCACTTCATAAAGTGGGAAACTATACTTTATTGGATAATAGTCACTAGGGACTTGTTTGACCTGATATACAGGTTATATGTGCAATCCTCTTGGCTTAGTTTTGGCACATGCATCGTATTCCCGTCTCAAGTAGTTGTATTCTAGCAGGCAAGCATGACTATCCTACAGAATTTTGAAATACTTTTGAACTGTTTAGTGCTAAAATACAATTTGCGGTGATGGTAGCTTGTTGGCCTGGGACTCTTGCACAGCCCGTATCTGTATCGCAAGCTCTACATGGCATCATTGTTCTCCCGCCTTTTATGATCAAAACTGAATGCCAATGTTAATTGTCAGCCACCTCTGGCAGCAAGAGTAGTATTTGTACTGTCAACAATCATGATAAACTATGGATACTATGTAGTTGTTAATTATAAATTGATCATGCCTACTCTTAGGTGGTGTTTTGTTGGACAGAATAAGTAAGGGATATCCCGCCCCCATTTCCTGTCAAACACCAAGGAATTGGGACTTGAACCATGCTGAGGGATGACTTCCCGCACGGTATAAGTCTGTTTCATCAGAATTGTTTATAGACTTAGTACCATGCAAGTAGTTGTCTTTGTACCTTTCAATTATCAATTAACATTCGAAAGAGTGAGTAGTAGTTTGATTTTTGCGATAAAATTTAAATATCATGAAGTTCCATGTTTAGTAAGAAGGGAATAGTGTCCATCAGCTGTGGTTTTCTGTTATCAGAGAACATTTCCTGCATCATTTCCTGTCTCGAAGTCAAGGAAGGGTGTGCTGAAGAATGCTTACTTGGAATGCAAATAAGTCAAGTAGCTTGCAAATTGCTCGAGTCCAATTTAAATCCAAGCACGGCTCGATTTGATTCGACTCAGCTGTCATCGAGCTCGAGTAGCTAAAATAGTTTTTTGAGTTGAGCTCGAAAACCAAAATATAGTTAATAATATTTTATAATATATTATTAATTTAATATTTTATAATATAGTGCTTATATTTTTTAATTTGATCTAATTTTTAACTATATTTTTTAATTATAATCTAGGCTCGAATTCACTACACTCGGCCGTGAGAGAGTCCAGAGCTATCACAAGACAAAACACAATTTAATGCCAGCGGCATTCGATCGGAAACATCCTATACTATAAACCCAGAGTGGTGGGCTGCAAAGGAAGCAATACAGTCCGCAGTACTGTTCACCTCGTGAAACACATGAGATCCGAAATGAATCTAGCTCCTCCGCCAAGCGCCAAATATCCCGTAGTAGTAGATGCGAATCTAACCTGGCTTGCTAGCCTCGAATTCAGCCGACCACTGTGGTGGAGTCATCCTCTAGGGACCGCTGAGCACTCAGGTATACTCTAGCATGAACAAGACTCTTCCACGCCGCATGCAACTCTGCTACAAGAACGGAGCTACCAAATGTGCGCTAACCTCTGGCGCAATCAATCTGGAGTATTGGTCTCTGATCACAAAGCCTACGTCATTTCTGCTGATGCCTTTCGATACACTGCCATCGAAATTCATCAACCTTGGATGGATCTAGAATGTGTTAAAAGACACCACTTCTGCTGATGCCCTTCGATACACTGCCATCAAAATTCATGGTTGGCTCTAGAATGTGTTAAAAGACACCAGAGGTTTGGTATAAAGATTGCTTTTAAGCATCTCCAAAATTTTGGTGGCAATCGAGTTAGGCATGGCTAAGATGTCTATCTGCCTAAGCTTGATTTGTTTACTGAAACGACCAAAAATACCAAGGCCTGATTTTTTTTTTATCAAATAAGTAAACCCGTATAACTTGTTATTCTAATCCAACTAGTAGAAGAAATTATTCAATAAATGAACTAGTAAAAGGGTCAAATAAATTGAGATTCTAAACCTATATCCAACCTAGTCAATAAATTGGTTAAGATGGATTAAATTATTTATGATTATGACCTATTTAGGTTAAATCAAAGCCTACTTAAATTAGGTTTGTTATGATTGGATCCTAGATTGCTACCCTTATTTCCAATCATTTTATTGCCCCCACCCGCCCCGCAGCCACCCACCGCCACCAAGATTGCTGCCCTTATTTCCAATCATTCTATGCCCCCACCCGCACCACCACCACCACCACCACAAAAAAAAAAGAAAATAGAGGGAAGAAATTGTCTTGTAAATTCTTCTCAAAATTTCCTCTGATCTTTCTCTTCTCTAATTAAAATACACAGACTAATGAAACCTTGAAGGCTAAATACAAAAAGAACTCCAAAGGTACCTACCTGTACGTAAATTCATGAGCTTGTACGCTGTTTGCACTGTCTTGTAAATGTCTCCTCCAACAGGAGTGCAGCTCCTCAACAAGATTATCTATGACCTCCAAATATAGGAGAGATGTGAACACCTTTGTATAAGTCTTAGCTGCTCCAGTCTATGTTTGATACCCGGTCAAACTGGACGCCATTTTTGCCCTAGTCCTAATGTACCTAGAAAACAAAATCCACATGGGTGGAAAAAGCCTTATACTGTGTTTATTGCCCTGTCTGCTGGTACACGGAATCAACATTAAATAGCCATTTCATCAAACTATCAAATTCCACGAGTAATTTGGCACCTTCTCTTCTACAATATCTCCATGTAAAACCATCTCATATGGTACGACTACAAATTGAAGTGAGGCTTTCAGTGTTCTGGCTCCTTACAAACTGATCCACGACCAGACAGCAAATTAACAGTCCTAAGATCCTGAGGGCATGGAGAGGTATGGTTCTAAAGTGATTGCACATGGAAATGAGAAAGAGATATCCAACGAATATATCAAGAATGAAACAAATATATGTGATTTCAAGGAAACAATTGTGATAGAAATCAGAGTCATGCTTGGGTGAAATATTTGAATTGGAGTGCCTGCATTTACAATTCACAGCTCCAAAAATAACCAGCTATGAGAATAAACACTTTCAAACTCTCTCTTGTGGCAAGAGCGGCTCCACTACGGAGTTACCTCCACCTTCATGCTGCCGTAGGCTCTGCAGGAAATTCTGCTGCCTCCTAGGAGTCCTGTCTACCGCTGTTGGAGTTATCCCATCCAAGTTCTGCACATGTTGTAGACAAACTTGTACGGCATCATGGACCCTCACAAAACACCATTCCTTGCCAATCAGGTCTATGAGACCAGATCTTGAAAGTAACCGATGAACTTCCGGGTTTGGGTTTGCAACTGCAATCTACTTGAGAGAGAGAGAGAGAGAGAGAGAGAGAGAGAGAGAGAGATTGAAAGTCACTGAGATTCCATGTCATGGTCCATAAAGTTGTGGCATTTAAGGACATGATTTTAAATTTCAAGAAGATAATAACCTGGATACCACGTGAATTGTACTCCTGATGAAGGTCTTTGAGAGCTTGAACAGCACTGGCGTCTATATATGTAACAGCTGCAACAAGTTAATAGGTCTTTGTGACTTATTGCTTTGCCTTGTACATAATCATGGAGCTTTCATAATGCCAACAGAGGTACAACTTGGAGTGTAACAGCAAGTTTTAAACATAAATAAATGGTTAGCATAACAAAATTTGAAAAATGTGGATAAAGAAGATAAATAAGTACATGCTAAAACAACTGATATGCAGTTCTAAGCTATGAAATTCGAACATTCATCAAACTTCTTTTCTGTCACAGAGTAAGCCTGATCGATCTCGAAACTGCAGGCTCCAGGCCACTTAATAGCTCTAGTATGAGAACATATGTACCAAGTATCAGACTAGAGGCAGAAGAACGTGAAAAGAAAAATATCCATTGTGAAGGACATGAAAACTTCATGCCAAAACGACTCAAAATCAAAGGCTACATGACATGACAGAAGCTTTCCTTGTCGCTGTCACACAAAGTGATACATAAAAGATGCTCTCACTAGTGTCATAAGGATTGATTTATTTGTCAGATAGATTGCCTAACCAGACAGCTGCACTAGGATTGATCTTAATGAAGTGCAAGATTCTAATGATTCGATGGCAATCCCTGGGAATCAGCCTCAGGTGACTCCTCCCTGCTCAGAGAGACTTCTTACGAGGTCTCTAAAACAAACGAGAAGAGTAATTTTTCAGATGTAATTGTGAGAAATCATCAAAGAATTATACGTATGGTAGGACCTGTTGTTGTCTTAACTGCATCATGCAAATGGTTGAGCTCTGAGAAGCCTAGGGAGGAAATATTGCTGCTACTAGGAAAATGGGCATGTCAAAAATTGGATGGAAGGAGATTCCAACTCTCTGAAAACTAGATTTTGTGTTAATAGCAGGGTTAATTAATGATTGAGAATATCCAGGACCTCTTCTAAAGAACAATGACGAAGAGAATCTCTTGACAGACATTCATTCTAAAGAGAGAGCCTCACAGCTTGGATGGCTAAAAGAGATGAAAGGTAACCTTTGCTTTGAATTGGGATGGAATTTTCATGTGAAATTGCTGAACTGGGTTGGTTGGATCCCATGTCCTGCAGATGGCACTAGTTTCCCCCGCTAACAATTGATTAAAGCCCTGCAAAGCAGATCATGTCAATTTGACCATGGGCCGAAGCATGGCATGACTGGAATCTTTCATCTCATGCACCAATCTCTGTAGCATGGATTTAGATATCCGCATCATGCAAAATGACTGAAATTGTATATTTCACACACGCATATGGAGACTGTGTGCCCCCATGTATGTCTTCAGCACTTTATTCAAATACATAGAAACTGAATCTATGCTAGGACACCATTAGAAATTTATGGAACGTGATAATTTATTGGATGACTTGGTCAGTTTTTATGTATTTCAAAAAATTAAAAGTTCACATATAAAATTATTTTCAAGACAACATATGCAAGAAACAACATACTTTTTTGCTCAATTCATCCATTTTCTTACAATCTAAGATAAAGTTCATTTTCTAAGTTGCACCTTGTAATTAATGAAAATATTAATTATCATGTTACTGCATAGAAATTCCGAGCTAGATGGTAAGTACTTTGTGTGGACTGAGATATGACAGCAAAGATCAAAGACCTACGTGACATCTCAAGAATTACGAAATATATTCTCCCGACATCCGGTCCACGGTTTGCAGTTCCTGAAAGATTGCGTTCATATTCCCGTAGCCTGACAATACAGGTTGGCGTAACAATATTAAAATGCATTCAAAAACTTAAAAAGCAAGTAAGGTTCTGGCTTGAATTTTCTCAGCATGTCAGTTTGCTTAATCTTATGCAATCTAAAAAATCTTAACATTCACCTGTCTTTGATATAGCTGATGTTTGCAAAATAGATAGGTGCATCAATTCGAACAACAACTATTCCATTATATGTATATCCTTCAGGATATTGTAGAATATTTCTGTAAACAGTTGTTCCAGGAAGACGCCCCAATAAAGCTGCAACAAAAGACCTATACGAGTTAGCAACAATGAGTCTCCAGGTAGCAATAACTTCTAACTGCTTATGTAAAACCATTGATATGAAGATCGAGCAACTCAGATCACATATTTGTAAGAAAATGAATGTCTAATGTCTACATATTGATGGATAGTAATTAAACGACCAGATCAACTGATTAATTTTTTTTAAAAGAAGCTCACTACCATCTAGTTGGCACCAGCATCAAAATTAATGAACTTAACGAACTTATGGTTTAACAATTATTATCTAGAAGAAACAAATGTTTTTGCTGAAACTTAAAAAAATGATAAAATTGAATTATCTGAGACTGTAAAAGCTGTACCCCTAGAAACAGGTATGCGTGAATGCCAAAACTGTTTTGAATGAGACTGCATGATTCTTAAGTTAGTCTCATGAAAAAATGAAGCTGTATCCGTCAAACACATTCAATATATTCTATTAGATAAATGATGTGTTGAAGAATAAAATTATGGCACACAGAATATGACCAATAAGAATTACATTCAAAATGATATGGGGATGCCAGATGCGCACTGGTACTACCATACACAGACTACAGATGCCAGATAGATTCCAACGGCACTCACCTATGTGTGGATTTGCTGATTCATGGATGACGAATGCAAGTGAGAAGCCAACCTACAAAGCAAAAAGTCTCATGCCTTTAACAAGAATTACTTATCACCAAATCCAGTGGTAATAGGAATATTTACTTATAATTAACAGAAGACAATCATACAAAATTCAATCCCTCAAGGGCATCATCATGCTCAAAAATAAATATGCACATCTAAATTTTAAATGAAAAATAAATATGCACATAAGATGGTTTCACGTTTCCAAATAAAAAGCATTGAGATAATATCAGTGTTAAGAGATGAAACATTCCTGCGCAGTAAGTTTTAAGACCATGGAGAGGCATTAGCATGCATTGGTTAGTCTTGAGATGAACCAGCAAACTGCAGTAGAGTATATTTGTAAAGTTTCACTATGATCAGTTCAAGTTTTGTTGCAAGCCAGCCTCTCAACTATTATACCAAAGTATTTGTGACTTTGGATGATACAAACTGAAAATACATCTGATATAATGAACAAAACAGAAGATCTGCAAAACCTGTAATCATGAACATAACAAAATGATCCCATTCCCATATATGAGATAACACATATACAAAAAGGTGAAGCAGACTTAATAAATTGAAACAATAAATGTGTTAATGAAGATATGGATAAGTTGAAGTTATAAAATATAAGCTAGAAACAAATTCAAATACTTACCCCAACAATAACACCAATCTCAATACCAAAGATTAGTGTTGTAATAAAAGTGATTGTCCAGAGAAGAAAATCTTTTTTATCTATACGCCACAAGAATAAGGCTTCTTCGTAATCCACCTGCAACAATAAATATTCACTTCACAAGTCAACAACAGCTAGAAACTTATAAAGAATGCCATACTCGTCTTCCAGTCAAATATATGCAATCATATATCATAGGACCAATATATATGATCATACACTGGTTGTCCAATTATGTTTCCCTTTTTTAACTTGTGATTGATATAGTCTGTGATTGGCTGCTCTGGCAGTAAGACAACACGCTTCGTATAAAAAGGTCATTGTTCCAACATCAGCAAGATGCCACTTGTGCACGAGTATGCACTCTGATGGGCAGAACCGCATTTGAAAGTGCACTTCAGTTAGCATGTGTATTTGGAATATAGATGGTACATGGTGATAATGCCTTTAAATAAGGGTGTCAACAGGCTCAAACAGGGCCTCTCTAAGTATTTGCATCCGAATTAAAAAAGGTTCAGGATCCAAATCCAAGTGTGGTAACATTCAGACATACTTCAATCTCCAAGGACTTGATAATCGTATAGGCTAGGGCTAAAAACGGATCGGATATTGATATATCAATATTTTTCAATAAATACGAATACAGATATTAAACAGATATCAAAATTAATATCCATATTTGTTCTAAACGGATACGAATACGAATCGGATATTAAGCTATCAATATTTGTTATAAACGGATATGGATACGAATCAGATATTAAACATATCCATTTTTTTATCTGAATACAAATATAAATTAGATAATTTTTCGAAAATTAATCAAATTTGAGCAAAATTCAATGATGAAAACTAGCAATGAAGACATGATCATAAAAGAAAGATTCAATTTAAAAAATGTATATAATTTTGACAAATAATTATCAATAATAAAAGCTAACAATTTCATAAAAGATATACCGCTCAAAATTGTTCATCACCGAAGTAGACGGGATCTATGGTGCCTCGAAGGCGTCTTACGGCTGTCACTGGTTTGCAATTGTTGGGTGGAAACTAGAAAGTGGATGGGATTTTCGAAACCCTAGCCGCTTGAAGACGGCGAAGAGGAAAAAAGGATAAAACAGACAAACAATAGATTTAAGCCTTTCAGGTGTGCAGGGTGATTTGAAAGATTTTATTCAAATCAGGTATTCTGTATTCGGGTTACTGTCTTAAGTGACGGTCATCTGATATCTAGGTTCCTTTTAGTTTAGGTTTGATTAATCACCTAATTGGTTCCCTGATTTAACTTCAACTTCTTCTTTTCACTTACCTTGTTATACAGATATCCGAATCCAGTTCCGAATTCGGAAAAATCAGGTGTATCCGCACATGTATCGATATTCGAGAGATTATTGAACTGACTATCTGAATCTGAATCCAAATCCAATCGAACCAAAAAAATAGTATCCAAATCCGACCCAAATCGGATACAGAAATGGATACGGTCGGATATAATCCAACCCATTTTCAGTCCTAGTATAGGCTGATGCTTGATAAAAGACCACAGAATGGTAAAAGTAAAATAGGTAGTAGCAATAGACTGTTGCAGGACTTCTAGAATTGTAATGTTCTCAGTTTCATCTTTATACAACGGGTAATCCAATCACATGGACTTGCAACAATTACCTAGTAATTGCTATTTTTTGGAAGTTTAATGCAAAAAAAAATGTTGAATTGTTAGGATCTTGATTGCTAGAAAGAATTTCTCCTCACCGAAATATTTTTTCTAGAAAGCTGATTTCTGAAAATATGATGCATGAGAATGGTTTTGGCATGTTTGGTTGACCATGAGAAAGTGGTACATTCCAGAGTAGCTTATGATTGGTTGAGCATCTACTTTTCTAAAAAAGTTGTATGAAATATCTATTACACCCTTAATAAAAGGAAAGAACTTATCCATAGATTTTGATGGCTTCAAGGGTATTTTTGAAAAAAAAGAATCCTAATTTCCAACCGGCGGGAAAGTAGTTTTCCTATATCCCTTATGGGCAAGGTTTGTCGAACCAGTACCGAGACCTACCGGTCGGCGGACGAGTCAGTACGATACCAGTTCGGTACCATACTGATACACGGTAAGCTTAGGAGTGCCAGTTCCATACCGGTACGCCGAATTTTATTTTTGTGAAGTTTTTCAAGTTGATTTAATTGGTAATCAATTTTTTAAACTTTTTCAATAATTTTAAGTCTTATTTATTTTTTTTGATATTTTTTATTTTGTTAATGTTTCTATGATTTCGGTTTAACCTAAATGATGCATCTTATTGTTTTAAAATGATACAAATCATAAAATAATTAGTGAAATGTTGCACGCTACAAGAAGCAACATAAAATATCCTCAAATTAAGTAGTGAGGTAAAAAATATAAAATAATACAATCAATTACATATATTTAAAGTACAACATACATACCAATATCTAAAATCTCGTCGAGTGGCGATGCCTCTTGTAGATATCCAAATTATTAACATAGTCAGAAAGCACATCAGCCTACCCCTCTAACCAAACGACGTTGTAGTATTGTATGTTCATCTTATAAAGAACGTGCTCCAGGTTATAAGCACCCTCGAATCTTTTGCTAAAGCTTTGGCACTAAGAGGCAAGGATTGCCGAACCGGTACCAGGTGCCGTACCAGTCGGCACCCGATACCAAATCGATACTGGTTACTGAACCGATCACCAAAAATGCCATAACACCGCGTTGTGGCCAAAAATGCCACAGCACGAGCACGCGCGTTGTGGCAAATCTAACCGGACTCGGTGCGAACCAACCGGTTTGCACCAAATCCTGGCTGAACCAGACAGAACCGGTCTAGTTCCGTCCAGTTTGCTCTCTTACCAGTCAGTTCCGGTCCCTACGGGCCCAGAATCATTTTATATGCCCGAATTGAACCCGGTTAGAGACCGGGTTGGCTCGGTTCGGCCTGAACCGGGTGCTATGGCCCGGTTCGGCTTGAAGTGGGTGATACGGCCCAGCTCGGCATTCCTTGCTGAGAGGTGTCTTCTGGCTGATAAACTAATTGATAAAACAACTACTTATTTCTTTATTTTTTTTCAAATTGAGGCCTAGATCATTGTGCGCATGATCGTATCAAAACTTGAATATTTTGGACACCAAATTTTGCTAGAGAGTAGCTTACATGCCCCTAAATGCGCTTCTAATTTTAATATTTTTTAATATTTTTTTTATTTTTTAATCCAAAAATATATTTTTATTTTTTAAAAATTATATATAATCCAAAAATTAAAAATTTTTATGTCATCATGTAGATCATCCATAGATCTACAATATATAATAAAATCAAGCCCAAATCTAAAATTTTAGCATGATCTCTTCTTATTTTGCAAATTTCGAGCTATTTTTTTAAGTCTAAAAGAAATGAGGGAATTAGATAGGAAAGAGAAAGCACACTTTATTTAAACTTCAATCTTCCTTCAATCATGCCCAATCGGTGTGATATTCACCGTGAAGGAAAGGGAGAAAGCCAGAGAGCTTAGAAACGATGTTGGGAAGGCTTCTTTTAATCAGCAAACAAAGAAAAGAGGAGGGAGCCCGGTTCAGAAGCAAGTCGACTCGGTGTTAACCAGACAGTTTGCACCAAATTTGAACGAAACCGGCTGGTTCTGAATGGTTTCGAACAGTTCCATGCCGGTTTCAGTTGGTTCGGTCTAATTCGGGCCTTTATTGGCCGGTTTCGGAATCGGTTCCAGCCGGTTCAAAGCCAAAACTGACTCTACTAGGCGAACCAACCCGATTTCCCACCGAGTCGGCTCGGTACAGGCCGAATCGGGCAGTTCAGTCCGATTCGGCCTTCTTTGCTCATGGGTTTTTCTTTTCCATGAAACATGAGATTCTTATTCTCATATAAATGCTACTTTTCTATCTCTCTCCTTTGAAAACTCCAACCAAACAAGAGGTCTTTCTTCTTTTGCCAGTTGACCGCACTTTTTTTCTTTTTTTTCTGCGAACCAAACGAGTCCTAATAGTGGGTTGCAAACTGACTAACAAGGATGAATGTGTTCTATTTTATGCAATAATTTGTAGAGGATATCAAGCAATGCATCAAGATTGCACAATCTACTTGATAATGGCAAACTAACTCAGGTCATATATTGTCCAGTTAGATTAGTGATTGTATAACTGAAACTTTTGTCGCTGCTAGCACTTCACAAGTAAAACTTTACAGTAACAGAAATACAAGACATCAACTAAAACAGTTGGCATCTGATGTTTGCTAGTGGAGATATCAAATATAAAGTCATCCTGTATTGAATTGCTAAAATAAATCAGTAGAACATAACCAAACCTCCGTACAAACCTAGAAATGACTAGAGTTTCGAAAAGTCATGATGTAACATATAAAGTAGAACTTTGAAATGTCATATAATTTTCATATTGGTTACTGCCAAAGAGATTATAAGATAGATATTAGTAACACCATCATCAAGTATTTTCAAATTCTTACCAGGCCCATTACAGCAGATATCACAATTGCAGCCAGGGCACACTGAAATAAATACAAGAAAAGCATGCTAAGCATGTATATTCATGATCATTGAGTAGCAGCTAGACAAAATCTGAGAAGCAACATTGAAAAGTTCTGATAATATAAATTGAATCATATGATACAAAATCACACCATCCATTTAGGGAGGGTTATATGGATCCTTTCTCTGAGGCCAAGTCTTCAAAAATAATAATAACATAAGATGGAACCCATTAAAAACCAAAAAAAAAAACAAAACAAATTTGCAAAAATTTCGCTGATGAAGTAAATTAAATTGCCCTTTGTTTCAAATGCAATATGCACTTAGGGAGACTACACCAACCCGCCTGTACCCACACACATACACACACAAAAAGGGAGAGAAAAAAAGAAAGGAAAGAAATAAAAGAAATATGATGTGTTGACTGGTGTGGGTCAGCAGAAAAAAAATTCCCATTCAAAAGAACACCACTGAAATGTAGTATGCACTATCCAATGTTTTCGAGAAATGTTGTTGGCTAACCAATGATTCAAAAGCTTAAGATGTTAGGGAATGAGTTAACAATGTATATCAAGCTTAACATCCCCCCTCAAATGCAGCCGGGACCATGCACATGGAGGGGCAGCCGAGTGAAGAGAGAGATAAGATGATATACAAGAAATAGGATCAAAGTTAACTAGGAAAAATGACAAAAATAACTGAACTAGAGGGAATTCAAACTCATGCAATCCAACAACCTGAGCTCTGACTCTAACAGTAGATACTCTGATAATTTTCAATCCAGTACTGAAGGAATCAGGTTAATTCTGACATGATCAATCTGGCAAGAGTTGGTGTTCATTTCTTTCAGAAGTACAATAACCCTATGCTTATAACTGCATATGTTGTATGAGAGTATTTTTCCATCTTTATATACTTCGTACTATCATAGAGCCTCCAAAAGTCCAACCTCCTTAGGTTTATATGCTTTTTATCATAGAAAGAAAAATTTATATCTGTAGTATCTGCAGGCATTCTTGATTCTGCGTGTTTGTCACTATGGAGTTCTGTACTATATTGTGCTTGAACTATTCTTATGTATTTAACTTCCAGGCCAGTGCTAAACATACTTTCATCGTTGTGAGCACTCAGCATTTTCAGTTTGTTGGTTTAAATTGCATGAATAAACTAACTCCTGGTATCTTAGTAAGCCAAGATTATCGGTAGTTGAATGGCCAAAAAACTTTTCAAGGCAAAGTCATACCTGAGGTATTTCACTAAACAGTGGTGTCATAAACAAAAGAGCACATCCCATAATAATTCCCATTACGATTCCAGACAATCCAGTTTTGGCCCCACTCTCATGATTTACAGCTGATCTAGAAAAAGATCCTGCACATAAATACTCAAATGTCATCTCATGGAAACATGCAAGTTTAGTTTAAGCTTAAATGTTTCTCTCTGACTATGCAAAGAAGAACAAATTGCAAATCTCAGACCATGTTTGCGGGAAAAGAAAAGTCAGTATCTCACCAGTTATAGGGTATGCAGAGAAGAATGACCCACAAATATTTGCCACGCCTAGCCCAAACAACTGTAAATGAATGAGCATGAGATATCTCTTAGTATACAATGAAATAAGAAAAAACAACCATTAGCTCTGTCAACTATGTAAGTAACTGACTGATGTGCCATCAAGCACTTGGCATTTCAAATTATGCAATCTTCAACCTAATCATTCGTCACAAAATTATCCTATATAAAAGAGATCTATATTCAGAACATGTAAATTATATATTTTGAGATTTGCAAGTATACTCAAAAGAAAAAATATTTGAAGCCCACATTTGGAGACTCTGTTATTCATATTACATCTGGAAGCTAGAATTTCTAGCTTACAATACCTTTAAATTGATAGATATCCATTCCAGTTTCCAAAAAAGACAGTGCAGATGTCTTCAAAACAAGACTGATGGCAGAATTCTGTTGAGAATCACATGTGAGGTTTAGTGCCACATAGAATAATAATGGAAGTTACGTTGATTGATATAATAGTGGGCCCAAAAAACTAATGGTCTAAGCTTTTGGGTCAACTTGGGTTCCAACGTGCATATCAAGTTCCTTGATACCAACTCCTTGACACCCCAACAAGTGGTACCAAGCTAATGGTGGTGTTCCTGGGCAAGACTCTCAAAGCAGTGAAATGTTCTCCAATGTTGGTGGTTCTTCGAACAGTAGCATGTCGGTAAGTAGAGTCTATTCATGGTGGTCACAATATGCCGAGTTGAATAAGTGGACTTGATGGAGCAAGCATAGGATTTGAGCACAAGCTTAATGCAGCAAGTCGATGACTCGATGGAGCCAGATGTGGAGTCAGAGCATGCTTAGGCATGATTCTTGACGAGGACTCTTATAAAGGTATGGTGAAACATGGCTCTTGAAAAGCGAGTAACTCTTGGTTTTGAGCCGAACGTTTTGTGGTAAGTGTGGCTCACGGTAGTCTTGTCAATGGTATAGATTGGGACCTTACCCGACTTGAACTTTGACCTAAGCCAAGCCTATCCAGGAGCCCAACCTAATCTGGAAACCTATAATATTTCATGAAGAGAGAGAAAGATAGATAGCAAACTATGCTCTCCTCGACTCCCCTCTTCGTCGCCCTCCTCTTCACCACCTCCTCACTGCTCCCTCTCTACACTGCCTCGTCAACCATTCCTCTCCACAGCTGCCACCGATGCCCTCTCTAGCCTTGCTACAAGCTCTTCATCACCCTCTTCTTCACCACCTCCCACTGCACCACCATATCCTCATTCCTTCCTCTCCATTGATGCCTTTTGACACCCTCCTTGCCACCTCACGTCAAAGCTCGAGATGAATCAAAGTGGGGGTTTTCTTCTTTTTTTTCGGGAAGGGGGGGGGGGGGGGAGATTAGAGCACTCACGACTCCAATTCATAAGACGAGAGTCATTCAAGAAATTGAGATTGAATCACTGATGAAGCAATTTCAACAACTCCAGTCAAGCTCCTTTTCTTCCATTTTTTGGGTATAAAGATTTTTTTTCTTTGGTCTCTAGAGAGAAGAGGAGAGGAGATGTGGGTTGCACCGAATCAGGTTGAACTCGGGTACTCGTGTCCGAATATCAGGTAGGATCGGATTGGACCTGACCCATTGGCAGGTCTCGGATTGGACCTGACCCATTGGCAGGTCTAGCTCATGGAGACTAGGCTCTTGGGCTAGAGCGGTAACACATGGTGCACTTAGAAGAATAATTGGGCATAGAGGATTGGATTCGAGGGAAGTTAAAATCAGTTCGCACATGAAGGGGGAGAATGTTGAGAATCACAAGGTTTAGTCCCTCATGAAACAATTAAATAAGGCACATGGATTATATAGATGAATGGGTCAAAAAAATAGCAGTTTAAGCTTTTGGGTCAACTTGGGTTCCAACGTGCATGTCAATTCCCTTGGTTACAACTCCCCATCTCCCTAACAAGAGCCAGGGCCACAATACATGATAAAAGGCATTTAGGAAAATATTCAGAACACTACATGTCAGATTGTAACGAAGTCTCTCTCCTCTATAGTGAGATTATTCTGCCTAGGCTTCTACTCGGCATATGGAAGCTGATTTACTAAGCAAGCTTGTTATGCAACAATTATCAGAATAAGACAATTTTAAGTGGTCTCATCTAAAGTAGAACTTTGACTACTAGTTTCCTCTTACTCTAGGATTGTATTTGGAAGTTTTAGACCTGCTTTATTTGACTTTAGCAGACAAGACATACAAAAATATTGTTAGAAGGAAAATAAATTACGATTTCTCAAAGTTTTAGGTTGGCTCTATGAATCCCACATCATCAATAATCCCAACTGGAATAAATTTTCGTTATTTCTCATTACAACAATTTAAGATTTCAAAGTATTGTAAGTAGGGATTCTTTAAGAAAATCCCAGAAGCATTGTAATGAATAACTTTGATCTTTTGAAATGAATTCTGAAGGAGAGTAGGTAATTTGGCCTTTTTCTCAACTTCTCCTTGGTTATGCATGAATGAGATCATTATTAGGATTTTCGTTTGTTGTTAAACCGACTTTTCTTGTCTTGTACCGCCTTCCAAGTGGTCTCCATCCTTTAAATTCCAATTATGGAGGGAGGAATAATGTACCATCTCATTCTCGAAAGTTGTTCCTCCTTTTTTTTTTTTTCTCTATTAGTGTACCTCATGATTCTTATATTTCTCTAGAGCAAGGTCCGCCAAACTGATACCGGGACCCGTACCAGTCGGCGGCCGCTACAGGTCGATATCGGTTCGGTACCGTACCGTGTGTCAGTACGGGTAAGGTGTGCCGATTCCCAACTGACATGCCCATTTTTTTGGAGTTTTCAAAAAAATTTAATTGGTAATCACTCTTTTTGAACTTTTTCAATGATTTTAAGTCTAATTTGATATTTTTAAATTTTTTTGATATTTCTATAACCCCGATTTAACCTAATCGTATTGTTTTAAAATAATATAAATCATAAAATGATTAGTGAGATATTGCATGCTACAAGAAACAACATAAAATATATAATCCAAAAATTAAAAATATTTATATCATCGTGTAGATCTCCATAGATCTACAACATATAATAAAATCAAGCTTAAATCAAAAATTTTGGCATAATTTTTTCTTATTTTGCAATTTTTGAGCTATTTTTTCAAGCCACCCCAAAAAAATTGAGGGAATGAGATAGGGGAGAGGAAGCACACCTTATTTAGGCTTGGATCTTCCTTCTGAACTGCTGAATCGGTGTGATTTTTGAGTTGTTGGGAAGGAAAGCAGAGGAAAGCTCTCTGTCGCTTTTAATTGTTGTTGGGAAGGCATTCTCAGGCCTTTCCAACAATAAATAGTGCCTCAGACAAGTCAAAAAAGGGGCCTAGTTCAGAACCGGATCGACCCAGTGTGAATCGGCTGGTTTCGGATGATTCCGGCAAGTTTAGACCCTTTCTGGCTGGTCCCGATCAATTCGATATCGGTTCTAATTGGTTCGGTACAGGTTCCGGCCCGGCCAGAACCAAAAAAATAGTGAACTGACCCAGTTTCGCACCGGGCCGAACGGTTCGGCTCGATTCTACCGTTCGGCCCGGTTCGATAGACCATGCTCTAAAGATCTTTGCTATTTTATCTTCTCTAATTATGTTATTCATCAAGCACAGCTTCGCAACCTAGGAACATTTTCGAATCTTAAAAAACTCTAGTTATGTCCCACTGGTACATGAGTGACAATATGCTCTAAACACTTTCACATTATCCCCTCTGCATTTTTTGGGTACTTTGTTTTTCCAAGGAGGAAATATATATATATATATATATATATATATATATATATATTATTCTTCATGAAATTGGAGATATGAAGCTTTAGGATAAAACCTTTTTTATTTTAATGAAAGAACTGGATGGAGAACCCCCAGCCTAATATATTTAAACTATCTCTTGACTTTCAATTATGAGCAAAGCTTTATAATTTATATTTGTTCGTGCTATCTGCATAAGTATGTGTCAGAAGCAAGTTATTATAACAAGTTTCATTAGGAAGAAAAGCATGCTCAGAATCATATTTCAATATATGATGAGCATTTAGAAAACTGGTGCTTACGACATAATGACCATCACTAGTATATATTTCAACGTTCAGTTAATATTATTAACTTGTACAAGCATCTGCATGTTGATGTACTAGTTTTAAGAGTTCTCATGCATTTCACATCGAAGATGTTATATTGATCACTTATCTTCAATCTTGGTACATCATTATCATAAAAAACTAAGCACAAATAGTAATGCCTAAATACGAAAAACAATTATAACTGGAATACATTAGGAAATATAACTCAAGAAAATGGATCTAAGTATGACAGTGAAATAAGTTTGTTATAAAAGATTTTTTGAAAACAGGAAGTCTCTATGATATGTATTTTTTAAAATGATTACCTCTTGATTTGAGTCTAACTCATAACCATTCTTTGCAGCCAAAGCTTTAGCAATCCCCACAGATTCCTAAAATCCAGAAAAGGTAGGAAGCAAAAAGAGTGCTGATGACAGTGATACATAAAGGAAAGGGTTCCATGATCAAGAAAATATTAGCAAAATGAACTTATACCAGAATGGCCACACCAGTAATGAGAACCGCAGTTGAAAGTAGAGACTTCACATGCTGAAATCCTCTAGGTATTGAGAACTTTGGAAGGCCCTGGGGTATTTCACCAACCTAAAATAATGAAAAAGTGCAGATTGCATTTATGAAATATTAGATTGAGTGTCCCAAATAACTGGTGTCGCACAATATGATCCTTTTAGCACCGCCGAAAAAAGACATGGAAAACACGCAATGTTTGTAAATGATTTTGCTTCATTGGTGATCTTCCAATGATTTTGTATTCTGATTTCTAAAGGAGGACCACGTCAATACAGGACTATCCATCATTTCAGAATTTGCACTAAATGAAGCTAATAATCTCTCGAAAAGTTCTTATTGCACTAGAACTCATCAATCAGTAATGAAACTAATCAGAACTCAAGATTCATAAGTAGTCATAGTTCTAGTGGACAAATTTATGAAACTACTGCTATAAAAATTATATTCCCCATCTAGATATCCAATTGTTCTGCCACATATCGAAGCCTTCTATCTGATCTAAAATTAAAATCAAGTCATCCAGATTTTTAGCAGCTTTTGCAATATCATCTCATTACCAAATATGTACCAATATGATTCAATACACTAAACATTAGGGCTTGTTTGGCTGCCTATAAGTGGGCATGCTAACTCAATTCAGACGAGGGGAGCCCACTTGGCCTGAAGTGGAGCTGAACTGAGTTCCCACCTGGGCCAATTTAAGGGAGAAAAGACCTGAAGTGGCTTCTGCCCAGGGGGAGATGAAGCTATTTTGGTTAAGTGCGCTCCCATTCGGCCCATTTGCACCAAACCAAACATCAAATGAGCCCTTGGCTTATTCCAGTTCCATTGCTTAGACTTTTCCATTCTCCTTTTTCCACTTTAATTGTTTAGCTTTTTTCAGGATTAGACTTTCCTTTGGGGGTGCAAACAAGACATATAGAAAATCACAATGAATACCTCCATGCTATGGTTGGACACATTAGACTGAGCATAAAAAATTGTAATTCGTAATCATATAATTAGGTTTCAATCTTAACAACTCAGACTCTATAAATCAAATGGAGCATATCTCACCACTGAAATTGAATACGGATGAAATAATTTCACAAAAATTATGCCCAGTACAACCGCTGTAAGGGGGCCAGCTGCTCTTAGCCATCGCAAACACTTCTTGGATTTACCCTGCAACAAGCATGATAACAATTGTCATGGTTGATTTTGTCGAATATAATATCCTAAGGATGGAGAGAATGGAATTAAACTTCATTAGAAGTTGAAAGAACAGTTCCAACCAAGTGCTTCATCAGGAGAAGACCTGCAAGAAAAATTGACCCCATCACGAAGGGCGGCCATGAGAACTACAAAAAAGAAACTGCCAGATAAGGTTAGTAGAAATAATTATGATTTTAAGTATCTTAAACAAGATTAACAGAAATGAATATCTGAACTTATAAAATGTAAACAAATATGAACCTCAAGAAACAAGCTTTTAAATAAGAAAGATCAATTCTGGACAATAACTAAGAGAGAAAAAAAAAAGGCGAGCACACACACACCAACACTCAAATATATAAGTATAAATATAGAATGAACAAGAACAAAACAGAAAACTCATAAAATCATGAGGGCATGAGGAGCATACTTCGCCAAAACCAGCAATTATGCTTCTAATTATTGGTATAATTTCGCTGCTTCGTGCTATATTGTACCCCAAGAAGTATTTGGCTTGAGACAAGGCGATTGAAATGGCGGAAGCAGTAGTGAAGCCAGATATTACAGAATGACTAATAAAACGAATAAGCCACCCAAGCCTGTAGAGAATTGTGAACATGAAAAAGATTATGCAAGTCCAGATCTACTATAAGGAAATAAACTCATATTAGTTTAGCACATGCAATAGTCTTACAAATGATAAAAGCATGTCAGTTAGGTAAGATACTAAGGTCCTGTTTGGGATTGTTGGTAGAGCTTTATTAGTAGAACTTTTGGAAGTAGAGCTTTATTAATAGAACTTTTGGAAGTAGAGCTTTTTTTTAGTACAACTTTTAACAAAAAGTTGTTTGTTATTTAGTAACTATATTTTTAAAGTGCTATGAAACTTTAACATCTCTTTGGTAACCAAACTGAGAAAGTATTTTTAGTAGTGCTTTCAATTTTTTCACTCCCTGCACTATCAATAACTATTATTATAAAGCATTCTTAATTTACAAATTATTTATTTTGAATAATGCATTCTACTATTTCTACTACTAAAACGTATATCTACTATTTCTATTGCAACTTTGTACGGTAAAAATTATTAGGCTTAAATCTCCAAAAGATGGTCTTAGATACAGTCATACTGCATAGATAGTGATAAGATGTTACCCGCTATTGGTCTGGTTTTCATCGTGAAATGCTTGACTTTCCATTAATAAGCATCCTTACTAAATCAGCCTGTGAGATTGTGATTTGTACATTGTAATTGAAACAGTACTTCACACCAGGAAGCAAACCGCAGTTTGGATCATCGAATAAAAAAAGGAAAATAAAAGAAAGAAAAATAAGACGACTGCAGAAGTAATTAGACATTACGTGTAAGAGGTCAATAGTTGATGTGGGTAGGGCACCTGCCCTTTCCAGCAATCACTGCCGGGATCTTTAAAACTATGATAGACAATAAATATATTGCTATCAAACTTCAAGCATCAGGACAGCAACATAATTTTAATTGTTGCAGGAAAGAAACAGAGGGTTAATGGTTGAATACCTTAGCAAAGCCATGAGACATTCCAATATGCCAACCATCAGCGCCAACAATATTGCAAGCTCAGTGTACAGCTCATTAGAAGGTTCAACTATGTGGCTCAAGACATTAGACACCAAGAGCGATACTAATGCCACCGGACCAACTGCCAGTTGACGTGATGATCCAAATATAGCATATATGAATATTGGAACGAACCCTGAATCTGTACAAAAAATGTTGGCCTTGAGGAACACAGCATACTATACGTGAGAAAAAAATCTTTAAAATATTGAAAAAAGAAACACACAAATTAAAGTAATACTCACAAAGCCCATATATTGGATGAAGCCCTGCCAGCTTTGCATATGACATTGCCTAACATTTGTATATATTAAAAAAATAATAATCAGGTATTCTATAATCACATCAGTTCCAACAATTTCATACATATTATTGAAATTTCTATCAAAATGGACCCCAAATCACTAATGTAGGAGTGACTTATATAACAAATTTTGACCTCCACAACGCAAGGCCATTAGTCCACAGTTATAAAAAAGCATCTGTTCGTGTTGAAATTGAATTCCAAAATTCTATGCCTGGACTGTTATTCCAATGAATTATATGTTTTGGTAACTATGTGTAAAACTTCTGGTTTATAGTTTTACCCAGTGAACTTAGGATAAGTCTACTTTTATAAATAAACTCATTCGATTAATTTCTTTTTTATGATGCATAAAGAAATTCAAAATACTGAAGAAGGAAGAAAGAATCTTTAAAGAAAACAAAGAAGTTAGCATAAACCAATCTTATTATACAACAATTTCAAGAAATTGCTACCATGATGCTAGGAAGAAACCGTGTACTGCAACTCATTCCAAGAAATAACTGAAAGAGTGATTTTTTAGGGGGAAAAAAAGAAGCCAAGATTGTTCAACCAGTCTTGGACCGAATCAAGAATCCCAAAACAGAAGTGTGGTACACAAGATTCATAGAAGCCAAGAATATGACGGAACATAGCATCAACACAACAAGAAATGGGAGCAAAAAAATCTTGGAAAAATACAGAGAAAAAAAGACGAGATCAACCAGTCATTCTCCGAGAACATTGAAGAAATTGCTACCTATACACTTGCAAGAAACCCCGCATCACATTAAACTATCATAAACCAATCATTAAACGAAAATTTTCAAAAAATTTCATCCGGGCAACTTCCAAGAAACCTTGCGTCCTATTCAATTACGTGAAGAAAAAGAAAAGGACTAATCAAAACTTTCTTTCTAAGGAGGAAAATTTCAAGATAATGCTTCCAGGAACCAAGAATCCGTAAAAGAAAATGAGTAGAGAGAGAGGAGGAGGATTGGTTAACCTGAGGGACGAGCATGACACCGACGGTGAGGCCGGACATGAGGTCGACCTTGAGGTATTCCCGCCAGCGGTATGTCCGGATCCAGCTGGAGCACGGGAGGAAGAGCTCCATCCACTCCACGGCCGTCATCGCCCGGAGCTTCGCCCCCCATCTGGCCACCAGCGTCGCCGACGGCTGCTGCGGGGGCGGCGACGACGTCGACGCGTGCTGGAACGGGATCACCTTCACCGTCCGGCCGCCGAAGGCGACCGCGGCGTCGGTGTCCGTCTCCATTATCGCCGCCCTCCCACCCGTCTACTCCTCGCTCTCCTCCCTCCAATCCGGCGACGACGATCAAAGAAACGATTAAAGAAAGAAGGAATCCTACGTCAACGTGCTTAATTCTTGATTGCACGGGGGCGCGGGGGCGTGCGCGGTCTAAAGGATGTATGTGGACCGCACCGCCGGCTAGTTTCATTTACTCGTGGCGGAAAATAAATAGCTGGCGATTTTGTCTGCTTGCTCCTTGGTTGAGTTGAATTCTTTTGCAATTACGGTCCTCCATGGCTTATGTGCTTATTTTTTAACTAAATGGGGCCGCTCTCAAATCACTGCCGTCCATGCATCACGTGATAGCCTGCGATCCCGATCACAAGCCATCGCAATCGCCAAAAAAGGCCCTCTCTGCGCTGAAAGGGCATTCAATTTAATTATATATTAATTATTTAAATCATAAATCTATTTTACATCAGCCCAGTTGACGACAGGTGTTATAAGTATACGTAAAATATTTCGTTGCATGTCGCGAACTCCAAGTCGGGTGCGGGGCCGGGTCCGATGACACGAGTGGAAATGTAAGACCACACGTCTTCTCCATCTCCGGCGAGCGCTGGTGGGGCTCTTGGAAAAGGATGCGCGTGGACTGTCTTAGTGCAGTGTTCATAGCATCGATTGAGTGTGCCTATTGGTTCTTAAATTTGATTAGGTTTCTCATCTAATCTTGCCTAGGTTCAGGGACTGTAAGAAAAGGATGTTCGTGGACTGTGCATAACCGGCTAGGTTGATTTATGATAAAATCATTTTGTCCACTTCCCACCTATTCAAAACTATCAAAATTTCTTTGGGGGTGCGTGGCATATGCCGTACTCGAGAAGGGATAACATCAAATATTCACTTCAATTTTTTTTCTAGCCAATTATATGACAATGTTTGAAAAAAAAAAAAAAAAAAAAGATTAGGCGGAGATGATCCTCGGCTTTGATATTAGGGTTGCATTTCGCATTGGCACGTGCATATACAAGTGATGCAAGTAAAAGCACAAAAAATGATGATGGGTCGGAAGTTTTTCATGTAGGGCCACCAAGGCTGTGCATATTTCATTGTCTCCTTGTCATCTTGATGTTGCGGTTGCAACTTTGACAAATTAGGTCAAGGATTTGGGTCACGGTAAACCCTAACCCAACCTAATGAGGTCTCTGGTTAAGAGTTTTTTACCAAATCATTCCCTACTTGAGTTATACCTGGATTAGGTTGAGCCGGATTACGTAAATCGAGCTAGCTTAGGCTGAAAAAAAAAAGATTTGGAATGCATTTGTTGGTTTGAGGTCTCAAATCTTTTTTTTTTTGGTACATCAGCGGCTCACACACGACGGATGTAAATACGGTCAACAAAATTTTAAATGACCTCTTACAAAGCTAAAAAATCATGTAGCCCTACGTAACATAAATAAGAATTACACACACACACAGTCAGAGATACAAAGAATTACACACACACATTGTAAAACTTTAACCTAATCTTATCTAATAGGCAAGTTGGGCACATGGGTTCGTTAAACCAACCCAAATTGCATACTTACTAAATGCCACTAGTTGCATTAGACCATTTGTGGACAGCATTTTGTATGTAGGGTGTAGATCAAGCTCGATGACACATATGGAGAGCGACATTGTGATGCAGCCCACTCGCAAGAAACCCTCTTTAAGTTGGCGGATTTAATGGGACTCCAAATTATTGCTCTTTCATTATTCTGTTGACACATCTTAGCAATAATTGGGTTCTTTAGGTTTTTAATGATTTGTGATTCAGTATGTGTAAAATCTTAGTCATCAAACAAATGATTATGTTACTTTATTCATATATAGATGTGTATGTAGATAGTAGAGCTTAGTTAGAACAAGCCATGTTTCATTATCGTAAACAATATAGATAAATATGGTATTCCAGTTGGCTGAAGTGAAAAGTGCATCTCTTCCAAGAGGTAGTGCTAATGAATGGTATCTTTTAATATTATGTAGAAATTTAACATGGCCTAAAAATAAGGTCCTCTCTTCCACATTTACTTGATCTTACTTGGTTGACATCCAAAAGGTAGATCCAAAAGTACGGTCTACACCCTCTAGAAGCACAACCTATGACCCTTAAGTAACATTTTGATATAATAAAATGTTTTATACTTTGTTGATGACTTGTTATCATCTAAAAGTAAAATTTACATTTTTGAAGATGTTTGTTTTTTTGAAATTTGGAGGCGTTAACGATATCATTTTGATGGGAGAACACATTGGATCTTTCGGCCGATCAATAATGTCATGTTTATCAAGAGCTTGATTCTAACATAAAAATATTAGCTCAATAATAAATTAATATAAAATATATAATTTAATAATTAAAATAATACTATAAAAAAATTTATTGGATGCCATTGTAAGATATATACATGTAGACACATGCACGTCAACATGTAGATTATGATTTAGACATCCAAAATTCTAAAAATATAGCATATAAGCCCAACTTAAGCTCACATTAGATCAATCAACTGGTGGCATTCGAATCCGACTCCTAAATACGTATGTCATGGACGATCTAACCAATGCAGACCAACTTATTTGTCCTACATTGTGCGAGCGGGTGCCTAAGACATCATTTATATGAGCCAATGCATTCATTTGCCTAGCAACATTTTAGGCCTCGCATATCTTATCAGGTACTAAATCATTTTTCTTTTATGCACGGTAAATCATCAATAGCGAATGGTATCCATAATTTTACTCACAATTAAGTCTATAAATTATCATATATAGACTGGGATTATGAAAGGGGAGGCTTTGTATTGGGCAACCTTTTATTGAGGAGGACAATTAGATCATTAAATCTTTCAAGTCGCCATGCTTTAAATGGTGAGAAATCTTTTATGACACAACTCCTTTCCAAAAATAATATATATATATATATTACTAACACAAGACCCATTCCTCGTTTTAATTTGAATTTGAATTTGCCGTCAGGCCAGAAACTCCATGCTGCGCTCCAGAATTCAACGTGGTCCATCTGCTTCGCAAGTGGAACATAATACACGTTTCACGAATCTGAAAGTCATTCGTGTACTGCGCCTGCTCACTTGGCGGAGTGAAAGGTTCCACTGGGACAAGGACCTAAACCTTGGTCCTTTTAAAACCCTGGGGTTTAAACGGTCACCAGGGCCATTGAGAACAGCCCCCATTTCTCCATGTCTTCCTCCTCTCTCCCCTCGGTTTAAGATACTCCTCTCTGTCTCTCTCTCCTCTCTCTTTCTCTATCTCTCTGTGAGATGGGGGCGCGCAAGGCCTTATCCTATGAGGAGCTGCGCCAGAAGAAGCTGGAGGAGAACAAGAGGAAGCTGGACGAGCTCAACCTCAGCCATCTCTCTTCGGTCCTGCGAGAGTCCACCAGCCCCAAAACCCCCCCGGTTTCAACCATTTCTTTTTTCCTCCTTTGCTCCTCCTTCAACTATTTGTTTCATTCATGTCTTATTGCCCTTTGTTTTGGCCTCCCATGTGTTTGATCAGGCTAAGCAGACAAAGCGAAAGGTCCCGCAAGAAGGGGGCTTGGTGGTTTTAAGGAGATCGGATCGTCTTGCCAACCTTCCACAGCAGCCGCGCTATCGGGAAGTATATTGCCTACCTTGTATCTTGGATTCAGCTTTTTTTTTTATAAAGCGATCACTTTTTTTGAACTTTTCCTGTTTTTCTTCTTCTTGTTGTTGTTTTTTTTGATAGTGATGATGCTTTTTGGGTTTTCGGCATGAGACAATAGAAAACTTCTGTTCTCTCTTGATTTGGAATTTTTCCATGATGAAAGAGAGAATATTTCTTGTTTCTGTGGCCTATTTTGGTACATTGCTTCTATTGCCTTTAGTTCTTCTTCTATTGGTAGTGGTTTGCACGCTAAATGAATAATAAAGTCGATGTATAGGGACTTGAAAAAATTGAATTATTACGAGGTTTAATACGTCAAACATTCACGCTTTCGAGGTTGGGTTTTGGTGACCGAACTAATTATAGATATTAAGCTAAGTGATCAGCGTAAAGTTGATCAGCCCGTAAACCATAAAGGAATGTGTGCACTGTTTTCTTTTCTCATGATTATATTGTTTCTACCACTTCTTAGTGCGATAATCTTAGTCCTGTTAGGTTTTAAATGTTCTGGTTTATGAGCCTGACACCCTGTCCAGTTGTAGTGCTCCATCCTTTGCGAAAGGTTTTGGTATGCATATTTACTGAGATCGCTTGCATTAATTTTTAGTCCATTAGAAAGTAACCTGTAGGCCTTTCAGTATGAATACTGATTCCTTTTGAAACATTTGGTGCTTCAATAGGTTGCTTCAGATATCGCGGAGAGGCCTAGAAGGTCTGGAATATGTTTCTCTCTTAACTCTAATCTTTCATAATGACATTCGAATATCGAACTTTTTTTCTAATTATTATTATTGTGGCTTTTAGAAGTTTCAAGAGTAGACATTTAGCAGATCGAGTGTACGCCTCAGATGAAGCAAGGTTGTACGCTCAGACAAAAGCAGAAGAAGTTGAATCACAACTTGATCCAAAATTTCCTACCTTTGTCAAGCCTATGCTCCAATCCCATGTTACCGGGGGATTTTGGCTGGTAAATATGATTAACGATGATATGAGGCAATATAGACACATTATTTTTCTTTCCTTCTACATTTCATACGGTTATGTAAAAATGTAAGCATTGGGAGCTCATATTGAATTTATTAATATATTATCAATGTTGCTAACAGGGTCTTCCTAGGCATTTCTGTACCAAGCATTTGCCAAGAAAAGATACAATGATGACTCTGGTTGATGAAAATGGCGATGAATTCAAATCTCTTTACCTTGCCCCCAAGAATGGATTGAGTGGTGGGTGGAGGGGTTTTTCAATTTATCATGAGTTAGTTGATGGTGATGCACTTGTTTTCCAGTTGGTCAAGCCTACAACATTCAAGGTGATTGTTTGGTTAATATATGAACAAATGATCAAATACTGATTCATACTTTTAACTATTATGAATTATAGAAATGTCTGTTGTCTACTCAATCTATCAGCACAATTTCTTTACCTGATCTATGATCTATATATATACATACATACATATAACACACGCACACACACATATATATATATTACATCCATACATACATATATAATATATGTATGTATTATATATGTTTCATACATTTTAATGCTGCTTCACACCTCTCCATCCACTTGTCTGCTTATTTTTATGAAGTTTATGCTAAAACTTCATCAATTTTTTTACCATAAGAAAAGGAAGGCTGTGTTTTTTGCATTAACTTATAGAAACTGATTCCATTGTTTGATTTTCCTTTGTTTTGATTTTCTTTTCTAATGTACTGTACAGGTTTACATAATCAGAGCAAGTGGCTACAATCAGATTTGATCCCAACGAGTTTCGTTCATGCCTAGAGATAATGGCGCGTAATTCATTCCTACCCTAATCCTCAATCTTGTAGGGTGTAATTCTGTTGAATTATACTTCAGTAAAAGTGACATTTACATCTTCTCATTGCAGCACTTCTTGATGTTTATGTACTGCAAGTATCAAAAAATTGTTTGACATGAAACCACTATGTATAGCAGGAGGCATAAGTGAAATGATAATCCAATTGACACTGAGTTTTTGATTGCAAATTCTCCTCAAAAAGAAGCTTTTGCCTTCACTTGAAACTGGCATAATTCCTGCACCTTTTCACTTGTTTTGTGATATAAAATTATCAATGAAGTGGAACTCCTGGACTATTACTCTTTGACTAAGCTATGGTCGTGTCAATTTACTAGTACAAATGGATGTTTGATGAACTCCCCAATCAGTTTAATCTGATTCATAACAATTCCTAATTTTGGTTTCTACATCTACCATAAAAGGATTGTAGTAGAACTATCCACAAGGTTTTACCATTTAAAGTTTCAATCATTATAGTTACATGAAGTATATATGTATATAATCATCTCACAGTGTAATGAGAATATTCATTCTGAAGAAAATGAAGAGCACGAGACTTTATTTGTGCTTGTGCTATTTGTTAATCTATGCTGCATTTTGGTGCTTATTATGTTACTACCATATACTGGATTATTGCCTCTGGATCAAGAGCAAACACTTTGTAATTCCTGTAAGAAGACATTCCTAGGTGTGTCTGTCATTTTCTGTCATGCCTGGTATCAGATTTGTCTCTATTGCAGGTTTCTTTTTTTTTTCCTTACAACTTGGGTTATTTTCAATATTTATAAACAAGATACACTGATTTTTTCTCCAATATAATTTCTTTTCTTTTTTTTGGGTGTCATTCTACATTTCGTAGTCATTTAACCTGAACGTTTCATTGGACATAATATGATACTCATATAGTGAGCACATGTTATATGGCAATGTAGGCAAAAGATGATACCAAGATGGTGGTAACACGAAAGCAGTTCATGGTTTCCATCCAGCAAGCACATTGAATCCTTACTGCAAGACAGCCATTGCTTGCTCGTGTTTTTTTTTACTTTTCTTTTGGGGGAACCGGGGAAGTCTGTTGCTTGCTCATGTAACTTCCATTCCAGTGATGCTGGGAGCTTCTAAAACTTTCTCCTGTATCGAGAGATCTAAAGTCATTAGATGTATTACGATCTTTTGTGTAATCATGTCTAATGAGTAGGTATGTCGTTTAAATTACGTTTAGCTTCATTAAGTGGACCCTTGTTGTTCTGATAGACCAAGACCAAGTTTCTCTTATCGCAGAAGTAAAGGATAGACCGAGTTTCTCAGCTATATTTATCCGAGAGGATATTTTCTTGGCTCAGTTCTGGTTATTTTGTCCAATTGTTATATTTTATTACTTAACCACGTAGGGTCGTATTTCCTTTTTTTTTTTTACCTTTTCTGAGACAAGTTGACTCGATGCAAGTTATCATGCAATTTCATCTTGAGAGTTAAGAAAAACAAGTAGACTAAGAGTATACACTGAATAGATCTTAGATGTTTATGTCTGATAAGTATTTTTGCATCATGAAAGATTGTAGTAGCATCACGACATCATGATCTCTTAACTTATCCACTCCACCAATGAATTTACCAAGAAAGTTTACGTTCCATATTCGGGACCCTTCCCTAACATCTTTTATTCCATTTTTCTCTCCTTTTAATTGTGCATAGATAACTGTCACCAGGCAGAACTGTAAACCAGCAGTTATATAATTTTCAGCATGTCTAGATGAAATGCGCTCAGAATACTTCCATTCCCAACAAAGTTTCAGATTGAACCCTTGATTGGGGTATATAAAAGCTATTAAAGATGAATCCTTTCACAGTCAAACATTTTTCCATGATCGGTTTCATAAGATAAACAACTTCAGTAGGCTATAAATCATGGGCTCGGGCATGCTCAGGGCGATGGGTGAACTCATAGTCAAGGTGGACAAATGCACGCTCTATCTCAGGCAATCGCTCGAGTTTCTCTTGCAAGGCCTCCCCAATGTCATGTGCTTCTCTCAGGGGCATATCTGATGGCAATACAATGTCCACCTCCACAAAGTAGTGGGAACCAAATGTGTAAGCCCTCACAGTGTCGATGTGTCTGATGGCCTTGTGGTGGTTCCAGCAGAGGTATGTCAGCTTTTGTAGATATTCCGGTGCTGCTGATCGGCCTACCAAGGAGTTCACATTTTCCAGCACGGTCATTGACCATGTTCTGATGGTGTAGAGTGCCAACTGCAGTCATAGGCATTGTGTGAGAATTAGAGGCAATACTGATAACAAAAGGACATATTAACAAATGAAGGTATTTTGATGGAAATTAACTTCTGCAAATTAATCCCTTTGTTTAACAGACTAATCATGCCCTTCAACCATCTTGCAAACACATGGCCTGCATGTTGTAATGGTTATGATGGTAAAGAAAAATGATGCAATTTGAATGACTAATCATCAAAGAACTCATGACATGCAGGTTGTACGCCCGAGCCAGTTCTGAAGTACGCCTGCAGAAAAGATATGATGGTTAATATACTTACGATAATAGCTCCAACAGGGTCAATCCAGTCTTTTACATAGTTGGCAAGGAGTGCAGCCACGAGGCCAATGACATTGGTGATGACATCAAAGATGTGGTCTTGTGCATAAGCTTTGACAATTTCATTAGTGAATGAACGGCAGTAGACAGCCAGAACAAGCTTCACAAGTGTCACTGCTAGCATGATGCCTACCACCCATGCTTCTTGCTCCTTGGTCAAGCTGAATTCATCCTCCTGCATTTGTGCAATCATATTTATGTCAAGAAACATGGAACTTTGATGCCAGAAAAAGTAGCCTTGAATATTCAATCAGCAACTTTGCTGTAGGAAAGTGATACTAAATTGCTAATGCACCATTACTTAAGACAAAAGAATGGTTTGAGATTATATTTTGTTGGGAGCTAGACTATCATAATAAATTGGTACCAATAAATGGTCCGCTAGCTTCAGCATTCCTGGTCAATCTCAACTTATACTGTTTGTGAATGGCCTACTAACCATCTTTGCAAGAGAGGGAGGGGGGAAGATAATGACCATCCAAGAATAAATGCCAAATTAATAGGTGAACAAACATGGAACATAGACTACCACTAAATGTCACTAAATTGCTGGAAGGAATAAACACAAAGAAACAGTGAAGAATATGCTCGTAAAGGAGTCGAGAAAAGATATCTACTTACATCAGATATCAACGAGCGCACTGACTCTAAAATAATCTGGAGACCTAATGTTGCCATAACAGATGCAAACACGAGAATTCCCTGCACATGATATTTGCTTTGAGTATTTAGGAAGTATATAGGACACAGAAGAAATGAATAATTGAGAAGTTAAAATGCTCATATGACTAAGCATAAGCTCCAACAAATAAACCTGTCATGTGCTATAGGGAAGATGATCAGGGTTATACTTTAGTCAATGAAGCCTTAGCTTCACTCCTTAATTCTGTTTCATCAGCTTGGCGCATGAACTTTTTCATTTTAAATCCCACAAAAAAGAAGAATACCAGGTTGTAGTTAGGGGTGTCAAACAAATTGAGCAGCTTGAGCTTGGTTCGAGAAAAACTGGAATCAAGCTCAATATAAAGCTAAACAAACCAAGTTTGAATCAGCAAAACAAGCTCGAAATTAATTGCAAGCCGAGCCAAAATTTGACCCAGCTTGATCGAGCTCAGCTCGATCAGGCTCGAATATATTTAAATTATATATACCTTTTTTTTCATATACAATGGATCATTGGATTAAAGTTTTAATTGGTATATATACGTATGTGTGTGTATGTATTTTGGGGATCAACTAAATGTTAATTTAGACCCGAACGAAACTTTGAACCAAAGCTTGAAATCAAGAATCATGCTTTCATTTGAACTTGAACCAAGCTTGATTTAATCTGGAGTTGCGTTATAGGATTATCAAGCTGAACAAGTAGGCTCATGTTCAGCTTGATCTGGAATTAAGCTTGAAATAATGGTAAATAAATAAAGATTGTTCTTGGAATTCAAGCTTAAGTTCAAAGCAAGCTTGACTGGACTCGAGCTTGATCAAGCTCGGCTCAGTTACAGCCCTAGTTGTAGCATTTTATTCTCAGTGAAGGGGTCATATAATGTTAATACTAGAGTGATTCAGTGTAGTTACAAAACTTTCAGGTAATTTTTTTTTTTACAGAAACAAATAGAATAAATATATACTCTTCAATACTCCTAACATTTACAACCTGAATACCCCATTTTAACGTGATTACTCTAATTCTTTACTTGACATGGCACTTAACGATGACTATAATTTGCCCATTTTACTCTCAAGTGACATTACACCATTGGCGAATAACAAAATCAAGAAAAACATCATGAATGATACATCAATGGATAATAATGGATCTAGTCGAGGATGACCTTAGTTAGTCTTTGCTCTTGTATTTCCCTATCAGTTTTTGGAATACGATAATTAGCAACAAATCCTGAGCTTTTTTGGAACTCAAGAGGACTCGTCATCTGAAATCCTTGCACCTGAAGTTTTCTCCCACTGCCTTCTGATAAATATTTTGGTAGCAATGCAAAATGGTTTAGTAATAACAATGTTAAACCTATACCTTTATAACATTTCTTTTTTTTTCCCTCATTTTGCTTATATCTTCTCTGTTCTCCTCAAACTTTGTCAAGATTTATAGAAATCACTGGTCCTGCCTCACTTAAGATGGAAAGGAGAAAGACAACACTATTTACTTTGATTCTTTCAGCTATAAGGACATCCAACAAGAAAACTGACAGCCATATCTTGCATTTAAATAAAACATCTCTGAAGTTTGAGCAAAATAAACTTGGAGCACTTCACATCCAAGTCAATCGTCTAGCAAATAAGCAAGAGAATTCATAAGTCTAAAATATGTACAAAATTTACAGAACTAACAGTAAGTACCAGTTTTATAAGCAAAGATGCCTTTATTTTGGTAAGTAATAACCGAATGAACTTGCTATGGAGATAGCAATTCTAAATTCTTGTAATAAGAATGGCAAAAATTAAAAGCTAATATATTTTGATACATAATAACATGCAACAAGAATTAGATATTAATAGCCATAATTTATTTACAAGAGTCAGAAGAACCAAGTAAAGTAATTGGGCATCATCAATTTGACTTGTAGAATAACAAAGGAAAAAAACTAACCAGTGGCTGCATGCGCCTTTTCCCAATAGGGTATTGGTAAGGATTTGGAGTTTGCATAGAGAAAGCAGTAAACCATAGAATAAAACCAGATAACAGATCAAGCAGTGAATCCAATGTAGATGCAATGATTGCTAGAGAACCACTCCTTATTGAAGCATAAACTTTTGCAGCGAAGAGAACCATGTTTGCAATATTTGATATACGAATGGCTGTTCTCTCACTTTTGGCAACCTTTTCACGTTCTTCCTATATGTAATACAATTGTGTCAGTCCATGACCCACTATTGGAAACCAGAAAAAATTTCTTCAGCCCAGCTTTCCAAGAGGTTTCTTCTTTTCCCTACAAAAAAGGACTATAATAGGTATATAAGTCCAACCTTTGACATTCCAGGAAGAAAACCACGATCAGTCAAGGCATCCATTTCATTAAATCCCTCCAGCATTTCTACCTGCTGCTGATAATATTCTGCCACAACATCTCCAGTACCTATACACATCGAGCAAGTTTTTACTTATAAAATGTCAAATCAATGTTCTCACTTATTCCAGTTAGTGTCATGTATTAAGGGAAATTCCAAACTGTGGAGATTAAATCGCAAGCCAACTGTTAATGAAACACAATCTGAACAAAATCAAATGGTGAAAACTGGTGTCAAATTTTCAAAGATCACAAGGTTTTTCAGCCAATGAATGCTAAAGATCCACGGATCCAACAAAATTGATTCTCGCTTTGGATAGTTTCATAAAAGCTGCTTCTAGAAATAGAAGAAGATGGATGAGCACCATCAAAAAATGGTATGCACAAAAAACATAAATGCAATCATCAGCATTTCTTCATGCAGATGAAACAACCATTCCCCAGTCAAGTTCCCCAACTGAAAGGCCCATCAATATATATCCAGACATGCATAGCACACACAATGGAGGTATTTTGTTATCAAAATGTATACATATATGTTGATGTAAAGAATCTCATTTGTTCAAAGGTATGCTAATCAGGGCCGACCCAAGCCTTAGGCGACCGCCTAAAGGAAGGCCCCCGCCCAGACTCCGTATCTACAGTGAATCGTAGTCGCAGAGCCAGAGCAATGGCTACCTCGACAAGACGTGGGAAGATGAGGGTGTCTGAAGTCACCGTCCACCCGTCCCAATCCCATCGCCCACGGCGAAAAGCTATAAACCTACGCTACGCCTCTGGCAGCTTGGCTCCCCTGGGCTCTGGCTCTACGCCTCTACCTCAGTTCTTCTCTGGCTATAAACCTACTCTTCAGCTCTTATGCATCTTCTTCCTCTGCTCCTCATCGTCATCCTCTTCTGCAGTTATGCTTCACCGTCTTCGCCTTCGTCGTGACCAACAAGGGCGCCGGCGAGCGGGCGAGGTCATCTCCAGCCGGCTGCAGGGGTTACAACTTACAAGGAGTACCGCCGACCGCGGGCCCCTCCCCCCTCCGCCTGCAGCCAAGAAAGGCTACTTCCGTGTGAGCAGAACCCATTCCAAACTCTCCCCACTAAAGCCAGCGAGCAGAGCAAAAGGAGAAAGAAAGAAAGAAAGAAACACTGTGCTTCTTGAAAGCAAAACAGAGGTTGCATGATGCCGTTGGACCCCATACGAAGTTTGTGAGGTGCCCTGAGGGCTGAGGGGGAGCTGCAGAAGAGGAAGGAGGTCGTGCACTACGTCATCCACAACAGGTTTGGACTGTTTGGTGCGCTCGTTTTCTCTCAAAATTTCTTTTTTTGTTCTTTTTTCTTTTTAACAAATGTGCTGTGTTGAGATAGTGTACATTTTTTAGTTTTGGGGTTTGAGTATTCTAATTTTTAGTTATCTGGACTTGTATTGTACATGATATGTTTGCTTTTATTCCAAAGAGAAGTCTTAGGTTTTTGGCGCTTCAGTGCCACTCATATGTAGAATTCTCGGGCTGTTGAATTAAATTAAGTCGGTTGCAGCTCAGCCTTAAGGTTAAAGGTTCAACTGGTGTGTTCTTAAACTAAAATATAAGGAGGTAGGCTGACTGAAAGACGTGAGTGCAAATTGAGGAAAAAAATACACTATAATGGTAGGAAATGTAAAAATAAATAGGAAAGAATTATATGTGTATGAAAAGAATCCGTATGAGTGTTTTGATGAAGCTGATTACAAATACCAGAGTTGAAGAATTCTTGTTTTTTTATTAGATACTCCATTTGGTGCCATCAGCTTTGAGGGGTAGACGACTATTTTGACAGTCTGTGCCAAGGTGGCATCAAGTAAGATAAATGGAACATATGCTTCATATTAATTCTTTAAATTTTCTGACATGCATTGGTGCTTACATGGTACAGTTGATATTTGCAGTAGGATATACATGTAGAGAAGGGGAATAGGGATAAATGGGATAGTTGTGAAATATTTTATGGGATTTAGGTGCTTAGCTTTTACCTTTGATAGTTTTCATTGGTGCCATAAGAATTAATTGGGAATATCAAGGTGGCTGTGGTTGTTACTGATGCAAAATTGCCGTATGCTTGGAAACTTGCAAGAAATATGATTATGTATTCTTTTGGTCGATAAAGTAAGGTTTAACTTAGATTTGACACATATGTGAAGGGCTGACTACTAGGCGTTAAGTATTACATATCATGCCATGGATAGACATGCAACAAATCTACAACCTTGAGAAAGTACATATTAAATGTACAAAAAAGATAAATTGAGAAAATTATTCTTTCATCTATGAACCATTTTAGCTAGCTCTATGACAATGAGTAGATGTTATAGAGTCATTGAAATACTTCCTTAAAATTTTGCACTTTTTAAAAAAAAAATTTTTTTTTTTTTTTTGAAAAAAAAGTCTTTCTTGGTGAGTTCGCCTTAGGCCCCTAAATGCATTGGGCCGCCCCTGATGCTAATGAACAAAAGAACCATATAGATGGATATATACTAGAGTTGGTGGGTGATAAGGCAGCACCGACAACTATCATTTCATGAAAACTTTTATGTGGAGAGCAGAAAAAGGAGTTTCTGTGGATTGAAATGGCATTAAGAAACAGAATTCTTTGATGAAATCAAAGAAAATGTGTTCTTATGGACTTTCTTTGACTCTGTACAAACCAACCATTCAAAGAAACCATAAAAACACTTATGGTTCATCTATGTGCTGAAAGCAATTAAGGAGGCACTAAATGCTGCTTAGAGAGCTCGAAAAAAAGATGAATCTTAGGTCGCCTGTACTGGCTGTTCCGTTAAAGAACACAGGTTATCCAACAATTAATCAGGGAAACACATCTTAAGGCATGTTGAAAAAGCTAAGCTACAACTGGAGTCCTGAACTCACCGGTGATATCATTTGCAAAGGGGGCTTCCCGCAGATTATTAAACATTAAAGTTTTCCTCTGTTACAACAGGCGTTTGATAGGCCTAATCCAACAAGAGCTTTTCAAGAGATAGTATTATAGCAGATGATTTTGTTACAAATAGGAAACGTAGAGTTTTTTTTTGTATTGCTTTCTATCAATTTTGCATCATGAATCGATAAGTATCCTTCCTGTGCAAATAAGAAGTCAAGAACGAGTCATCGCATCAGGAAGAAAAGACGAGAATATTCTTTAGAAGAAACCCATGGAAGTTTTTCTGGTTCCCATGAAAAAAGATAAATTTCCCATGGAAGTAATTATCAACATCAAGCATTTAGTCGATCCAACAAAACAATCGCTAAAAATACATATAAAATAAGGTATGACAACAAAGAAATTAGAATAGAAACAGTTAGATCGGCTCTTCAGGCAAAAGAAACGGAATTACCCCACAAAACCACGTCAATCCCCGCACGTCACCCAAGAAAGACTCGACTCGAGAATTAAAATGTTAAATAATCGAAGAGCGAATTGAACCTAAGCCGCGGGGGGGCTTCTCTTGGAGCTCCGACCTCCGTAAGCCCTCGAAGTTGAGCCGCCACGATCGCTCCCGCTCAAGGGACTCCGGCAAGAGGAGCTCCCGCTCGCGGGACTCCGGCAAGAGGAGTTCCGCTCCCTCGGCATCCCCGTCGGAGCTCGCAGGCTCCAACATTCGGCCTTCTTCCACACCCCTCGAACCAAGCTCGAATCCCAGGAGATTGGCGACGGGTTGAAATGGGCTCCTCAGTCTCTCCTCCGGCGGCGCTCTATAACAAAAGCGAGGTAGGTGGCGCTGGTGAATGGGATTTCAGGATCCACAAATAATCCGGTGTATCATGTGGTGCGTGGGGCGTGGATGCGGATTGCGTCTCCCACCCAAGGGCTGGATGGCATGGTGCAAGGTATGGAGCGAAGGAAAGGATCCATGGGGGCCCACTTCTTGGGAAATCGCTCAAGCGTCAAGCCTCGCCGGGCCCACCACTAGCCACACGGGGAGAAAGGAGTCGGCCCGATCCGCTGCCTCCCCAACCGCACCTCGTTGGTCCGAGCAAAACAGAGGTCCATGCCACGTTTCCTGATCTGTCCCGGGAACGACACGTCATTCGCCGAAGAATTGGGTGTGTACTTGGGGGTTATTTTCTCACCGGTATTTTGAAATCCTGGTATCGTTGCGTGCGTATTTGTACGTTGCGGATTAGGGGGTCGGGAAACGAGTTGGGTTAGTGTGGGTCCCGCTCGGGTTGTCGGTTTATAACTGGCTGCGAATCGGACCACGCCTTTGGTCGCCTTCAGAAGGGAAAGGTGGTCTGGCCAGTAAGGACAGATTTTTATCCGCTCTATCCTTTTATGATTGGAGACTGCCGCAGGCTTCCTCTTTTTTTTCTTTTTCCTTTTCTTTTTTTCTCTAAAAATAGCTACTCACACTATAACACAGCCAGCTACATCAGCATCAAACAAACAATACAAAATAAAAGGAGCAAAAGACTATTATGTCCAAAAAAATTTTAGAGTGGTATGCAACAAAGAAGGTGACCCAGTCAGCAGCCTGATTCACCTCCTGCAAGACTATCGCAGGCCTCTCAAAAATAACCTGATGACGAGAGAGAAAGAGAGAGAGAGGGGGGGAGTATACGAAAAAGCCCTATCATTGCATGTTATTCTTTTAATACTGACGAAACCTCCCCGTCAACAAAAAAAAAAAAAAAAAACTCACAGTATCTAGTAGGTAGACACCGGATTTTTTAAATAAAATTTAAAAAAATTAGCATGAGTATATCCAACAAAATTAAAAAAATAAAATATTACAAAGAAAAAAAAAACTCTACTAAAGTGCTTCCACGACATAAACGACAACCCTATGACTTAGGTCACAATTGAGGAGGTGTCAAGTGTCCCTCACTATCAACGGATCTTTTATAAAAGGTAGGTGCATAATCTCAGCAATATGATAGAGGGCCTCCTTCTAGATAAGTTTCAAGACTGACTGGTGTGCTCAAAGATCCAGGCGTTCCTACCTAATTAAATATAATATGTATATATGCGGCTTGAATGCATTAGGGATAAAGTGATGTCCGCTCATGAACCCCTTCGAGTAGGCAAGGGATATCTCAATCTGTGATGCAGATAAATAGGCCACCATAGGTGTATTCGGAAGCCTCCAAATCCGGAGTGCCTTCAGGCACTTGAAAACCACCCAGAAGCCCCCATCTATTCAGCAGTCCTTGATTGGAACTTAGACACGAGCAACGTTCCATAGAAGGAGGGCCATTTAGGATAAACACCCAGCCTTCAGATCCACGCACAATCGACACACCGATTCGGCGGGTCTCTGCAGGGTTCGCAAGGAAAACGAGGGAGAACGTCGGATTTTGCGCATCTGGTGCCTTAAGAGTCCAACATTTGTCTTGTCAGAAAAAAGCTTCCTCCACGTTTATCCGAGCACTTAACTATAAAGAGGTGCGCCACGGAAAATGGTTTGTTTTGAATAAGTGAATACCAATCATCTCTCACGTCTGAGAGTTTGTTGCGTCTGGAACTCTATCATAATAAGTGGAGGAAAACATCAGAAAACAGTGTTGCATCACGAGTGTGTATGACCGAATCCAACAACTCCCCATAAAACATAAGAAAACAGAGTGGCTAGACGGAACATTGGATTACACTCCATGCATCAGTTTCAATTTAAGAGATTTCAGCTACTCTCTCTTCTTTTCTTTTTTTTTTTTCTTTTTTTTTTGGATAAAAACGGCTGCTCATTTATATAAGTCTAACATGAGTACAACCAGCCAAATCACGGAAAAGTAATGACAAAAAAGCAGAAGGAGCGTCTGATGCATACGTCCACAAAACATCCCCGAAGTACTGGGGGCAACAAAGAAGGCGACCCAGTCTGCGACCCTGTTCGCCTCCCTAAACACGTGAGCTGCCAGAAAACCGTCCATCGACTGAACCATCCTGCGTGTCTCCCGGATAAGGGGATAACCATCACCATACCTGTCCGCCCCCAGATCCAGTCGATCACCACCACTGAGTCCCCCTCAAGGTACACTCGCTCGACACCAAGCATCTGCCTGGCATAGGATAACCCCTCCCAAGTAGCCTACAACTCTGCCCCAACTACTGTAAGCCCTAGTATCCGCCGCCTTCCTGCAGCAAGCATCCTACCACCGTGGTTCCTGATCACAAATCCAACCCCTCCAGTCATGCTGTCCACTGACCTGCTGCCGTCGAAGTTTACTTTGAGATTGCCAACTTGAGATGTTACATTTGAGTGCGAAAGTTCTGCTTGAACGATTATTTTCGCCTATATTCTTAAATGAAAGACTATCTCCAACATTCGGACTAGCAGAAAAGAATAAAGCATGTCCAACTTAGATGCAGAACAAGTGCAACCTTTGTTTTTAATGCCATCTTACGTGGTAAAGGGGCTTCATTGATGATCGGGGATTGAAAACAATTGTTTTTTTTTTTTTTTTTGATTGAAAACAATTGTTCCTTTAGTAATATTAACAATAAAAAATTCAGTCATGAATCAAGCTACCGCTTGAAGTATAACAAAACGAGTAGTCAGTTTAATTTCAAGGATGCATGACATACATACAACTCTCAGATTCAATCCAACTCGAATCACTGAAGGTCTCCCACTATGGTTGCAACTTGAATTGCTGATGCATTAGCTCCAGAAAACTGAGAGTGGAAAACATAAAGGTGAAAGCTCAAATTTTCACTTCTTTATATTTCTATGTCAAGAGAAATTTAATTAAATCTTTCCTATATTTTTGGTCATAAAATTAGAATTTATTTGCCAGACCATATCCGGCCATTATACGACAGCCCTCTAAGCTAGATCTTGCTTGGCTAAAGAACAAACATATTTAAATGTTTGAAGTAGGGAAACCTAAATAATAAACAAGAAGTATAGCAGATATATTAGAAAAATACTCAAAAAAAGGCTTTTTGCTCCAGACTCATCTATCAGCATTTGACAACATGCAAAAGGCTATTGCACGGATCAGTAGCATGCTTATGTAAGGACAGCTAAATTAAAGGTGGCAAATTATGACCCTTCCCACCAGCCCGATCCGTGTTCGACCCGCCATAAACATGTTTAGATTTGACCTAAACAGGTTCGGATCGTAAACAGCTTGATCTGTTTAACCTGTTTATTAATTGGGTCGGATACATATTTTAGATGTCCAACCCGTTTAACCCGTTTAATATATGGTTTGGGTTGGAGAACAACAAATCTAAAACAAAGGGAGAATAAGGCAAGCGCGAGCCGCTTGTTGTCGATCTTGGGCATGGCAGCGAGCGTCTCGCGGGCGCACCGGAACGCCTGCTTCTGGAGCTCCAGCAGCATGTCCGCTGCCCTTGCACGTTATGTTGCTGCTCTTGTGGATCATCCTCCCCACCATCAACAACCTCATCTCCTTCCTTCTCCTGCTGCTGATGGTCGTGGTGGCGATGCTTCTCCTTATCAGGCTTCGCCAGCTCCTGGTGTTGGTGCTTCTCCGGCTCGCCGTCGGGCTTGAGCTTGGTGCGCTGGATGAGGGAGCTAAGGTAGTGGATCCATCACTCGAGCTCCTCTGAGGCGCCCTCCATCATCTTCTTCTCCTCTCTCATCACCGCCACTGCCAGAGATGTAGCGCAACGACGACGCGGATCGAACGATTGATGCCGGAGGTGGGTGGGTGGCTCCGCTTTCGTCTTTCTCTCTCTCGCGCGTCAGTGTGGGACAAGTTCTTTGATGGCGTTTGGTGTATTCCTTTATGCCTGTCTCGGCCCCTCTCCCTCTCTCTTGTCATTTTCTTCGCGTTCGAGAAGGTGTTCAACTTTGGACTCACTAAGAGGAGGAAGATGGAGGCATGGAAACAGATTAAACAAGTCGGATCGGATTGGGCAAACAGGTTAAACAGGTCGGGTCAGGATTGGTAGGGCTAAACAGATTAAACAGGTCGGGTCGGACAAACAGATTACCTGTTTATTAAACAGGTTAAACGGGTCGGATTACCGGTTTATTAAACATGACAGGTTTAGGTTGTAATTTCTGACATGTTTAATAAACAGGTCGGATTCAGATTTATGATTTTCTGATCCGACCTGCATCTAACCCAACCCGTTTATGTCCAACCCAAATCGATTTCCACCTCTAAGCTAAATGAACCGCTGAATCTAAGACTGCAAATAGATTGGGTTGACCCGTGATCTGACCCAACTCAACCCAACCCGTTTAGATCCGATCCAACTGATTTTAAAGGAACCGTAGGGCCAGATCGGATTCTAAAATTAAACTCATTCTATTTTTTAGGTCGGGCCTAGATTTACTAAATTATGACCCAATCCGATCCGACCCGTTTGATTTTTGAGGCAATTTTAAATTTCCCACCCTCCGACCCACCCCAAACCGGAAACACTGTTAGGGCCTGCAGGGATGCTTAAGGGCTCTAACTCTCTATTCCTCTAATCTCTTCTTATGTTTGAGGACGAGAGGAATGGAAGAGATTATCTTTTGTATAATGTTGAATGATATAAATATTAAATTAAGACTTAGGTCGGTTACATTAAATGAAAAAGTTGTTCTCCTAAGAAAGAAGTTCAGACTAATGAAAGCAAAATAGAGTATAATTTTGCCATGTGGAAGACAATAGGTTCATGATGGGTCTTTTACGGCTGTTGAACTTAGTCATATGTCGTTATCAAAACTATATTTCTCATCTTAGCCCATGTATGCTTTTCTAGTATTATGTTTAGAAAAAATAATATTAAATGCATTCTAACAAATTCGGAGGATATCGCTACCGAGTAAAAAAGATTAGCAAAAATGCTATTCTTTTCTACTAAAAAAAAAAAGTATCGCATACATGAACAAAAAATATTTCTTCTAGCTAACAAGGTTGAGCCTACCATTGTTAGATTAGTTTGTAATGACATCAATCCTTTATGCTTAGGCACTTCCACTTATATAATCCTGCATAACTTGCTTTCTATAGTTTTCACACATTGCAAAAGAAACCAAGTACGGGCAATGACAAGTGCAGATTTTTGACCCAATCCAAACCCAACCCAGATCAGAATTTTTTTTGGTTGGGACTGAATTATATATGGAACCGACCCAAATAACCCGTTGGGTCAGAAATTTTAGCCCTAGACCTGACCCGATCTTCTATTGGGTTGAGTCTGAGTCTCACATTAAGACTCGAATAAAGAACTGAGTTGGCTCAGAGCCACTAGAGGTGATTTGGCCATCCGAGGCGAATGCAGCATGGGGAGCACTCCAACCCTACATGCCTCACAAGTTGCAACTGAACCTCTTCCAGATTCTTCAATACATAATTTGCAACCAAAATTTTACACCAAAACTCCACAAGTCAGCACCTAAATTATTTTCAGACTCCAAACAGAGTCCATACATGGGCAATAAAGATGTTGCAGAACAATCTATTGATCGCAGGATATCCTTCAGCTGCCATATGCAACAATCATAATATCTTCTCATCTAAAATAAGAACTTGTGATCGCAAATTTATTTAGTTGAAAAACAGTACCACTATCTAGCTTAAATCCACAACTGGCCAAGACAAAGTTCGGAATTAAAACGACCATCATATTACTGAATTTAAGGCACTCGATGTAAAAGCCACCAGAACAGATTTTTCCATGCATACCTTCTATTGAGTCCCTACCACCACCTTCATCCAAAAGAATTGCTACATGTCCACTTGAAGCTTTTGCGAAAATCTGTCCCGGCATCGGTCAGCTTGCCTAATTTTTGAGTGAACTGAACGTAGTTTTACTGCCTGCACATTAACAGAAGACCATGATAATAGAAAAACAGCAGAACCGAAATTACATTGCTCCAGTAATAAAATTCAATGTTACATAACTGTTTCTCTGTACAGCAGCAACCTTACAGTTCATTATGCAGTAAGCCAGCATGTCCAAATACCCATTTGTATAGCATAACCTCATCTTCTCACAGCTCTCACAGGTTCAATCAACAAACCAAGAGAAACCGCCCTTACATAAAAGAATAACTGTATCTTCCACGATCTCTCATAAAGAACGGGTGTCTAAGGGCCTCTCGTGCTTTCAGACGCTCAGTCGGATCATAGCGGAGCAGCCCTTGCAGAAGATCAATCAAATCCCCAGCAGAATGATCAACATGCTGCGTTACCAGGTTCTGCAACAGGACTCGATTACATGTCGACCACCAGGAGATAATCAAGTACTTAATTAAATACTAAACAGTAAAGGTACTGTGCAGGCAAGGGTGAAAAGAAACTCTGTTCCCACTTCAGAAACAAAAATAGCAGCTTATTACCTCAAGGCGACGCAACTTATAAACTGCTCTCACGCTTTCACTTGAAGTTGCCCCTTCAGGCCAATCCAACCGCAGTCCTCGCCGGAAATACTTCTCAGCACGGCGGCTGTGAGAAAATGCAAAAGAACAAAGCTAAATCTCAAAACAACCAAGCATTTTCGTGACCATTTAGTCTCAGATTTATGGATCCTTATTCACCAATCATGTAACATTTTCATCTGAACATGTAATAAAGCAGCACAATATAAATGCATCAGATGAGGTACAAAACAAATTTGCTCTTACTCAGCTCTAGTGGCCATGTGCGTTGGCAGTGGGCCTAACACCCTCTCCATCATAGCCAGATGCTCCAAGTTCTCATGGGTTTGAAAGAGTGCCTCTCCCTGTTTTTAGTAAAAGAGAAAAGTAAGCAAACATAATTAGAATTGCTTAAACAAACCTTAACCCTGTACCATCCACCCAATGCATATCTTCATCCATTTCTACACACTGCATGACGTACACAATATAGACAGAAACAAGGTTCGGTAACTTAGTATGAAAGACAATTCTAGAATTTGATTTTGAGGCCAAGAAACTTCATCTCAAAATTATCCTGATGATAATAAAATTTATACAAATGCAAGTGAAAAATCAATTTAAGCTTTTTACACCTCACAACAGTAAGAAGTGGGAATAACAAGCAAATATCAGAATACCTTTTCTAAATATAATATATGTCAGACTTTTCACCCTTCCACTCGATATACCCTTCCACTCGATATACCAAGCATCATGTTCGGACACAGCGGTACTTTCACGGCAACCTAGTACCTGATGCTTATGACTATTAAAATTCAAAACAGATTATCTTCTTGGACTTGACATACCATAAGGAGAAATCAAATAGTCTACCATGCTATACTTGTTATGTTCTATATGCTTGTACAAGTGTTAATTAGTAACTTTGGTTCACCTAACTAGATGAAGCACAAGGAGAACATAATGTCAGCATGACCACATCTGCAATTCTTACATATCTAGGATCATCTATCACCATTTAAACTGTCTTTGGGCATGTAAAAATGGTTATACTCCAATTCAATCACTATTGTCCATGCTCATGCAGATAGCACTGCACTGCATCAAAGCATCCAGGAAACTATAGCTTAGAGGATCCAGAGCTGCACACTAACCATTGGCTTTTGAAAAGAGTAAAGTTATAATAACAAGTATCAGGTCCATTTAGAGGAGAAAATGGCAGAAGAATGTTTCCCCATTCACTAAATCATAAATAGGGCTATGCTTGCATATCTCCAAAGAGGACGAAGGGGAAGAACACAAACACACAATACTTAGCCTTAACGTGCGCAATTCTTCATCACACCAGTTCTGTTTATGACTTCATTAGCGCGTAAAAGGAACTTGTCAGTCAAAATTGCATGTTATGAAGAAGAAAGTATGGGATTTTAAGTCATTTGCAGATCATGCTTCAGGGAGCATTCATAAGACCACAATCTAGGCCACTGATCTAAACATATCCACCTCAAACAACCACTTCCTCATTTTCCATCCAGCAACAAAAAAACATTGGCTTGCTAGAGAAACTCTAGCTGGTATATTAGCAGGCGCAAAAAACATTCTCCAGATATTGCAAATAAGCAATTACTAAATTCATAATGAAGTGTACAGATCACAATGAAGCTTAACAATGATTAAACTACTGATTATAAAGGCCATTGCAACTTTACCCTGTATATCATCAAAATAAAGCAACCAAGAAGTTACAAAATAGAACTCATTAAGGATAGAATAAATTGGAAATAACTGGCATAAATAATTGGTTGGAGGAAAATAAAAGAAACTCACCGAGCAAAGCTCAACAAGAATGCACCCCACACTCCATAAATCACAAGGATAGTTCCATCTAAGTCCTTCAAACAAGAAGTTGAAGAAAAGTTGTTAAATGCTGATGATAATGCAATAACAATAACAACAACAAGAAACTAATAATAATTTCCTCATTTTGAAGGTAAAACTAAGAGCACAAAATCCACCAAATTGAAATTGATCAATAATAAAAAATACCAAGAATAACTTCTGGAGCACGATAATGCCTTGTTGACACCACATAGCTGTGATCTTGATGTTCAAATGTTGTGCTCCCAAAGTCAATAAGCTTGATAGCGCTAGACTTTGGCAGATTCTTAAAAAATGAGCCATCCTTAGCTGATCGTGTCAGAAACTTCATGGACAATAAAACAAAAAAGATTAGATAGATTGGAAACAAAATCCACATATACAGTATCAAACAACTGCATGATTAAAATTCTCAAAGCAGGCATGCCAGGAGTAGCAAAAATGCTGTTAGGCATCACATTGTCTCTTACAGTACTTCATGCATTAACTCAAGGGGAAAAATACATTTTAGCTACAGAAAAAAAAAATGGTACCTTAATACACTCAGATGACACAAGAAGGATATTCTCAGGCTTCAGATCCGTGTGGATAAGCCGTAAGTCATGCATAACTGAAAGAAGCAGAGAAGCAATAAGAACCATCCGAAAGCGAAATCAATGAGGCTATGCTCTGACTAGCATGTGCCTTCTCAAAACCCAAGTACAGTTTGTGCTTCTTTGTTCCAAACAGAGTGATGAATAGATAATTGAGCAAGAAGAATCCCCAAATTTATTCTCAGATGAAGTGCTCGAGCATTATAAGCAGTAGGAAGAAATAGAGAGAGCGTCACCAACATACATGCTACAGACTCCAAAAGTTGCCTGCCAAGCTCCCGGACTAGGTCAATGGGAAATGACCGATAGCTGTTCCTACGGAGAAAATCATACAAGCTTGGTCCAAGCTTCTCAAAGACCTGTTATAACCAAATAAAATACAATTGCATGTTTTAACTCTCCAGTGTCACAGAAATAAGAAATTCTAAAGCCACCACATATAAATCAATAATAAATACATATGTACTTACAATACATATATGATTACGATAGTCAAACCAATTCCGTATTTGCACATAACTGCAGGAATAAAACCACTTATACATATTCATCTTAAGCTCCTAAAGTGTTGCAGGATTGACAAATTTAGTGGAAAATGACTGTCCTACCGTGTACCACTAATGTCAGCTTTTGCAAGTCTCTGAAGCACATCAATTTCAATCATTGCAGCTTCTCGATATTTTTGAAGTGAACGAATAATTTTGATAGCCACTCTTTCCGTCTTTTCCAAGTCCAAACATTCCAACACTTGTCCAAATGTTCCTGCACAAAATGAACATATCAATCAGCAACACTATATATTTTTAAAATCAAATATTTGAAAATCATAAGATATGGGGTCTTTTTTTCTTTTGGGAACTCCATCAATCATATCCTCTAGAACCTCTCACATATGCTTAAGCTCCATCTCTTAGTACTAAGTTCAAACTTGGTCCAATAATTTGAAACCACTGGAGCATGTGAGAACCAAGAAATGGAACAGAGAGAAAAACAAGATTCATAAATACTAATACGGCATGGAAGGATGGAAGAAAGAACCCACCTTCACCCATTTTGCTGAGTATCTTATCTGCAGAAATCAATCCCAAAAATAAAAATGTCAGAATCAGTGCATGGGAAAGGTTAAACTGGTTAAGATAGCGTGGAAACAACATAGAGAAGAATACTAGAACAAATTATAAGAAATCTGCCAAAAAAAACATGATGGTTGGACATATGCATAAGCCAGCCAGATTTACATGTAAGAACTGCCACTTTTTATTTTTGCTTGGACGGCATTTTAGAGCACTCAAAAAAAAGTAAATAATGTATTGAAACCCCCACGATCTAATAAGAATTGCAGTTTTTTGCCCACCCTACCAAAAGAGAGAAAAAAAGAAGACATGAAGTGATGATGAGCAAAACTATAATACAAACAATATGTAAGAAAAGAATCTAATTGTAAGAAATGCAAGAGAATCTTGTGAGAGCAAAATTCGACATCATTGATCTACGTAGCTTGGGGGCAAAAACAAACAGCAATTTGTCATTCTGCCGCTCAATTCCCTTGCTGGCAAAGCTTGCAGCAAATAGGATGGGGAAAATCAACAACTAAAAAGTGCAATGCGGTTATTTTTGATACTGTCACCAATCTAATCAGGGAGGAGAAGCAGATGAAATAACCAGAACTCTAAGGCAACTATTCACAGAAGCAAACAAGCAGATAAAAGAGGTAATGAACAATTACATCTCGGGGTCAGAGTCTCTCCAATTGCAAAAACATAATGACCATCCTTGTCATCCGCTCTCCATGGAGGAGATGCAGGGCGAGGAACTCCAGTGAAGTAACATGAGTGCAGCAAATGGTTTATACTAGCCCCATTCACAACTTCCTGTCCACAATATAGTGTTGGAGTGACCTACAAAAGCAATACAGCAAATTGTCGTCCATGTGATTCTCCATAAGCTAAACAAACAAAAAATTTGAATTCTCCTTCTTATCAAGAATTTACTCCAAACATAAAATTGCATTACCCATATCATTTAAATTAAAAAGAGAGTGAACTGCACCAAAAAATTCCATATTTGTGCAATAGTTTCATTAATAAAAAAACAGATTGTTCCCGAATAAACTTAGCCATGAGCACAAAGGGGGGAAAATCTTTCAACGATCTACCGCCCACACTCTGAAAATTCCCTTCCAAAGAATCACAAAAAGCAACAAAGATTGATTTTTTCCCAACGAAGAAGAACAGAGAAATCAATTGCCCACCCAAGATGAACGCAAAACTGAAACTTTCGCATAACACTAACTTAAGATTTCCAAAAAATAAACAAATTATTTTTTAAGATCATCCCAAAAGACAAAAGGCGAATCAACCAAACGATCCAGGCATCTAGGATCATAATTTACGCTTCGAAAACACGAATCATCACCAAACAGATTCAAGAAAGAATAGACATGCATAAAAGGAAACAGATCGAAAAGGAAAATTAGCCAGAAACGAGGGGAAAGTACCCAGGGAGGAGGGAGAGGAGGGAGCACGTCCCAAGCGAGCCGGGGCCTCTTCCTGGGGCGCTTGTCCACGGGCACATGCGGGTACTCTGCGATCCATTGGGTCTCCATCGCCTATCTAAACCTAGGCTAACATCAAGGCCAGATCGAAGAAGAGAGATAGAGAGAGATTAAGAGAAATACCCCCGGGGAGGGGGGGCGAGAGAGAGAGAGAGAGGTGACCCTCCTTGCTGTTCCCGATCCTCCAAATCGGTTACTCTAGAAGCCAACTATAGTTAATCCTCTCTCTCGCAACCGATCTATCCTCTTAACCGTAGTTAAGGGGACCCGGTTCCCTCTATGAGGATCGTCGAGCCGTTTCCCCGCGGGGAGCCCATAGGAAAAATATCGGACTCGTACCCGTTTGCATCCCAACCCGAATCCGCTTTGTTGTTACCTTATTTTACTGGTTTTGGTCACCTGCGATGCACGGGATTTATTAAAACAGGTTACGTGTGTTTTAGAAAAACTTACTAGATGGCAGGGGAATGTAGTTTAGATTCAAATTCTCATAAAATTTGGATCCTAATATAAATAGTTTGTTTGAGCCCTAATCATCATTTTTGTAATCGAATTACCCACAATCACCATATTAGTGATATAATGGTGCACTTATAATAAATTTAGGCAGCAATTGGTGATCCAAATAGGACCACCTAGATAATTTTAGATCACCGATAATTTTTATTGTAAGTAATTTGATTCTGATGATTTAAAATAACTGTATTTGATATGCTATGTTCAAAGATTCTTGGATATCCTTAAATAATCTGTTTGGTATTCCTTGAAAATTTATGATCACTCATCATAATTACCAAATTTACCCTTGATTTAGTCTATAAAAATATTTATTAATTATATAAAATATATTTATAACAAAATATTAGTTTATATCAATCCTATAAATTATTAATCTAACAAAATATATTAATTATTATTAATTATTAGTATTTTTATTTATATTTATATATTTTTAAATACTAACAATTATTTTGATTAGAAAAATAAGATAAATAGGAGTAAGATATTAAATACTTTCGTTATATAAATATAAAGTACAATAATATATTTTCTGCTATTTTTCAAATTATTATTAAATAATAATATTATCATAATATAATTAATAATAATTATAATATTATATTATATATATAATTAATATAATATAATATAATATAATATTAATATTAATATAGTATATTAACAATATATTGATATATCAATTTTTTGATTAGATTGAGAGATATTTTTGTCCTTAAATTTTAATTCAAGATCACTATCTTGGAAAATCTTGAATTTCTGATCATAAGGACAGGCATTTCATCACTGTGTTGAACGGTGATTTGAGAGATGGGGATGCTTGGGTATCACGGCCATGATTTGAGATGTGGGGATATTTTGGTATCACGGCCATATGGAATCAGTATAATTGAACCAAATGTAGTCCAAGCAAACATGATAATTTCATCATCTCCGTCCACACTCTTAATTTTGAGATGATCATTTTAAACCAATTGCCTTTAAGAATATATCTGATCAAAAGCTAGAGTTGGAACGAGAATGGAGGGAGCTAGAGTTGGGAACGAGAATGGATGATGCAGCTGTTTGATTAGAAAATTCAATCCGAACTCTCATCAATCAGACCCTTTCTAATGCGACTCCCATCCCAATCCGGACGCCCGCAAAATAAACTTCGAAGGGCGCAGACGGCGCGGTTGCGAAGTTACAGCCGCCCGAGCCTACCAAAGCCTCTTTAAGAGAGGAAACACGCTAGGATAATTTTTTAGTTGATATATCTTTTTTCGCGGGTCGTTTGGGGTGAGATTTGGATTTTTATTTCCTTCATGGATACCAATTCTCATTTAAAAGTAAATGATTTGAATAAAGTGATTAAAACGACGAATAGCTGTTCACCGAATCATCGAACCACTCCCAACCAAATTACCATCTACTTCAACCTGATAATACTTCAACGAAAATGATGATCTGATGCCCAGCCATAAAAGTAATAAACAAATTCAGAGGAACCCCAAAGAAAATTCACATAAGGCCAAAACAGAGCACATATAAACTAATAAAACAAAGGTTTCTAATTCATTGCTTTCAATGCTTTGCAACATATCGTTTCCATCGAAACGAAAGCTAAAACTAAGATCCCAAAAACATAGCAATTACGCAGTTTTTTTAAAAAAGAAAAATTAGATAAGAAACCCTAGATCTAAGAGCTGGTGAACTTGGTGACGGCTTTGGTGCCCTCAGAGACGGCGTGCTTGGCGAGCTCGCCCGGGAGGACGAGGCGAACGGAGGTCTGGATCTCCCGGGAGGTGATGGTCGGCTTCTTGTTGTAGCGGGCGAGCTTGGAAGACTCCTGGGCGAGCTTCTCGAAGATGTCGTTGATGAAGGAGTTCATGATGCCCATGGCCTTGCTCGAGATGCCGATATCTGGGTGGACCTGTTTCAAGACCTTGAAGATGTAGATCTTGTAGGTCTCGCTCCCCTTCTTCGCCTTCTTCTTCTTCTTGTCGCCGGCGCCGCCCTCCTTGGTCGGGAGGCGCTTCCCGGCCTTGGGCTTCTTCTCGGCGGGGGCCTTCTCCGCCACAGCCTTCTTCTCCTCTGCCGGCTTATCAGAGACGGGCTTCTTCTCGGCGGGCTTCTTCTCGGCCTTGGGCGCCATGAGGAATCGAGATCGAAGGCGAGATTTAGAAGGAGAAGAGATTTGGGAAATTTCTGGTGTTGGGGAAAGCGGAAATTATGCGAGAGGTTTCGCGCAGGAGAAAGATGGTCTGGGCGGAGAGAATAAAGATATATATATATAGAGAGAGAGAAAGTGGTGGATGGGGATTGCACGATGGGTTGCGCCCCGGATCGATGAGCTGGCAATATCGGTGACCGTTGATTTTTTGTGAAGGGAGATGGGGGACATTGGACGACTGAGATGCGACTGAATCGCTTCGGTGGGTGGGTCGGTCCCGCTAGGGCTTCAAGACGTGGAGTAAAGGATACGGCACCTCCAAAAAAATTTTAATTATAAAGAGAGGAAAAGAAGCCGCCGGCTTTTATTAAAAATTAATTATATTTACAGCAAAAATAAAGAACCGCACGAGTACATTGCCGAGGGCGGAGATGAACATATGCAAAGAAAAAAAAAAAAAAAAATCAAACCAAATATCTGATAATCAGAAAAAAAAAAATATTAATGTTCATAAAAAGAAGCAGTGGAGGTAAAAACCTCATCTAAATCTCCAAATAGGAATGTTGGGGGAAAATCCAAGCGCCGACCAGGAAGGCGCTCACCAGGAAGGCGCCTGACCAGAAAGGAGCACCGACCAGGAAGGCTTCCGACCAGAACGCGCCGACCTCACAACGCTTGAATTGGAGGCACCCCACTGGGCAACTGGCTCAGCTCGGCACCCGACCAGGTGCCGAGCGACCCCAGCCTAATTCCTTAGAGAGGATCTGACAACTGGATACCCAACTCCACCATACTCTGCTACCGTCGTCAAGCCATTAAGGCACGTGACCTCCGCCAGCCTTCGGCATGCCCTATCATTAATGCGTGTGACCCCTGCGGGCCTCCAATGCACTCAACCATTAATGAACACGGCTCAAGATGATCTCCGGATCACTAGACCATCAAAGCGTATGGCTCTTCCTGATCACCGGTTCACTCAGCAATTAATGCACTTGTTGTCTACGAACCCTAGGCCCGCCACGGCCGGCGGTTCAACCACTCCAACAGGTCCGATCAACCATGACAATTCGCTGACTCCGGTCTGATCCGGTCTTATTCTCCACAACGTCATTAATGAGCATGATCATGCCCAATTATCACGAAAAAGACAATTTGCCCTGTTACCTCTCAGGTAACATAATATCCTTCTATAAAAGGGAACCTGGGAAAAAAAAAGGAGACAGACACACAAGAACAAACATTCTCCTCTTTTACTCCACTCATATACTAGCCCCCCTCGGACTTAAGCATCGGAGGGCCGGCGCCGGAGATCCCGGCCACCGGCTTCTTGCAGGACTCTCTAGGAGGACGCCACCAGCTGACGCGCCGCTACCCACTGTTCCAGCAGCGGAGCTCCCCCCTCTCAGCCGACGGTCGCCCCCGGGTCCAATTTCCAGTAACATTCATTGTCTGAAAGTTCCAAGCAATTTCACATAAATTTTCAAGCCAATATTTTTCTGCTATACCAACCTCTTTTGAACATAAAGAGCTCTATTTTGCCGATCTTAAAAGAAGTCTCACTTTTGAATCTAAAATCTTACCTCACCCTACTAAGTTAAGTATACAGTTGGAGTTATATTTTTTCTTAGGACAGGTTTTTTCTCCCTAACACAAGCTCCTTTCCACATCCAAATAAAACTAAAAAAAAAAGGCATCAAAATCCAAAATGACTGTAAGCTCCAAATATATATTTTTTTATTCATTTCGATTAATCTTAATTTATCATGCATGCGCGCGCATATATATATATATATATATATATATATATATATATATATATATATATATATATATATATATATATATATATATATATATATATATATATATATATATATATATATATATATATATAAGTATCTTGGATTTATATAAATTTTTTTTTTTTTTTGGTGCCAAGTACACAAAGACCTTCAAGACCGTCCACAGTGTAGCATCTGGCTGAGGTTGGGCTTTGATGGATTATAGTTGCTGGAAAACTATTTATCGGCTTTTTTACATACATAGCTCTATCAAGTATACTATATATTTTAAAATTCCAAAATCTCTATAGTTAAACCTAAGAAAACTCTTAAAATAAATACAGGTTTTCCTTTTCTGATAAAAATCTGAGAGTGAGATTCCATACTATGAAGTTCATATGCCCATCATCAGCTGCTAGACACAGGTTACAACAATAACAACACTCTCCAAGTTACAAAAGATTATGAAGCAGAAAAGATGGCCCTTCTTGTTTTCACAATTAAATTTGTTCTTTTGTTTCTTGTAACAGAATTAAGAATGGAAGAAACTTCGAACCAACCAAGATTGGAAACATCTTACAACTCCTTTGATTGGTCTGTACTCATCACATCCGGGTTTGAGAATCCAGGCAAAGTTCCTGGCAGATCTGAACCATAGACATGCCCCATCTTGATTCTTTTGGTCTCCAGGTATATCTTGTTTTCTTCTGTTATGGGGGACATAACTGGGACCCTCCCAACTACAGCCAGACCGTAGCCCTTAAGTCCTACGAACTTGGCTGGGTTGTTGGTCATCAGCCGCATTGTGCGCACGCCAATGTCCCTTAGAATCTGCAGACACCAATAAAAGCTTCTCAAAGTTAATAAGCCCATTTCAGAAGAACTACCAGTACCACCTGCCTTCAGAAGAACCGAGTTAATGAACCCATTTCAATAAAGCAAACAAGAGAACCATGAAGTTTTCCTCTCTTCAAGATATAAGAGCTATGAACAATGCTAGCTCGCAGAAGTTTACCTGAGCACCAATGCCATACTCGCGAGCATCAACAGACAACCCAAGTTCCAGATTTGCTTCGACTGTGTCATGTCCCAGGTCCTGTAAGTTGTATGCACGAAGCTTGTGTCCCAATCCGATGCCTCTTCCTTCATGACCGCGTAGGTAAACTAAAACCCCTCTGCCAGCCTTCTCGATCAGCTGCATTGCGAGATCTAGCTGACTGCCACAGTCACACCGAGCAGATCCAAGGATGTCTCCAGTCAGACATTCGGAATGCACTCTTGCAAGGACATCCTGCCCGTCTCCAATATCACCCTGCAAATTAATTTTAAGCAACCCATGCTCTTCTATGTGATGATGACAAAAAGCTGGCTTGGCAAAAGCATGAAAGAAATCATTGTCATTTTTCTGACATTGCCGTATCAAGATAAATGGGACTTCCTTTGAGTCATGGCGGCAAACAAAGGAGGAAAGAATGCTAAGCTACTATAACTCACATCAGGATACAAGCTTATATAGTTGCACATTGAAGATACGGAGATCCTTCAAATCACTTATGAGTTTATTCAGTTTGTACTTACAGACTACTATCAACACATACATACCTGCATTCTCAGGAAATCATAAACACAGCTCCCATTGGAGAAAGTGATATTTGATATGATTAGCTGAACTCTAGCAGAGCTGCAGTTTGAGGAACAAAAACACTTGATGAGGCTTGGGTTTTCTTACTTTAAGGTTGTTCAGGATGATTTATATATTTGTAGATTGTGTGTTGGCTTAAAATTGGTAGAAGAGTCGGATAGTGTAGATTTTGGATTGCGGAGTTCGAACAGGAATTGCATGGTACATATCAGTTGTTATGAATCTGATTATTTCAACAGAATGTATTATGATTATAAGAAAAAAAAAAAGGCACTGGTTTCTATCTTTCCTTCTCTCCTTTTCTCTGATGTGTGTGTGTGTGTATGTTGATATCTTCCTTCTCCAAGAGCTTTTGCATATATTCTTCTTCTCCTCCAACAAGGAACAATTTGCTGCTGCTACTTGTTACCTTATCAACTTAGATGTTCCTACAGGAACCAGCAGGGGGGATATTTTACATATCAGATTGTCGACATTCATTCTTCTCTGTTCTCTTTTGATATATGCAATTTTAGTAACGGTTTATGTCAAATACTTCTGTAAGTTTATAACATAAGATATATCCCATAACCATTCCACCTGAAGGTAAATTACCATATCAATATTGTCATATGAAACTCCAAATTTTAAACATCTATTTAGGTTATTAAACACATTTCACTTCCCAAAACACAATCCTACTACCGTGCACAAGTTAAAGCAGATGCAGATATTCATTTTGCTTCAAATACCTTCACGACAGCAATGTGCTCGGTGCCATCTAACTTAGACCGATAACAATAAGCCTGGAATAAGCCCCATTTAGTCGGCAATCGGGAGACAGCAATTCTTTCCACCAGTTTCTCACGTTTGCTTCTATACCTGAAAAAATATCAGTATGGGCAAAAACATGCACAAGATCTTCAATTCAGTCACCATTGCAGAAGCATAAAATCAGGAATCTCACGTGTGCGGGAAAAAAAAAAAGAGAGAGTAAAATAGACATTTATGACAGGGAGTCCATAATATGAAAACATATATTGAAGATGCCAAAGAGATGAGAGATTGATTCCTTTTCCTTTTCCTTTCTATATGAATATATGCAGTAGTGTATTAGATATATCACCATTCACCAGTATATGCAAGCATTTCCAATACACCATCTCTGTTTCTGAGAGATTGATTTTATAATTACATAACAGGGTGCTGAACATGAAATTATGATCTTCATATTGCCATGTAACTGCAGCAGGTAATTACAAAGACTAATTTTAATTCCTCATACAGATTAATATCCTTAATGATCATAAATTCATGTCTTATTATAACAGGAAATGACTTCATCGTGATTGGAAAAAAGAAACAACACCCGAAGCATAGATGATGTATATTTTGCACAAGTCATAGCAGTCTTTGACTTATCAAAACAGAAGGTTCGAATTCATAACTGAGCTAAAAGTTGGCTAGATAATGAAATGGTTCTAACAATGTTGGTTTTAATCGGTGGTCGGCCTTTTCCTCCTGCCAGTGCTATACACTTTGTGTACTCAGTGGCTTTTCATGACATACATTAAGAGTTATAAGCTAATCATTTATTTTCTTGTTTTTCATTTTTGTTTTCTGGGCCATCAAAATTATATCTTCTTTAGATTGACTGGTGTACATGAATTCCTAACCAAAAAGAATTTCGCATCACAATATATAGATCTCATCTGAATAAAAGAAATGCATGCATGCTGCAAAATTATGATCATATAGGAGACAAAGATTATACATGATAATAATACATGATCAAGCCTTATTACCTGATGTACTCACCGGATCAAATCAGTGATCGAAATGATTGGTAAACTATACTCCTCAGCCATCTTCCTCAAAGCAGGCAGTCCTGCCATGGAACCATCCTCAGGATCGACGATGGTTGAAAGAACTGAAACAGGCCTTAAACCAGCTAGAATAATCAGGTCCACTGATGCCTCGGTATGACCGGCTCTCTTCAGAACACCACCATTTCTATACTTAAGAGGAAATACATGGCCGGGTCTTCTGAAATCTACCGGTTTAGAATCAGGTGAAGAAAGAGCAAGAATTGTTTTTGCCCTGTCTGCAGCTGACACACCAGTAGATGTGCCCACTCTCGCATCCTAGATGGAAAGTAAAAGGCAATTAATTAACCAATTCCAGTTCCAGTAGATGCTCGCCATACTGCTTATTGAATCATGAACTACAGCAATTTAAAAATTCTTGGAACTCGATGTGTAGTACCACTGTTACTGTGGAAGCTGCAGCTGAAAGATCCTCAATTTCAGTGATAGGAGACATCATAGGAATCATCAGGCTCTCCAGGTCCTCTTCCTTCATGCCCACAGACACAATTCCAGAACCATGCCTGATCATGAAAGCAATAGCCCGAGGATTTACTAGAGTCGCTGCCATGATAAGATCCCCTTCATTATCACCATTTTCATCATCTACAGCAATCACAAACTAGAGAATAATAAATGAATTAACTTGACTGCTGCTGCGCTTTACAGGAAAAGATTGAAAAGCTAAAGCAAGAGCAGATAGTAAGCTAACACATGAAATGCCCTTCTTGGGGTCCCTCGCAGACACCCAATTTTATGTCTGTTCATGATCAAGTAAGACATCTAGGAGGCTGAAGATTAAGTCTGACAATATAGACCAACTGGACTCTAAACCCAAATTCAGATTCTATGGGCTTCATTCCATTTTCTAGTTTCTTCCGAGCAATCAAAATTGACAGGAGAGACCATTGTGCCACAGAAAGATAGTTCATGGTCTGAATACTAGAAAAATTTATAAGGGATAAAAAAAAATTATATGCTCAGTTTGAAAAAAAAAATGATAAGCAAGAAAAGAAAGTTGATGCAGAGATAAATGAAAACCCAATCAACAAGCTTTCTCCAACTAATTTCTGCTGGCAGCCACTGTTTCAAAGGAGATGCTTTTATTAGTTCTGAATTAGTGCATCACGCAATTAGTTTGTGATGTAGCTTAATAATATAGCAACAGTGATTTCCTCAACATAAGGTTTATATCTGACCATATCCACAAAGATCATACGACAGGTTGACATAACCTATGTGATCTTCGAAATCATCATAAGCTGACAGCTAAACCAATGGCAACTAGGTAAGTTAGCAGAGAAGGCCAGGACCGATGACCAAGGCATGCAATTTGATGGAAAAGGCAATCTTACTCAAAAATCAAAACAAAAAAGTGCTCTCAGGAAGGATCGAACTTCCTTGGACCATTTCAGCTGATCATCATACACCATGTTGAACTAGAAACTTTATCTCCACAGTAGGTCGAATTCAATATAGCTTGATATGCAGACAAGCCATCAGACAGACAAATGAAATAAGAGAAACATGACAGTTATTATGAATTAGAAATAGACCTTTCCCTGACGTAAAGCATTGATGGCCTGATCAATGGAGGAGAAGCCTTCTGAAGGGCAGTCGGGATCGCCCTCCGTATCACTGACAAAGAAATCTACCGTTTCCTGAGTTATTTCAGCACTCACAGTTCCAAATGAAACACCTGATTCATCAAGCTCACTGGAAAGAGACCCATTATCCCTTCCCTTCAGATAACTCTCCATGTTTTCTGCACCCCCCATCCCATCCCCACCAATTGCAAAACATCCAAATTTCAACCATCCTTTTCTAGTTACTCCAAATCCCAGACTGTGCAAACCGAAAAAGGAGCGGTGGAAGCTGATACATATATCAAAATTCAAAAAAAAAAACAGATGATAAAAACATAGATTTGTGAAGAAGAGTAATAATGAATAAAGTCCACGAATTTGAGGAAATTTTTTACCTTGAGTTGGTGATAGTATGAGGCAACAACGTGGAGCTAACCAGAAGGCAATCCATTCAGGGAGAGATTCAAGTACAGACAACTCATAACTTACGTTTCCATACCTCTATCAGCTTAAGGCTCCAGGCATTCCCTTTAGGCTTTTGCTCGGACTTATCTGCTTATTTGGAAAGTGGAACCACATCAAATAGGTGGAACAATTCAGACCTCAACTTCCGGATATGGTAAGCCAATATCATGACCACGATTACATAAGATTGTCCCCAATATATTATAGATTTCATCGAGATTATATTATCTATACAGATGGTAGTCCATCAAAATAACCAAGCAGGCTTTCTCTCCGTTTTCTTCCTTTTCTTCTTACAATTTGACAATAGGATGACATCTGAATTACATAATTGCATACAAAAATGGTTTTTATTAAGACAATGAGTCAAAGGGAAGATGACACGGATACACTGCATATATGTGCGTTTTTTTTGTTTTTGTTTGATGTAACTGCATATATGTAGACTTAAAGATGCTTTTCACCAGTATGCCATGTATGAATAGTTTCATCACATTTGTATATCTAACTCACAAGTATTGTGCAATGTGAATTTAGAATTTGAAATTCTAAATTCACCACCTGAATATATTATGAGTAACTTGCTTTCAAATCAGATATCAAATTTGCAGCAGTACAGATGTATCATGGCTGGAAGTAGACTTGTCTGTGAAAAAAGGAAAAAACTGGGGATGCGGGGGGAGCTTAGCTTAGGGGAGTGTTTGGCTGGAGCCCGGCTTCTTCTAATGGCCTATGGTTTCGGACCCAGAACCTAGTTCATTATTTACACTAACCCAACATCCACCTCCTTGTACTTAGTAACTTCATTCTATCATTCATAACATCCACCGTATAAGTTTACTTTAAACTGATACTATACAGCCAGGTCACAATGTACGCAAAATCAGTTAGGTAATTATATTCATGAGAATGAAAATTCTGTTATTGAGCCCAGCAATTGTCGATGCAATACTCAAGATGCTCCATCATTGTTGCCGTGCAACACATGAACGGTGGTGATTGTGGATTGGACTCTCAAATTTGCTTCCCAGAATTTGAGAAGATCTCATGATGCCCCATTGTTTTTTCTTTTTCTTTTTTTCTGAGGAGACTCCAATACCCTATTGCTATCATTCCCTTTTCTTCAGTTCCATTGCTTGCTTGCTTAACTTTAAGTTTTTTTTAAATATATATATATAAAGAGGAGGCAAAAGGAGCCATCCGGCTTTTATTGAAGATTAATCACATTTACAACAGAGATGAGCTAGGGGCATAGATGAGTTACATTGTCGAAGAGAGGAAAGGAACATATGCAAGAAAAAAAGCTAAATAGTTCCAAACCAAGTATTTGATAATCAGAATAGAAATGTTGATGCTCGTAAGAAGAAACAATAGAGCATTCACAAATATTTGCAGAAAAAAAATACTAGAATCCAAAAAAAAGCAGTGCTTAACTTCAAGTCCATCCAATTTATTCACACTGCTGGCATAAAACAGCAATAATAATTCAGGTATTTCACTGTCGTTTTGCTATGAATGCATGCAAAAAATTCTGTTAAATCAGAAAAAGGAGTCGGAGAAAAAAAAGATATCCTTGCCATGACATCAAGCCTATTTTGAGGCGATCGCATTGCATTGAACTCTCAATGTACCATAGCTATACATCAAATAAAAATCCTTCACCATGTGTGCCTTTTCATTCTAAAGTCGTCTACTTCTCGCGTCTTGAAACTGCACTCGGGATACCTGTTGATGTAATGAGGAATGACATGAAAAGCCTTTGCAAACAAAACGATGGCACATTGTTCCATGGAGAAGCTCTTGGTGCATTCAACTTTCTCTCTTGGGTGATAAGGCGCTTCGTTCATTCGTCATCTTTCCTAGATCTTCCAGCGAAGAGCTATGCGGCTAAACCGATCTATGATAACCCAAAATTACGTCCACCCATGGTTTTGGTGCACCAAACCTCTTTTGCTTCAAGCCGTAGGACATGATTTACTTGCAGGTGATCTGGGAAGAGTATCTCTCATAATATGATGGCGAGAGACTGCTGTAACCAGGAAAGAATGCTGAGATTATGATACAAGCAATGAATGCCACGAAAACTTACTGATGGCTGCTTGATTCAGGCATTTGAGAGGTTGAGGCCATGGATGAAGGTGCCATTCCCACCTGAGGAAAAGAATCACCCGAGTCTGACCCGGGCCGATTGCCTCTCACTGCTTCCCACCTGAGCTCCTGGTTTCGAACTGCCTCAGATTCTAAAAGACTATATCCTAGGGGCCTTCCTTGGTACGTGTTTTCTCTGGGTAGCGTCCCTAACAAACCATTCGCTGAAGCGGGAGAATCGAAATTGCTACCGGAAGCATACAAAACATCGGTTCTGCATAAGGGGCAGGTGGAGTGAGAGCGAAACCAAGGGTCAATGCAGGAGATGTGGAAGATGTGAGCACAGTTTGGCAGCAATCTCAGCCACTCTCCTTCTCCAAACTTCCCCAAGCAAATGGAGCAAGCACCGCTGCCATCATCACTCTGCTTCGTTTTTTCCCGGAACTGAACGGCCGGGAGGGACTGTATGATGGCAGAAGCCAGGCCTTCACACTGCAACCCTGGTGAAGCGTTGTCTGGGTTGTTCTCGCCTAGAAGTCGCCTCCCGGTCCTCCTTCTGAACAAGAATGGACCCGTATAGCCAGGTGAACAGCGCCTTTTGATGACCTTGTACAAGCTACCAAGCAGCAGTATAAAGCAAACAGCATAGACAGATAAAATTACAGGCTCTTTCCAATCTAAATCTAGGATTTGAGGCATAGTATCTCAAGACTGCATATGTTTTGGTAGAGGAAAGGCGGAAGGCTATGAAGAGAGGTATCGCTATAAATAAAACCTTGTTCTTACCAATTTGACGCAGGCATCGGTTATAACAATGTTGAGTTGGAGTTGATTGGGTTGGCGATAACTCTAAGGATGGTAGCGTAAGTGGATGCATTAACTGACAAAATGACATTGGTAAGATAGCTCGTATACTACAAAGCAAGCTAACTTCGCATTCTATTGTCACAATGGAAGAGTCCAACTGTCCAGATGAGCATGACTTTAATTATCCAAGCATGTCATTAGTATTCTATAAATCTCATCAGTCTGAGGATGCTTCCTATCCCCATTAAAGAACACATGGACCTCGTTCCTGATCTCAATCCAGCTGCATCCAGGAATTCTCCTCATCTCCTTCTCCTTCATCTCCCTCCTGATCGCCGACACGCTCTGCCATCTACCGGCCGCAGAGTACACATTGGACAGCAGAACATAAGACGATATGTCCTTCGGGTCCAGCGCAATGATCCGGCGAGCAACCGTCTCGGCCAAGTCCTTATTGGAATGTATCTGGCAGCCTCCAAGCAAAGCCTTCCAAAACCCGATCCCCGGCTCGAATGGTAGCTCCTGAAGAAACCTCTCGGCATCTCCCAATCTCCCAGAGCGAGCAAGTAGATCAACCACACAAGCATGGTGCTCAGCTCTCAGTATCTCTGGTTGTTCTGTCTTAGCCAAGTTGAAGTAGTTGTAACCCTCCTTCACCAGGCCTGCATGGGTGCAGCCAAACAACAGGCCCAGAAGGGTGACACCGTTCGGCTTCAAATTCGAAGCCCGCATCCTACCGTACAATTCCAAGGACAACTCCCCTCTGCCGTTCTGTGCACAGCCACAAATCGCAGCATTCCAAGAAACAATGTTCCTCTCCTCGAGCTTATCAAATACCAAGACACTGTCTTCCAAACAACCGCACTTTGCATAGAAGCTAATGAGAGAATTACCCACATAAACATCAGGCCTACTCAAATATTTTATAGCACAAGCATGAAAGCTTCTGCCCATCCCAAGTGCCGCTATATTGGCGGCCGCACTGAGTACACAAGGGAAGGTAGACTCATTAGGCCGAACACCTTCTCGACACATCTCGACGAAGAGATTCACAGACTCTTCGTTCAGACCAACCTGGCTGCAGCCACCTATCATCGCATTCCACGAGACCACATTCCTCTCCGGCATGCTCCGGAAGAGCCAGAGAGCATCGTCGAACCGCTCGTTCTTCAGGCACCCGCTTATCAACGCGGTGTACGAAACTACATTTGGATTGCAAGTGTCTTCGAATGCACGCTGGGCTTCTTCGATGGTGCCCAGTTTGGCGTAGTGGTCAAGAAGAGAGCTGCCGACGAAGACATTGGATTGGAGGCCCATCTTTGTTGTGCAAGCATGGAGCTGCCTGCCGACGTCGAGGCTACGAAGAGCAGTGGAGGAATGGAGAGTGGTGCCGAAGGTGAATTGGTTGGGCCTGATATCGAGGGAAAGGATGCGGGAGAAGAGGGCGACGGCATCGCGGTGGCGGTTGTGGCGAGCGAAGGCGCCGATGATAGCGGTGGCGGAGACCAAGTCCCAGTGGGATGTCTCGTCGAACAGTTTGCGAGCGGATGGGAATGCGCCGCAGTTGCAGTAGGACGGGACGAGGTGCGAGGATTCTACGGGGGTTCCAGACTTGAGGAGTTGGGCGTGGGCTTTTTGCGTGCTGAGAAGATGAAAGGAGGGAGACGGGAGAGTCTGCAGCGGATGTGGATTGAGGTCCGCAAGGGAGCTTTGGAGCTTGGGGAGCGACGATCTCATGCGGAGGCTGTGATTGGCGCTTGGTTTCAGCGCAATCACAAGCATGGAACATGGGCCTAAGCGACGACACCAGGGGTCCGTTGACTTGCAAAGTCCCATTTCAACATTTGGAATATACTTTAACATGTCGCATCCCAATCCTACTGTACATAAAAATCAACTACAAAATTTGCGCCGTGTGTGGCGTGTCTGCTGGTGCCTAATTTTAGGTCCATTAAAGAAATTTTGACTGCTGGTTAGCAAATCTTAACTGAGATGAGTACAGGAAAAATAGAGAAAGCATCAGAATAAGTAATCCATCATGATATATATAGTGCTTGAAATAAAAAACTGAAGGCATTGCGCCGGCCTAAGCATAGTCTCTGAACTTAAACATGACAACATTTCATACTCCAGATGCAGCATGCTTCCTTCTGGTCTTGAAGGCTGGCACTGCATAATTTAGTAAATAGAACATTGTTTCTACTGAGTCCGTAGTTTCTTAGCCAAGCTTTGGTAGCTCCTGGCATGAGATGTGGACATTGCCTGCTTGAAACACGAATCTGCTGCGCCAAAGGAATTGGACGCGGATGCACCATCCATTTCGGATCCAACATAGGATCTCTCGTAATCTGGACCCAGAACTAAAGACCGGTTCGGTGTTTCGGTATTGCCTCCTTGGGCCGCAACAGGAGGGATCTGAATTGGCTTCAGCGGCGGAGGATTGCGCCACTGCGGGAGAGGCCCCGCCACAAGAAGAGTCTGAAGCAGTGGACCTGCTTCCATCACGGTTTGCAACAGCTTCCCTTTCTCCGGCAGAGCTCTCTTGGAGACAAGGCTATCAATTGCAGCAGAAGCCCTATCGAGTTTGCTGATGCATGAGGGGATCCCCACGGAGGTTGAGTTGTTATGTTCTAAGAGGATTGGCTGCTGCTGGAGCTGCGTATTGCTTGGGTGGAGCATGGTTAAATTTGACATATCTGGAGAGGACAGCGTAACAGAGAAAGGGTCGGCATGAGAGGAGGAGCCATGAGAGTATTGGGTAGGGGGATTGGACGGGCCATCAGATTTCTCGATGTTGGGATTGGCTCCCATGGGCTTGATCTCTTGACTTTGAGGCTGGAGATGGGAAACGAGGGAACAAAGCTGCGGTGGACTACCAAGAATGATCTTGTTCGGCAGACTCTGAAGCTGTGTCCTGGCTTCATCCCTTTCTTGCCTGGTTACGTTGAGGAGATGGACTAACTTGCTTATGCTTTCTTGGTTCCTCCTAATCTCCTCCTGGGCATTTGTTCGCAATGATTCCAGTTCCAAAGTGGTCAAAAGAAGCCTAGCCTTCAATTCCTCGACACCCTGTTTGAAAGAATACAGCATCAATTTGAAAACAGGGGAGCAGTTTGGCCCAAGAAATCCAGCCGTGCAAGACATTCTATAACTACCACATAAACAATGTCTAATGCTTGCTTCAGACTATTGCTTCCAACCGAGATACAGCTTTGATAGAAATGCAAGGGCTCAAAACTAAAACCAGTTACCTTAAAAAAAACACGAATAGTTATAGTATTATTTCAGCACGGAAGGAGTGTTTTATTTCAATCTCTTGCCAGTGGTTGTTTTTCAAAACATTCTAGTATTATGGACCGTCTCTCTCAACCGTTTAACCAAGTCACTCTCCTTTGTTCCAAGAACCTCGTGATTTAACCAGCAAAACTAATGCTTCCCTCAGAAAAAAAAAATGAAAACCCGGCGAGACTAATGCATGCAATCCAAAAATGGCAACAAAATAGAGTTCAGTCAGTATCATAACGCAGATCTTTTACAAGCATATCTATAGCCTCTTCTATGGCAAATTGAAGTCTTGAACACTATACTGAAATATCTCAAAGTTTTCCCTTTCCTCCTTTTTCTCCACCTCGGGAAAAGAGTTCATGCAGTATATAAGACTCTTTCTTCCATTGATATCACAATATCAGAGTGTATGCGTATGTGTGTGTGTGTGTGTGTGTGTGTGTGAGAGAGAGAGAGAGAGAGGCACCTCTTGCCGACCCCAAACAGAGAGCGTTCCTTCCATTATTGCCGCCTCCGCCAAAGCCCAAGGGCTGGCACCCATTTTCCGCACGGCGTAACCAACCCTTTGGCTCTTCTTATAAAGGTCTTCCGCTCCACAAAATTCCAAAAACCCGAACCACGTCGTAACACCCGAGTCTCAGGAAAAAAAAGAAGAGGAGAAGCGTCTTCAATTTACCCTCTCTTGTTTGAAGAAGAAAAAAGAAAAAAGATTGAGAAAATGGCACGTAGAATTCTACATAAACTCCCCATGGTTATCCGGAAAAGAAAGCAAATCTCTATCGAACCTCACCATCGCTCGACGGCCGTGTTCGTGGGGGAAAATCACACGTCTTTCGACCGTCTCTCCCTGTCCTCCTCAATCCAGCAGGCTTACTTGTACAGTAGAAAAGACTTGAACGCAGACTTGTGCTTATGTATGACTGTAGCTCGCCATGCCGGACTTGTTCATAACGTCCTCCTTCAAGCGTTGGGGTTTCGTTGTGTCTGGTTTACGGCTGCAAATGGGTCACGTCAGGTCCATGTCCAGTTTGACATAGACCCAGCTTAGATTAGCTTGAACTCCAAAATTTAGCTTGCCCATTGATGGACAAAATTTTTTTTCGATTAAAAAAAAAGTCAATACATCCATACTCTATCGCAATTGAAAGTTTTTACTAATTTCAGACTCATGCTTGCTCTTGATCTATAGGGAACCATTTGGTTTGCGAGTTTTAATAAAATAGATTTATAAAAATATAAAATAAATCAGTTTTACAAAAGTAGCTATTTGATTATTTTAATTAAACTTGTTTTCGTAAAATTTAGAAATAAATTTTATGAAAGAATTGCACGGGGCAGTCTCTTATTTAAATTATATCTTGATTTATTAGACTTAATTGATTCAGACTGGATTGGATTCAACCTAATCTTGAAAATTTAAATAGAAAGATAAATACCATGCAGTTTTTTTTTTGTATAACGGTGGTTCACATTTGGCAAGTCTGAATGTAACCAATAAAATCAGAAAATAAAAGGCTACATAAATTCTCTAGCAACGACGCCTGGTTCATCCAAACAAAGCTAACCGAGTGGTGAGCCACAAAAAAGGTAACTCAGTTGGCGACACCGTTTATCTCCCGGTGTAGTCTAGTGGGACCCGCACTCTTCTAGATGTTACGGTCTCTCCTCGATGGTACGTCTTCATCTTCAGATCCACACGATCATCGAATTTAAGTCGCCTTCGAGAAGAATGCGATCCGCCTCCAACACATGTTGAACATAGGACAACCCCTATCCACCGTTCCTCCACAAGCATTTGCTATAAAAAAAAAAAAAGCATCTAACAATAGATCTTAATCATGGTGTAAACGTTGCCGACTTTTTAAACCGTAGAGCTAAGAGAGTCTTCTTCGTGGGAGCGGCACGTGTGGTCCGGTAGAGGCCCACTTCCCGTCGGTAACGTGTCCACGAGTTGGGAACCGATGGTGGGTCAGAAAAGGAAGGCATGAAACGGACAAGCGAAGGTCCACGTGGCAGGAGACCCGCATCCGAAGGCACATGGAAGGCCTGGCTGGTCGACAACGACGGTATCCTCCCCTCCCGTTGGGCACGCGCGGTGAGAACGCGCCGCAAGACCTGGACGCCCGTCCGGCAGCGCAAGGGCTGATGGGACGTCAACGCGATGGTTTTTGGCCAAAGGAAATGTCAAAATTGTTTTGGCTAATAATTTTTTAAAAAATAATAAAAAAAAGTACTTAGTATCATTACTCCGTGATGTAGCGCCCGCAAAATGTTTGAATTGCACCCAGTCGTGCCATACTTGTGTCTTGCATCAATCCATCAATCCCCAGCCGTGCCATGGAATTGGTGAGCTAAGCACTGATAAGGAGAGATACTAGGACTCAAATGTTGCAAGTTTTGATTCTGAGTGCTGAAATCCCCATCCATTGCCCTTGTGGCTATTCAGACAGCAGCCTTGTTCCCTTTACTAGGACTAAACATAGTCTCTTCCAGCTTAAAATATCCTTAAGTAGAGGATTAGGCTGCAAAACTTTGATTTCCTAATCTATACTTCACTATGGGAAACATTTATTTCTTTTGCATCCTTTTATTTCATGTTCTTGATGAGTTTTGATACCCCTCTCTCTCTCTCTCTCTCTCTCTCTCTCTCTCTCTCTCTCTCTCTTTCTATGCTATTATGTGCTTGGATGGATAGGAAAATCGGTCTGCTCATCGTCAAAATTAGTGATTAGTAATCCAAATTCAACAATCCAAATCAATAAAAACAATCTAGATAATAAAAAAGTCTAATAATAATAAAAAAATATAGGTTCATCAAGTAGGAATCAAAACATACACTTTTAATAATAATAATACTATTTTGTTATGATCTCATTGTTAAAGCTATGTGAATTTAAAATTATCCATGTTTTAAGATGTATAGTTCGATTGATCCATAAGATGAATTTTCAATTTATGTACCTTATCATATTTCTTGTATTATTAGTATAATTGATACAATTCATAGTTATTTATATTCAATGGTTTGGATCTTAATATTGGATGGTCTATCATTGATCTTGAAGATGAACAGACTGATTTTATAATCCATTTGAACATGTAATAGCATTTATATATACACACACATATATATACACTCACACAAATGCATAATGAGAAATAAAATATTGAACATTTATAGCAAAATTAAATTGACTTCAATAAATAAAATTATTAAAAAGGTTTGTATGTTTTTTTAAGAATACTAATGTCAAGAAAAATATTGTGTTACAAAAAAGATCCTTGTAAGGACTATAAATATAATTCTTTTTGACCTTCAAGTGAACAATTGGTTTCATGCCTCTAAATTAATGCCGTGATATTTTGAATATCACACCAAAATTAGTCCATTTTGGAGACAATTTTAAAAAAATGCAGCAACTCTATTATGCTAATGCACAATTAGAGTATTTTTCCTAATAAAGTTTTACCTAAAAATTAATGTGAGAATTTGGTATAAAGGTAAGTATACATGTGGGCCCAATTTTCTCCTTTTTCATGCATTACATGATATATGATATACTAACTGGGACATAGTATTTTATATATTATATATTTAACTATTTTTTTCTTTGAGCAGCATGATGGGAATGTCTCCCTTACCAGGGTTTGACCTAGAATATCTCCCAATAGCACGCCCTTGAAAGAGAGGTGCCAACCATTTGACCAATGTCAATACCTATAGTGGACGAAGTACCGCAACATTGGTTAAATTACTATTTTAAAATTTATATAAATCACTTTATATGTAATAATAAATTTCTTCCACAAAGAATTTGTGAGTTCTTTGGTCGTTTGCAATGGTGTTAAAAGGAATGAAACTAAATTTACTACCAGCAGTCTTAGATAGTCAATTAAGTAGAGGGTTTAGAGAAAATAGTGTGACCTGAGGGCAATTAAAATAAATCTAGGTCAAGTTTTAAGTATCTTTATTATAACATTAACAAAGATGAGGTTTCTTGGTGGATTTAAAATGTAATTGTATTAACTAAAGTAAATAATTTGCTGACATTATTGACGGTAGACTTAGATAAAAGTAGGAAAATAGAGTAAAACGAAGCAATTAGAAAGATCTGAAATCTGACTAAGGGGGAAGAAGTTAATTACTAAACTTGGAAGGGCCCAAGACTTGGAAATTTGCTGGTGGAGAGACCCACACCTCCAACGTTTAGGTCTTCCTCGATCCACCACATGATTCTCGTAGATATTCTGCCGCTACCCGACATTAATTACTAAAAATTGTAGCGGTTCAAGTCTTGGAAATTGACCTCATAAGCACGATAGAGGCTAATGACTCCACCCCGCCTTGACCTCTGAGGTCCAAAAATTTGGATTTAACAGGGAAAGATAGGTCAACACTTCACATTATCTTGCCATCATCCAGGATGTATCTAACATTGGATTATTTTTTTTTTCTTTGGTAAAAACGGCATATTATATTCAGAATCCTGCAATTGCGGTGGAGCATAAAACCAATGTGGAATGCCATTCACCGGAACCATTGATCGGATGGTGGCGGCATGCATTAACAGATGATAAATACATTATTTGTTATAATAAGTATCTCCCACCGTCAGTTTTGTTTCTTTGTGTTGTTTTTTCTTCTTCAAGAGTGTGAAAGAGCCACCCATATCAAGCTTTCTATCACTTTTTTTATAATTTTCCAGAGCCTCTACTTTCAAAGATATTGGACTTTGTAATATATTCGAAGATTAATTAATGCTCCCCAGGTCAGAAGTTAGTAGCTCAGTTTGTAAGGATCCGTGTGAACGTGTGTTTAGTATCATATCGGTTATTCACTAAATATATCTTAGATATTTATATAAGATCAAGTAATCTAATTAATAACTTCTGGCTAGTTATTTTGGATGATGTTCTGGATTGTTACACAGCTAATTCATACATATTTTTGGTGAGATCTTGGATTGCTACATAGCTAGTTCATGCACATTCCTAAACGGTAGCCATCAAAAGATGTACGGTTATTAAATAAAGTGGGTAACGAGCATGCTTGAAGACTGTCCACCTCTTGATGGCAGCCATCTAGGGATGCGCAGTACTCTATGATGCACGGGCTGCATCGTAAAGAATTCTAGTTATTTCATATTTCAATGGGAGTAACAGTCTTGATGTTGTTTAACAAAAAGACATTAACTAAATATATTTAAAAAACTATTTAAAATATTAAGTTAAAAAGACCCTAGAAAAATCGAAATGAAGCTAGTCGAAGTTACTGTCGTAACGGAACAAGCCTGTCCTAAGACACGAGATTTGCCATAGACCGGGCCCAATAGCTCAAGCCCAAACAGTTGAAACTGTACCCGCACGCCCCGGAGCGTCTCTCGTGTCCGAGGACAGATCCAGAATTAACTCTCTCCGACTGACCCGCCGCGTCGCCGATCAACCCTCCGGCCGAATCAACGACTCTACGTGTCGGCCTGCCGACGAGCTTGAACAGGCCAGCCTTTTTCCGGTTCTGCAGCCGCTATTTCACCTTTACACTAACCAACTATAACTACCGCAGAAGAGCACCAGAATAAACCTGCATATGAAACTAGCAGAGCTTTAGCTCAGGAAAAAAGAAGGAAGAGAAGAAACACGAGCTCTACATTTCTGAGTTCCAGAAAAGCTATTAGTCTCGCAAAATTTAGAGCAAAATGCCGATGAACAGAATCGCCATTGGAGAGCCAGGGGAGGCGAGCCGCCCCGACGCTCTCAAAGCCGCTCTCGCCGAGTTCTTCTCCATGCTCATCTTTGTCTTCGCCGGCGAAGGATCCGGAATGGCTTTCAGTTAATACTTCGTTCAATACCGATACTAAAGGAACATTCTTCCACTGCTCTTTGACAACGTAGAATCTAACTATATATAAATTCACCCTCCAATTCTTGGACAGGCAAGCTCACCGGCGATGGACCAGCGACGCCCTCCGGTCTCATAGCAGCAGCTCTCTCTCACGCCTTCGCTCTCATCGTCGCAGTCTCTATCGGAGCCAACATCTCAGGAGGTCATGTGAACCCCGCCGTCACGTTCGGTGCATTCGTCGGCGGTAACATAACTCTGCTCCGAGCTATACTGTATTGGATGGCGCAGTTGCTCGGCTCCGTGGTGGCTTGCATTCTTCTCAAGTTCGGCACTGGTGGAATGGTAAGCTGGCTGATGGCTCTCGTTTCTCGTATGGTAGCAATCAATTCAAGCTAAGCTGAAGCTTGGAGTTTTTTGTTTTAAATGATGACATCCCTGTGTAGAAAACAGCAGCCTTCGCAGTCTCGGCCGACGTGACTCCCATGAACGCGTTTGTGTTTGAGATCGTCATGACATTTGGGCTAGTGTACACCGTGTATGCTACGGCTGTGGATCCAAAGAAGGGTAACCTGGGAGTGATCGCACCCATAGCGATCGGATTCATCGTCGGCGCCAACATCTTGGCCGGCGGGGCCTTCGACGGGGCGTCGATGAACCCGGCAGTCTCGTTCGGCCCGGCGGTGGTCAGCTGGACGTGGGACCATCACTGGGTCTACTGGCTGGGGCCAATGATCGGGGCAGCGCTTGCAGCCATTGTCTATGATATGTGCTTCATTGGTCGCGGCACCCATGAACAGCTTCCCACTACGGATTATTGAGAAAACATTTCCATTTCCTTGGTCTATTGTCTTCAATTGCTTCTTCAAGTCTCTCGTCTCAAGCTGGAGGAGCAAATAATATCATTTTAGGAGGAGGGTAGTGATTTCTCTTTCTTTTTATTTCTTTTACTTTGAGATCTTTTCAGGAGATGATGGAACAAGTTTGATTTGAAGTAGTACTTTGCAACCTCTTCTATTCTTTCTCTCTCGCTCTTTTTCCTTTTTCCCCTTTTTTTTTAATGTTGAAGTCCAAGATAATACCTTGGCATAAGCATTTTGTTTATCAAGGTTATGGTTAGAAAAAGACTGCTTAGTTGACAGAAACATATCGGTCATCAGGGAATGAGATGAAAAGGATAGTTTCGTTTAAAAGTTTACATAAAATCCGTAAATAAAGTAAGACAATCCTTTGCAACCCACTGTAAGTCTCAAAAGATAGATCAGAACCCACCATTTCAATGTTGCCTAGAAGATTCAACTTAAAATTTTGACAAGTTCGACAACTGATGTAGGTATTAATTGATGATATCAACATAGACTGGAATAATTGTCAACTAAATGTAAAGAAATCCCATAAATTAGCAATCCTTGTGATTCACCACCCACATATAGGATGGAATCTACCTTTAACTACTTGCACTCTGTGTTTTGGGCTGCCTATCCTTTTAGATCACAGCATCAAGAAAGATCCCTAACCTCATGAACTAATGGTCTCATGCACAACCAGGTAATTACTGAGTCATTATTGAGAAAATCTAATCAAGTTCCTTCATATCTCGAGGAAATAATGCATGGTGCTCATCCCATGCTAAAACAAGGTGTCGACAGAAAAGGCAGATAAATGAACTCATTAAAATGTGATCTCACTATGTTTTTAACTACTAGGTTGATAATAAAAAGTCCTCTCTTCAATTAAAGTATCTCACTTTGAGTAGACACGCCTAGACACCTCTTTTTTTTATCCCTCTCCATCCAATAATTTCCTCCTTGATGGACCTATCCCAAATCCAAACCCAGCCCATTATCTTCACTAAGGCCCATTCTGTAAGTCATCAATGACCGACCTATATAGGCAACCAAACTCATGAGCCCTACCTAAGCACAATCTATAGGTCAATTAGACCTAGAATGACCCAGCTTATATCAGCGAGGATTTTGAAGTTTATTGGCTACCCCATATACCCCTTTTCATATTCCTAAATTATCTCTCATGAGCCCAAGCCCATACTGGCTCTATAAAACCTTAAAAAAAAAAAAAAAAATCCAACGGATACTAATGCTCCAATCTTTAGTGGCAAATCAACCTAAATTCTGACCTGAATCCTTACATCACATGAATAATGTACGTTTGTTTCTTTCACTTCAAGCATATGTTCCACCACCTTGAAACCTTTAAGTCCTGCAATCAATGTCAAACTAGTAGTCAATTACTTAAATCTATAACAGTTGCAGAAACACCAGAGGAATGAAGGGGAATACCGAGCTATCAGTTCTTACTAACAAAAATTTAGTCAGATATCAGCAGAAAATAATAATTACTTGATATCCTTCTTCCCTATCATATTATAAAATAACATATCAGTGCATTTTTTCAGGAAAAGGAAAAGTATACTATTTATGAACTTTTAAACATTTTAGACATAAGAAAGAATGAGGGGAAAAGAGGCATGGGTTCCATTCTGCAAGTTGCCACTCTGAACAAGTCAAAAGACTGAAGAAAAAAATGTAGGAAAAAACACTGCACCAGGTTATAAAGTCAATAATGAAATCTATCGATAAACAAGTTACAACTGAATGGAAGCATGGAGCACTACCATGGCGAGTAAAATATACATAAAACCTAATCTCTAGATAGTCTTTTGCTTCATGCCAAGCATAGAAAGTAAAAATGTCAAGCATACAATTTCCATCTAGTGTAAAATTATTTCAAGTCCAAAGATCTCTTCGACTCTGGCATGTTGGTATGATGTAGACAACTGACCGATGATTTCGAAGGGCTTGCTTTTCAGTCCTTCAAAGTCTCTTCTTCCTTTGATGCTTCCCTAGCTTTGACCGCCGTTGCTTAAATAAATGCAAATATAACTTCAACCATAATACTGGATAACACACCAGCACAGCCTGGCATGGAAAAGAAGCAAATGTCAAAACCTCCATAAATAGCATTGATGCATACAGATTGGCAAGAACTCCTCAAATACCAAAATAAACGAGTAATAGCTGATTGAGAGCCTGTTAAAGAAGTTTGCATAAAGGTCTCTCTCCTTTATAAATGGAAGTGCTTGGTACATAAGCCACACTGCATGGAAGAGGAATGATCAGCTTCTCTTGTTTTAGAAGAAAACAAAGGGCAAATAAATGATAAATATGTGCGACTGGTTGGTGTTTCTTGTGCTCACTTTCTCCAGGAGCTACACCAATGGGGTACAAAAGAATAAAAGCTGTGTACCTGAAGAAAGTAAAAATAACCTTTGTCATCAGTATTTATCATGAGTGTTATGGGCACATTCATGCAATGTAAGCATGCATTTATGCAACTGAATATAAAGTTGCACAAAGCAGCTAAAGCCCAAAAAAACACAACTATATCTTGTCTCTGTGATTCAGAAGTCGGTATCCATGTGCAGTAACTTGTGTTGGGGTAAAGACACGAGGAACTCACCTCCATAAACATAAAAAACAATGATAAATAAGTTCAGAAGCTGCATAAAATCTACTAAGCCCACAAAATTTTGTACAAAAAGCAAAGGCCACAAAACAGAAGCCAATCTCAACTCAGAGATACACCAATGAGCAAAAGAATGGCCTGCCCATAAGAGCATAGAGCATGACTTTTCATAAAAATGCTTTCTCTAAATCTTCATGCACAATGAATGAGAGAGCAATCTTTTTATATTTCAAACAAATACTGCAGCAATTTTCTTGGAAAGAACTCTTAGATGCTATTAAAAAATATCCTGAAATTCATCTCGTATAGTGGGAGGCAGAGACCTCAATAACACAGGAAAGTACAGCCACATGTAATATCAGCATTAGGTAACAGAGCTAAATCAGGAGCTCATCGATTGGAAAGGATGTCAAGCTTGTCTTCTCTGCTCGCTAGCCAGTCTACTGGTTTGTTGGCTTCATGGTAGGCATGGCTAAGGTAGAAGACATTGAGGGAATCCTTCAAAAACTTAAATCAGATTCTTTTTCTCAGGCAAGAAGAGATTCAACGAAAACACAATATGAAAAATAGAAAAGGTAGATTTCAAAGGGATCTTTCCAAAAACCTTAATGAGGAGATAACTAAGAGGAAGGTCTGAAAAATGGAAGAAGGAATAAATCATAAAGCAAAACAATGAAAATCAGTTTGCACTACCTTATCACTGTTACAACAGAGTTTCAACCTCTATCCTACATATCTCTACACCCCTTTTATGATCCGAGTGCATCTAACAGAAGACTCTTCCATCTGAAAAACTAAAACCATGTTCACCATCGAGCACAGCATCTGTTTATGACATACAAGTGAACATGATCATGAATTTTGCAAGTTTATTATCATAGAACTCCACATGTCAGAGATGGCTTACCAGTGGTCAGTGCAACTCTCTTATAACCTTAAGCTCTAGGCAAGTCCTCCCAACCTCTTTAACTTGACTAGCTAAAGTAACAAGGGGAAGATGCGATCTTCTCATCAAAATCCAATAATGGATCCTGACACACAATGCCAAATCCACTTGCATCCTCTTGGCCAACACTGCTATCTCGCGAACATATTTAACAAACTACGAGGCTTTCAGTCTTCCATTCCACTTCTTCGACTTTCTATAAAATGAGTGGTGCAGATCCACTTGAAACAGATTCTGTTGCGGAAAAAAAATCAACTATAGATATATACTAGTCACCTTTAAGGAGTAATCCACGAGTAGAATAGGGGAGCTTTATGTAGGAATATCCAAACAGGCTCTTAGTGGATCAACTGCCCCAACACACTATTGAATTCATTGAATTCATAGCAGTTCTACAATAAAAAGAAGAATCAAATGGAATCTCTAGCGATCACTTCTAGGCTTCTAGCTATATTTCGCAAAATAAACTGGTGACTTTCTTGGTGAAAGCCTTGATTTTTCTTTGGTTGATCAAAAACATAAAATCTTTATTATATGTATCAAATGGATGAGCATAAACACATCTCACATCCCATGATTTCTCCACATCGCATACAGCACTTGACATCTGTCTAGCTATCTCCCAGAAGTAAAACCAATCCTTTTTTTTTTCATTTCTCGTGATATCACAGAAGTAGCTTAAGATACTAATCATCAACCAACAAATTCCCTTATTGCTCTAGTGACAAACAATAGGGTAGCTTTAACTATCTTTTTTTTTTTTTTCATTTCTCGTGATATCACAGAAGTAGCTTAAGATACTAATCATCAACCAACAAATTCCCTTATTGCTCTAGTGACAAACAAAACCAGGCACCAGCACAGAAACAACATGAATCAAGCAAACACCTCTGAAGTGAAAAATCTGATCTTCATAATGTATACTCAGCCGTTATGCAGGAAATGGAGGACTTTAATCCCCCAGTACAAGAGCTGTATACTTCCAGTTGCTCATCATTGTAATTCCATTGAAGTTGATAATATAGATGCTGATTGTTGATGATAGAACATATGTAAGAAATCATGCTGAAATTTCTAGGATAGATTAACAATCTAAATACTTAAAAGCATGGATATATGGGACACACTAAGGTTAAGGCCTACTCATCTGGAGCAAGGTTTAAGATCTCCGATGAATATCACTAGCCTAGTTAAAATAGGCCATAACTATCGAATTATAGTTCAGTGCTATAATCCCATTACAAAACGATTCAAGGCATTGCAAAACTATGAGGCAAATGGTAACCATATTTTGAATAATTTTGTTATTGTCATATAACCATGGCTTAAAGGTGCCATAGAACGTTATTACACTATATATCAATTGCTGTCAAGTCAAAAAATATTTTTTATTATCATCTGACTTTAGTATTATAACAAAAATCAAAAGCTATTATAACAGCATGTGATGGCTCATAACAGTCACATAAAGGAACTACAAAAACTATGAATTTGAGTAATATTTGTATATAACAAATATTGTTATAGTTTATAAATACAATTTGATATTTAGCTTGCTAAATCAAAACCAGTATCAAACAAAAGACATTATGACTGCTATATGATGCAGTTTTATCAGTCAGATGTTATTTATGGTTAGAATGAAGCTGAAACTGTCCCAAAGTTGTTTGGATGTGCGTTGCTTGGTCCACTTCGAATGACTACAAAGAACTTCTAAATATGTTATTGCAACAAACAACTGCCAATAAATGTAATGGATAATGCCAAACAATACTATACTGCGGACTGTATATGAGTGAGTAATAGGTGTACATGCAATACATATAGAAGGAAATGAAAATCTTAATCTGGTGTCCCAGTGTTGAACCTGAGGTAGGTAAGCCATAATGGGCAAGTTCCTGTGCAACTCAAAGCATAATGGGAGTATCTTATTACCTGGATTCAAAACAAGAAAGTCAACAAATTTAGGTGAAGGTATGATAGAAATATAAAATAGTGAAAAGTATGCGTTCAAAAATGAAGAGGAACAAGATAAGCTTGATCACAAACCATTTAAGGTGGGGCTCAAAATTTGCGAAGGGTGGATCCATATTGTACCAAAAAAAGCAAAAGGAAATTGAGGGAGAAAACACAAAGCTATGGTTATCCAAACAGAAAGCAAACTTCAAATTATGCAATGATTCTATATATGCATAAAATTTGTTCCCTGACTTTACAGTGCAAACTAGACCTCAACGCATATTCTCTTTTATGAAATACATTTGCATGTCCCCAGGATTGCTTAACAATGGTTTTCATGTCAAATGAATGAATGCTTACCAAATTTAACTGAAAATAATCAGTCTGCATAAAAGACCAAACTAGAAGATTAATACATTATAACATTACAACACACCTCAGTTATGCTCCATGCCATAAAGGTTATGAAAACTGATGGGAGATTCTGGACCTGCAAAATAAATATTTAACTGAAAGCTAGGTCTATAATATTGTATAACTAATTATCATATCAAACACTAGCTCAAAAATATAAAAGGATCATTGGAAAAAGTTAAATAGGTTGTTCTTTAGATGCTCACGTGCATATAGAGTCACAGATGACTAAACCCAGCACAGATATCTACTAGAACAGGACGGGTTCTGTAAATACGAGAGGAGAATTCTACCTTCCATAGAATCGAAACGGTAATTTATATTGACAAAAAAAATTAGGAAAAGATCCTTCTTTTCCAATCAATGGGTTGATTTGGTAACTAAGCCCGACATAGACAGAGGAATTCATTTCCTGGATAAAAGTGCATATAAATTCAGAACTACCAGAGAGAAAGAGAGAATGTTTGGCTTCCTTTAGTAAAGACAACATCATTCCTAAAAATTACCTCCGGAATCTGGCGAACGATGGCCAGCAAGAAGTGAGTCCTCCCTCCCCATTGCATCAGGGCGAGCACCGCCCCACTGGAAACCAATCCTAATGGTCCCGAATAAGAGCTAAAATAGATCAGAACAATAAAGAAACAGAACAACGCACTCGTTTTGATATGAAAAGAAACCCACCAACGGCCGCATGGATGACTTCCAGGAATGAAATTGTTTGCAGCAAACCTACCGAAATACGAGATTGATTTCGATTAGGAAAAAAAAGGAAAAGGAAATGAATTGGGAAGGATTTGGGAATCGCTCACAGATGATATCTCCAGCAGAGGCGTATGCTCCACGGATAGAGTTGGTGGCGAGGACGCTGCCCAGAACCCTGGAGAGAGCGAGTGCCCTGTACATAAAAATGAAGAACGGAATGAGAGAGAGAGAGAGAGAGAGAGAGAGAGAGAGAGAGAGAGAGAGAGAGAGAGATGGGGAGGACCATCCGAGGCACTGGAGGGAGTTGTAGAAGACGAGATAGAGCTTGGAAAGTTGAGGCATCTGCCGTTTTCGTGGTGGAGAGAAGAGACCTGAGAAAGGGCGACAGAATAAATAAATTCATAATCGGCAAAACGTTTGCCGTTTTATATGCTACAAGATTTTGGCACATTCAGTTCGCATGATTACTCTTGGGATGACATCAAACATGCAATACAGATGGAAATTCTTGAAGTTTAGATACTAACCAGAGAACTCGCATCCTTATTTAATATGTTCATATACTCTGTTTTTTTTTGGTAGAATATGTTCATATACTCTGATAGCCTAGTAAATACATTTGTTTCTCTTCCTCAAGCGTAACATGGAAAAAAAAGGGGGAAAACGATGATGACCTACGTCGCCTTTCCTTTCTGGCGTTCTTAAATATATGAAAAATAAATAGTAATCCGGTTTGGACATGACCTGGTCTAAGAGAATACCTAGACTCAGATTGAGCTCAGGCCTAGCAGGCCAGCCATGGGCCTGATGGGGCTTGGCCTAAGAGTTAAACCCTGGGCTGCTTTCAGGTTTGGTCTCAACTGGTTTATTCGCACTCTTGCCTACTAATCGCAACAGAAACCGAGTTTATATCCGCCAACGTCAACTCATAATCAAATATGCCTTATGGTAACTCAAAAAATCAAATAAATTTACCCGGCAATGTCCCTCCATGTTATATTCACCGATATTATCCTTTATATATATATATTTTTATTTTTTATGAAAATGATGAAGGTTAGAGCCACTACACGCTTTCGCTATGGAGTGTAACCATTACTATATGTCTGTTGACATAATTTAAATACATTTGTGCCGAGTATGTGGCATTCCTTGCTTGTATGTTTACATTTTTCAGGCATAAATAATTGCTGCCATAACGATTTTTTTTTTTTTTGGTGCAATGGTGGTTCACACTCGACGGATGTGAATGCGGCTAACAAGATCAGAAAATAAAAAACTATATAAAGGCACAGGTACTGCTACAGTAGTTTTAAAAAGGCTTTATAATGCACTTCTGTTCATTTTTCTTCTAGGACTTTTTTTTTTTTTTTCAGAAAAAAAAAACAGCACTACGGGCATTATGCGGATACCATTCGTGGCCAGCGGCAACATCTTTGCGACGCGTTCCTCTGGTAAACTATATGGGCCACAAGGAAGCCGTGGCCCCATTTGGAAGGTCCAGTTCGGCCTGGTAGACTATATTTGGGCCGGACCGGGCTCCTCTCGAGATTTAAATCCCGGTCCATTCGCACCGCTACCCTGCAACCCCTGAATGATGAACCAAAAGTCAGGTCCTCAGTTGCCGACATTAGTTCAAATACCTTCCGCCTTGTATAAAGCGAGGAGATGACTCCTACCCTCGCACAAACGGACAAGCCTCCCCGCACTCGATAGGTGGGGCGGCGAGGCTGACGCCGACGACCATGGCCGTCTCCATCACCTTCGCTCCCTCGCACCCTTCTCTCCGCTCCGCCTCCCTCCATCTCTCCACTCCCACAAACCCGTCCTCGTTCTCCGAAACCCTAGCTCTCGATCGCCGGCGGCTTCCATGAGCGTCGAAGCCCCAAAAAAGTCCCCCGATGCCTCTTTCTTGGATAGGAAGGACTCCGGCCTTTTCCATTTCGTCAAATACCAGGGTCTCGGCAACGATTTCATCATGGTTCGTGATGCGATCTCTCATTGTCCACCTCCGATTCTTGATTTCTTGGGCATGGACTTCTTCTTGATCCGGTTCTTGTGGAGCTTATCTTATTAATATAGGTGGATAATAGGGATTCCTTGGAGCCTAGGGTTACTCCCCAACAGGCCGTGAAGCTCTGCAATCGGAATTTTGGGATTGGTGCTGATGGTGTAATCTTTGCATTGCCCGGGGTCAATGGCACCGATTACTCCATGAGGATCTTTAACTCGGATGACAGCGAGCCCGAGGTAATCCGTTGCTTGGAGAATCTTTATTTGTTTCACACTCGGTCAATTTCCTCTTATGGCTGTAGATGAGAGTTTTAAGCAGCTTGAAGATGTGCTAATGGTTAGACAAGTCGAATTCTATGGAAAGATACACAATTTATAAGCAGAATAGACCATTCCATGTCCCATCTTTATTTCTTTTTGTTTTTCTTGTTATCTGTCTATATTGTTTATTAACTGCTTTCTATTTCACGTATGGGAGAAATTAACCTTTAAACAATTTTTGGTTATTGATTCTTGTTATAAAAATGCCAGAGATCACTCGGCATATCACATCTCAGTTCACTGGTCCTCTGTGGAAATCAGTGATTGGCTGAATGGTACTGACTGAAACCATCTACACCCCATGTACCACACCAGTCCTGACTGCTACAATGGAACTGTGTGGTGGATAAAGGTAAAAAGTATAGATTTTTCTTATACATTTCAGGAACATCAGATATGCTTAATCTGATTAAGCATGCAATGACATGCAGGTAAATCTTTTTTCATAAAGCATCATATGGAAGCTGGATGACATACAACTGTCTGTTTTCAAAGAAACTATAGATTTTTTTTTTGTATGCTAAAACTGAAAAAAATGATAGAAAATGTTACAAGTGCATAATTTAGTTCCTTGTTTGGCTATTAGATGATTTTGGGTAAAAATGAAATAAATTGCGGCCACATTTATTGTATGCAAATGGTAATGCATAATTTTTTGTCTCAAATGCATTAACCTAAAAACACATATGCATTTGCCACCACCCCCCCCCCCCCCCTCCCCAAATTAAAAAAAAAAAAACACATACTCATTCTGAAGCATGGACATCATTAAGTTAATATAATCTAAAAATATTATCCTTTTTTTATTTTTATTTTTTTGGAGTGGGAACAACAGAAATCTTGTGGCTAACTTCTACATTGAGCCCCAAAGATGAATATAGTTCCCAACATAAATTGTCATCTTCTTCCCTCTTCATCTAGACTGCTTACAAGTCTAGGGGAATCAAAGGTGGCATACAAGATAGAGTAAAGATAGATTTATCTTTCTAGAATTCTGAAACTCTATTTGCAGTGAACGAACTACTGGATTCTTGAAGGTGAAAAATAGAACTTCAATATCAAGATGCATTAGATGCCAAAAATCGCACTTCTATTGTTACACCGGTACGAAGAAAACAGACCAACAAGAGATAACTTCCAATTTCATTCCTCATTGGTTTATTTAATGGTTTTGGTTAACACGAATAAAAAACTTGTCTTGCCTCAAAGGGAGCACCTATCCATATCAAAAGCTCTGCTTGTTAGAAGTTACAGTAGGACACTTCTTTAAACTTAGGTCATCTAGAAATCTAGGTTTGGACTCCTAGTTCTAGGATAGTTGCACTTCAGGGACTACACTTTGCTAAAATAATTTTTGTTAATGTCATTAATTGCCAACCCTAAATAGCCAGGAGAAGATCTTGATGGTGATGAGTATGGTTATAGTCTTTGACTTTTCTTGGTTACAGATATTCATGCATATTAAACATTAATGTTCCATAATATCTACCTAGAGTACTTTATTTCCTTGGTTGATTCTCAACAAATTATGCAATGTAATGGACAATCAATTCATCATAATCTTCTCTTTCCATAGGTGGACACATACTCGATAAGGAATATCTTTAACAACTTATAATTTCTATCATGCATTATGAATGTTGAATTGGAATGATTTTAGAAGCCTTTTGAAGTATTAATTCTTGAGTAAGCCTTTTGAATTATGACTATACAATGTCTTATTCTAGTCCTATACAGGCTTTGGAGGTGGATGACTTAAAGCTGGGAGATATTGGTCCAAAATTTGAGCACCATGAGATGTTCCCCTCTCGTACTGATACAAGTTGCTAAAATATTTTCTTCGATATTCATATTCTTTTTCTACATTGGACATTACTATGACTATTGAAGTCCTGTAAATAGTTTTGGATATGTTCTTAGTGTGAACTCATAAGCTACTTGTTTTGTTTCTTGGAGCAGTCTTGGTTTAACTTTTTCCTTAAAAAAAAAATTCTTCGCACATAGTTCATAATGAAATTAGAAAAGTTGACAACTTGGTGTGCCATACCGACATGTACCGACTATACCACACCGTGCTGGTAAAGTACCGGTATGATAATGACTTTCGGTTCAGTATATGAGTTGAACTGGTCCATACCATTCCGAACCAAGTGGAACCACTCTGTACCTCGTATCGGTAAAATACCGGTATGCTACCGAATTGGTAAAGTACTGGTTACAGGTCGGTAAAGTACTGGTACTGTATGGGTATGCATCCATCATAATATGCGATGTCTGATATTGCATTTAATTTTATTTCCATTTTAATGCTTCAATGCTTTTGCATATCCTTTATTTTCTATAATGAGATTCTTTATGTGAGCAATGTTAACTGATCAGTGTAAGTAGGCATATTATAGTTCTCCGTCACATGCTTGACTGCATGCCTATCTGCAGCTGTTGTGGTTTGCTTTCATCCATAAAGGATATGGTGGTGCTGTTCGCCTTTGCACACACTAAAGAGCAGTAGCATATAGAATCCCTTTTTTGGTTTCCTTGATTGAATTCTTTGATCATCTATTTTGCAGAATTTGTGCAAGTCTTCTCTCGTTCACACCTAAAAATGCGTGTATGGGAACATGGTGCAGGTATTTCTCAGAGCTATTGTTTTCTATGTTCACGTGTCTCTGTGTGTGTGAGGGTGATTATGGTCTTTTATTTGGTTATACTTCCTGAAGAGCAGAAATATTGTAAACCTTCTTGCATCTTGTCAGTTATGTTACTCTGCATAGGATTGCCTCCCTTTTCGGTTTCTAATATAATAGAAACAATATTTCATCCCAGCTCAGTTGTATGCCGTATTCTTTTGTATGTGTTGAGTCAGGTAAATGGAGTTGCTTACAAATCATGCTTCTTAGTATCCTGATTGTGGTCACAGTCTTAAAATCTGCATTACTCCCTTTTGTCATCATGTGATTGTGTTATGAACCAATTGGATGGTTAAATTATTTTTGAATGGCAGGAGCAACTCTAGCCTGTGGGACCGGAGCTTGTGCAGTTGTTGTCGCGGCAGTTCTAGAGGGCCACACTGAAAGGGTATCTTCATATTACTATGTGATCTTTACGTTGTTGCATTCATCTTATTCTATCTCGCATGTGCTTTTCCCATTCTCATTTATAACTCTATACTTTTGGTGAATGTTCTTTTGAACCAGACATGCATTGTTGATTTGCCTGGTGGGCCACTGGAGATTGAGTGGAGGGAGGAAGACAACCATGTTTACATAGGCCCTGCAGACGCAGTGTTTTATGGATCTGTCCCCCTTTAGCTCAGCAATTTGGATTAGTTTCTAAGACCTTTGCTTCAAGAAGAGATGATAATGAGTCCAATTGAAAGGTATCTGAAGTATTATCTGCAACATGCATATTAATGTCTCTAAACTGTCAGAAATTTTGTTACTTGTAATTTGCATGATGGCATGTTCTGTCTGGAGCTATAATCAGTTTGTCATAGCTAGTTTATGGAATTCAAGGTCTGTACCTTCTCGCAGCTGATGTTGCTGTCTGATATGCTATTGCCAACATGAGAACATGGAGACATCAATTAATCCCTTGAAATTTGATATGCTATTTTCTGTAAATGATATGGCTGACTATGCATAGAAAAAGTAACCATACATGTTTGATTGCATGAAAATACTTTGATAGTTTAGATTGTCAGAGTTCCTTTTTGTTTTCTTTGAGTAAAACAGAGTTTGTAAAAGTCTAATAAAGTTATAACCCTTGATGTGGTTAAAAATTTAGCATATATAACAATTATTCTATTTATTTGATCATTTTGTTATCTATTGGATTATCCCAAATCCTTCATTAGAAAACTTTTTTTGCAACCAGCACTTATAGTTCTACTTCTTCAACTTATGCAAGTTGTCATCATGACTTGGAGTCAAATATTTCCTCTCCATTAGCTTGAGGACCACAATTAAAAATGCAATACTTTTGATTCCTTGGACAAAAGCCAGGTCACAACTTGATTTAATCCTAGAATACATAGATACTGGGAGTCAGTAGATATTGGGGTTAATCAAATTTCTGTTGATTACTTCAACTTCATAATGACTAAAATGCGAGCAATACCAAGATGCTAGGCATTTCTTATGTGAGCTGGTGCCAACTAATATAATCATTAAATGCTAAAAGTTGTCTGACCTGGTTCATTTGATCGAACACTGTCATATGATAAATATTTAAGGATTGAAGAGCAACGAGAAGAGGGATGGAGAATGGATAGGTGTGAGGAGAAAGAAGCAACAAACTTCTACTGTGTCTCCTAAGAAAGCCTATAATCAACCAATGTGACTCTCATTCCTCATCTTCTTGGGGCCAAGCTTCTGATTAGAATCTGTTGAGGACTCTTTGCAATATACAAGAAAAAATGATTCATTAGAAATATTTTGCTTACATACAATACAAGAGAAGGTTTCAGAAAAATAAAAAAGAAAGCACCATCAGCCCCCTTCTTCTTCCTTTCCAATCTTTTTGAACTTATTTCTTTAGATTTGACTTTCGATGTTTATTACTCTTGTGCTGGTGCATCTTTACAAGATTATTGAGTTGAACTCAAGTCACGGAGAATTCTCAAAGAGGCTCCCTCAATATAAACTAGTATGCTGGAAAGTGTAAATGTGCCTAATGTAGGATTTTTTGTAGCACCAACTTGGTAAATCCAAGATAGTTTTGGCGGAAGAAATATGAAGTTGTAATTGGGCACATAGCTTCATAATATATAATGCGAAGCAACCTTTGTCACAATTCTATATACTACTATGTTACGTTTTCTTTCTTTTTTTTCAGAAGAATTTATATATACTATCTTTGTCGGTAGTCTTTTTGAAACCTATTTTTTCCTTCTCGATAGACCTTTGCATGGTTTAGCCAGGCCTAGCCTTAATTTTGAGAGTTAATTCATAAGCCCGAACCCAGCTTGACTGGCGCTCGAGCCTATAGGCTTCAACTTGAGCCCGGCCCAAGACCGACCTATCTCGACCCAACATACCGAGGGCACTATTCACACCATTATTGAAAGGTGGGGAGGAAATGGTGAGGGTGAGGGGAGGGACGAGGATCAAAGCAGAGGGGAGATGGTGACTGTGGAGAGGGCAAGATTGCGAGAGAGGAGGGAGAGTTCCAAGACGAGGAGGAAGAGGAGGCGGGGTATAGGAGGAGGTGGCGGGCGTTGGCCTACTTGAACAGTGTCACGGTAGCCAAGTTGAGGGTAGGGGATCTGGATGTAGGGTTAATGGAGAACGAGAGGAAAGAAGTTTCAAGAAAAAGAGAGAATGGGACTCTGAGGAGGGGGTGAGAGAGAGAGAGAGGAGGGGGCAGATGGAGGTTGTCTAGTGGGGGTGGGGTGGAGAAGATGGGGGCGGTACGAGAAGGGAGGGACATATTCTAGGGTCTCTCCCATCTCCTCTCCTTTCTTTCCTTTCTTTTTTTTTTTATAATTTTTGATTCTTTAGAAGATATGTGATATTATTTTAAATATAACTTATATATATATATATGTAATTGCAATTCAAGGATGCATAAGTTCTCGCTCACGATCCATATAACAAGCTACACCAAGTAAGGAGTGTAGAACAATTACCTTATGAGGTATAACCACTTATCGACAGATGTCGCTTTCCAGGGGAAATGCAAAAATTTAGTTGTATAGGTTGGGCTGATTTTGTTAGCACTTGATAAGATACAAAAGACTCTCTTAACATTTTCTAGTATGTTTTGGTTGTTAGTAGATTCTCAAGTTAGGTCAAGGCAAACAACACACTAAAGGTTTTTAGGACTTTTGGGTTCATTACTATCCTCAGTGGCAAATCTTCCTTCAACAAGATTGTTTTTATTTTTTTTTTAGTGTTTTAGAAAAGTGACTGTAATATGCAAGGTATTGCATAATACATATCTAGTATGCAGGCTACATATATAACCGCATATAATTAAGGTTGGTATTTTTAACTATATAAATTTTTTAAAATATATGAACTAAAATAAAAAAATAATAATAATGATAGTAATTTTAGATAGATAATATCAATATTTGTGCTTATTATTTAATTGGTGCTTATTACTTAATATATAATATTACTAGCAATAATTATAACATAATTAAAACTCACATCTAAATTAAGCATCAGTTTGAACCTGCTCTATCTGCATATATCCACATAAGAGGGGCAATTTATCCATATGTTTGCCCCCCTAATCAATAGTAGCAATTTATGAATTGACTGCAACCAACTCGAGTTAAACATGTTTAGCTTTGGCATAAATGGGTTCGGACCATAAGCATGTCTATTTGGTGTGACTCATTTATTAAATGTTCGGGTTTAGGCTTAAGAGTCTTAACCTATTTGACTCATTTGTTAGTTGGACGAAGTTGACATGGTTATGATTTGATTCATTTATGACTGTTTGTAAACCTAATTCAAGCTGTTTATTGGATAGGTTATATGAGTCGAGCTAGGTTACCTGTTTAATAAATAATTGAATTTGATTTTAAAATTTTAACATGTTTAATAAGCCGGCTGAGATCTGGTTGATAAGAGTTTTGATGCAACTTGGATTCTGCATGCCCGTAGCCGAACCGGTTAGACCTTTAACACCCCTACCCATGATGGAAGTGGGCCACATATAAGATGGCAAAATGCTAATTGGACGCCTGTTTAGTCCATATGCGGTACGGTTGCATATAATAAGTGCATATAGGCAAGGCAGTGCAAGAGACCACATCCATATATACAACTAGGGATGTCAAATGAGCAACTTTTTCATGATCTAGCTCATGTTCGGCTCCTTTGGATAGTAAATGAACTGAGCTAGATCTAGGCTTAGCTCATTTGAACTTGCTTCAATTTGGCCCCAAATATAAATTTATATAATATATATATATATATATATAACATTTTGGCTAGCTTAATTTAATAATACACACACACACACACACTTTTTTTTGCATATTTACTATAAACTAACATAGGTTGTACAAAAAATGTGTTTCAATTATAATATTAAAGTTTAATTAAGATTATAGAGATTAAATTACATAGACTAAACAAAAAATTATGTAAATAAAGATCTTGAAATATCTTTAACCCTCATTGATTTTTTAAAGCAAGCTGTTTGCAAGTAGCTTGTGTTGGGCTTGAAACTAAATAAGTTGGTTTAAGCTTGGCTCGATCATAAAATGAGTTGAGCTTGAGCTAGGCTAGCTCATTCTATGTTCAGCTTGTTTGATCCCCTATATAACTACCTCATGCGTCACATTTTAAAACACTACTTTTTTTAATATATATTCCATAATCATGGTTTGAAGATGGAAGAAGAGGGGGAACAAACTAGAATGAAAGTTGTTTAATGAATATATATATAATGATGACATGCGCTATGATACAATTAATAGATTGATTGTTTTGACATCACAAAGAGATGGGAATAGCAAAAGCAATGCATAGAATTAGCATCTAATAAAGTCATAATGAGAAGGCTTTTATCAAGGGTCATATTTGGGAAAGAAGAAAAAATTGGATGAGAGAGCTTCAAGTCTCTCTCTCTCTCCCCCCCTCCCCCCTCCCAGCTTCCCCCCTCAAATATATAGGTTTTCCTATCAGTATCAATCTTTTAAATAACTCAACCAATTTAGCCGTATTTGGTCAAACCAGTTACAGGGGCATTCTACTTTAATGTTTATTTTGTTTCTTAGCACTTGCTTGGATAGTATCATTGCTTGCCACTTATTCAGGGGGAACGATCTGATTCCAGATCTTAAGCAAGAAGATGTTATGTCATCTCTTTGTTATTATATGGAGGATTTGAGTATTTTTGTTTGTTGATCCAAAGAAAAGGCAAGAGTGCAAAGAAAAATAGATTTGGAAATTAAGAATGTGACACCATTGAGTTAACGCTTATCAGGGTAGTAATTTGTTACATTTTCAGGGTGATGAGGAACTCAGGTACTGAGGGGTTTTGGGGCATTGCGAGTGACACTCTCTGAATCAGTAAATCTGCTTCGAGGTAAGGGAAATGACAGATAAAGTTTTGAGGGATGGTATTTAGTGCAGAGAAGTGACATCCTATAGTAGTACTCAAAATAGTCTGTGGGATGAAAAAATAGAGATGGGGTTGAGTTTGTTCCATGTGGAGAAATCTTCATATTTAAAGGACTGGTATAATGTCTTGGTTTAAATCTTACTATTCTATATAAGACTCGGGAGGGGGAGTCACCGTTTTGAGTAGATGCTGTAATTGGTTTATTACTTGTTCAAGTGAGAGACCTGTCATGCTTAATATGCACAGGCACGAAGGAGTCATCGTTACCATCTTCACCTTGCAGTTGGTTGACACATCTAGATGATTATTAGGATTAGTGTTCATAAGAAGGAAAAAAAAAGAATCACAGGGTCCACATAGTCGCTGGCCATTGTGTGATTCGTTCTCGCCAGCTCGTCCCTGAATTGGAGAGGATCCTAATCTTGTGAGGACCGATATAGGCATGTATTTAGTCCCACATCGGTTATTCACCGAGAAGATCTTGAGTACTTATAATTACGAAATTTCCAAAAATATCTTCTGGCTAGCCATTTTGGGTGAGGTCTTGATTTGTGATAAATGGTATCAGAGCGAACTCAGCCTATAGCCTATGTGGATTAGGGGACACTACAACACGAATTCATGAAGGCTGACCATGGGTCGATCGTGGTATTTGTGATTAGATTTGAATGAATTTAAACCCTTAGCCTGACGAGAATGTCAGGACTTGAACGGAGAAAGTTTGTGAGGACTGGTGCGGACGTGTGTTTAGTCCCATATCGATTATTCACCGAAGACACTTTGGGTACCTATACAAGACTAAAGAATCTAAAAAAATATCTTCCAGTTAGCCTTTTTGAGTAAGATCCTCGGTTGTATCAAACCCAACTTTTAATTTTTTTATTTTAATATGGTGAAGTATAAGGTGGTATGCACAATTGGGTGCGCATATGCTTACAAGATGTGCGCACATCATGTTATATATATATATATATTGGGTATCTCCGGGCACACGCATGGCGTATACAATGAAAGTATGAATGCGTGGGACCTGCATGAATTTTCTGTCACCCACTTGTTCCCATATAATAACAAGGGCAATCTGGCGTTGATGCCATTAAGATGAGTGGATCCACTTTTTCCCACTTCATTATATCTATTTGCAAAAAACAAAAAGGAGGAAAGAAAGGAGGGAATCTAGAATCCTCTATTTGATGGGCATAAATTTGGATTTTCTTTATAAGGTTGCAGTATATTCACCATTTCTCATCAGTTATGGAGGATTTGACAGTAGTCTATATGTGCTCCTTTTTGATTGAACAAAGCAGTAGTCTTCTGACATTTACTCCATTGCTTATCAAATGTTTTCATACCTAAGAGCCAACTGGAGGGAACAAAAGTAAAAGCTGCAGTTCAAATAAAATATTCTGGTTAAAATTCAAAGTATTGCCTGTTCAACCAAAATTCTGCATTCAGTATACCGTGCCTGGCACCTGATTCTAATGGGCTATTTGGATTTGCCCATCATCGTGTCCAGAAGTGGCCCAATATATTTAGAGGCCTAAGGCTGTTTTATCTTTGAGACCTTCCTTGCAGTAGGCTGGTCTAAGGTAAACTCACAGGAGGGTTTTTTTCTTCCATTTTGCCTTTAAAAGCTTTTCTGTAGTGGGCCTTCTTTGGGCCGGAGCCTTAGGCGACCGCGTTGGTCCGGCCCTGATCGTATCCTCAAGTTCAAATTCACACAGCCAAAGCTTTCCAAACATCTCAGGCATGTGATTGACTTCTTGTTGGTAGACACCATACTCGGCGCCAAAAATTGTGGTCATGTCAGAACAGCAATCTTTACTCCTCTTTTCGTGCAAATTGTTGTCCTTAGGATTATGTTGCACGATGTAATTGTCTAATTCATGTTTCGAATGCCAACTTTCGAGCACTCTGTTCTATTTCTCTCATTGCTCTCCACTTTGTAGGCCCTGCTCTGTAATTGCGGGCTGCAGGATGGTCTCCTCCTTTTTATGGAAAAGAACTCAGATTGAGCGGGCACCAGGACCACCTCGTTCACTTACCTGTTATAGCATTTATTAGTATCATCTAAAGGCCAATGACAGGATGACTACTACATTCAGCTGCATTTTCTGAGGATTTTGGTCGGTATGTTTATTGCATCTGTTAGGGATAAATTCGAAAGACAGGCTTATCAGGTTGTTTAGCAAGATTCTGCAGCCATATGACCTGGAATGAAGGAGCTCGGTTGCACAGGAAGTATAGATACTGATCGATTGTTTAACGTGAGAAATGCCACCAGGAAACCCAACTGCAGTCGCTATCAGGCTTCTCAGCAAACAGGTTCTTCAAGGGGTTGATTAATTCCAGATAGGGCTTGGGGCCATGGTTAAATGGAAGAAAAGAAAATCTTAAACTATTCAGTAAGTTAGATACCGTAACTAATGTTCTTGAACATTATCTTTCTCCTTTATTGGTTTGCTTACCATGTAATAAATTACATCAACTGTTGGAATACATTAAGGAACCAAGTCCTTCATGTGGCTATTAAATGGAGAGACAGTTGTGGTTTAAGTTCGAATTAGTGTTCTGGTTAGACGGATTAGATCAGTAGATGGCAGATGCAGAGAGTTTCATCTAATGCAGCATGTGAATCCTACGCACGGATCTTCTGTTTGGGCATCATGAGTGTATGAATATGGAAGTTATTGGTACAATGTCCAATAGAAGGCATGTCTTCTGTACATAAATACACAGGAAGTTGCATGAATTAGGGTTGTCATTGGAGATCGCCTAGAAGCAAAGAGCTTTGAAAAAGAACAAAATTTCATCGTTTTAATTTGCTTGTTTATGAGTTATCTCCGATAGTTACTATTAACCCCTTGCGAAATCAAGTACCCTACTCTGCAAGTGCAGTCTTAGTAGCGATTATGCGTATAGTTTGTCAGCCTGCGTTCTGTGAGTTACAACTGTTAATACTTGAAGTCTTTTAGATAAACTGCTACGGAAGAACCAAGTGAAGTCTACTAACACTTAAAGCTGCATTAGATAACTTAGCAAGTCAAAGATGGAAAATGACCATATATTCTGCAGGATCCACGTAAAATAAATTTCCTGCTTTATTAACTCCTTGTGATGGAGAATTGTTTTGCAGCTTGCTTATCTGTGTGGCCACCTTCATCCGTCATTATCAAATTGCAGATATCCCATTATTTTGATGCATGATGTTTTATTTGTTTCTTGTCGTGCTTGTTTCCAACTCTCTTTAGCATGTTTCTTCTTGCCCCATTAACGCTTAAAAGCCGGAGCCATCATTCGCCGAGAAAGAGTCACCATAGAATAATATGGGCTGATGGGATACGAGTAGCTGAGCACTAACCAAATTATTTTAGTTAGGAGATAAGAAGGGTATCAGGTGCGAGATCATTCGCAAAAAGCCTTATCATCTTCCTTTTATCTGCCCTATCTTAGCAGCCACTAATTTCTCATTTCAGACTTGCAAGACGCGCAACTACCGGCCAAACTAATCTCCCAATCTAATCCTTCTCTATCGAATAAGGCTGGAAACATTTCCTGTCACTAGCTAGAAAAGTTGAAGAAAAAGAGGTCACCCACTACTTGTGCCGACCCTCGCCTCCTCCCCACTCCCAATGCTGGATGATTGGGAGGAAAAGAGAATGGAGCGAGGTGAGGGTCCATACATGCAAGCGACCTACGTCTGGAGGATTAACAGCCACATTAGTCGAGGTGAGAAGTCTTTAAATCATTCTTTGCAGCCATGGAGAACCTTGTTTCATCTTTACAGTGAACGTTTTATTTTTAAGCAGTGTGTGTCGTTTCATTGCAGCTTGTCTCTCTATCATGGATTGATTAATTAGACGGAATAGTTTTTGTAAACCAGCCCCTTTTTTTTCTTTTTCTTTTTTTTTTATGTGTGTGTATCTCTCTCTCTCTCTCCCATCTTTGCGTAGACATGCACAGCCCGTTGTATCGGAGTACAAGAATTCACGGAATAACCTTGGAGAGGAAGCATCAGAGTTCCACACAAGTTAACCGAAGTCCCTATGAACATATTCTCCATATATTTTAGAGCAAGGGATGAACCTTGTCATTGTAGGGGTTATGCATGGCTATCCAGTACTTGAGCCCAATTGTATCCTTTGCGCCAGACAAGGATTCATCCCCATTTTGCTTTGCAATCTATGTGGTGGATGAATGACAGCCGTTTGGAACATTTTGTGATCTGTGTAGTGGATAATCCAATGATAGATTGGCGTGAAAAAATGTGTATCCTTCTTTCGCACAAAGGATAAAACACAACTAAATAAGGACTTCACTGGACTTTATAGAAAGTAGATAGAACCAACTACCTTTGATGTATTATTAGGTCGTCTCTCCTGAATTTAAAGAAAAAAGAGAGAAAGAAAGAAAAGGGAACAAAGTTCTTTATTAAATATTATATAAAATTAGCACTAGTTTTCATTATTTTCAAAATGAAATATAAAATTTATAGTCCATAACAATAGTTTATTTAGTTTTGAATGATGGGTGTGATTTGGAAGGCTAGCTTAATCTTTCTTCACTCTATTACTTAAAAAAAAAGAAAAAAGAATGATGGGTATGATTTCCCCCTTTGTTCATGTCTTTGTGGATCTAGGCCCAAGATTTTGTCGAGTGTTTTAACAAATTAACATTAGTTTTACCAGTAGGACTATTGTAACAGTGTCTCGATATAGTTATGTACAAAAATCATGTGGTTGCTTGACTTGCTCTTTTATGTTTTAACCAACCATGCTCGAACTATATCTAGGAATGGCAAAAATTAACCCATCTGAAAAACTTGACCCAACCCTATCAATTCATGTCATGTTTTGTCATGAATTTTTCAGTTAGGGCCGGACATGAGTCAGATTTTTGACTCAGAATTTTAGATAGGTCAATTATAGATTAAAGTTTTGACTTTGGTTAGGTCATAAGGATGGAGTTCTATTTGGATCAAAATAATTTAGGTTGGTTTGATATTTTTTTTGATGATTAATCTTTTTTCTTGCTACTAGTTGTTTAAATCATTTTGAAAAAATTAGCCGGTAAGATTTATAAATAATGGATTTAACATGCTAGCTTAGATTTATTAGAATTGAGTCTTGAAAAATAGATTGGGTTAGGATTAACCGAGTGACCCGAAATGATATGTAGCTGGCCATGGTGCCAATCATGCTTATCTAGCCAAATGTGAAGAAATCCAAGCCAGACAGAGTTCGAGAGCCTCTGTACAAGCGTATGAGAGATCTTGATCCGAGATCAGATCATGTTGAGTATGGGTTAGGGTTTTGTATGTTGGTGTTCTTATTTGATCCAACAAACCTGACCCGTTGCCACCTGAAAATCGATCCTTCCGAACTCACTCAAGGTCTCAATAAATCTTGATCGTTTTTGTTTAAAGTATGCATTCTTATGTGCTCATATACACATGTAGAAAATGATTTAAATAATTTCTTCAGCAACTTGCTGTTCTGTTCAAATAAATACAACAAGAGTTCCTAATTCGTCATGAAGTTTTGGCTTTGAGCAAATGTTTTAAATTAATAGTAGGTTACTCCAATTTTCTCAAAGAAAAAACAAGTGACTCCAATAAAAGATGGCCTCTCAAGAACTTCCTCGGGCGACAAACCTCATAGCTGTAGAGACAACTGTTACACATTCCTTAGGAGGCAAATTAGTCTGGTTCGATCAAGTTCAGCACAGTAGAATATCTATCTTACAAACACGCAATGGGCCTTACGACTAAGCATACCTAAATTTTACATGAGAAATAGCTCCATCCTACCAGAGGTTCTACTTCCCAGCCATTTCACATCTACAAACAAAAGGCCAAGAGAGAACTAAGTATAATAGCGCCAGTTACAAAACTCTCAACTGTGATGGTAGTTAGGGACCAATAGGTCATGAACAGAAGGAAACATCTTGAACTCTTCCTCATCTATCTTCCAGAGTGATTCAGGGCTATATTCCCACATAGGGGAGGGCATCGGAGGCCAGGAAGTATCGCAGACTTCATTCTTACATCCCTCAAAGCTCAGCCCGCTGACTGCTTCAGAGGTTGCAATCTCATTCCAAATCTGATCCATGGAGTACCACCCCTTCGCACCTTCCTCCTCCACCACAAACCCTGTAGTTACGCAGCAGCAACCACTGGCGCTATTAAGCTCGTGCTGTTCCAACCCAGCCTCCTCCGCTGGGGGTTCGCTTCGAGAGGGCGAATTATAGGTCAGAGATGACGAAGATGATGACGGAGAGAGAGCGTTTCTCTTTCGCTCTTGGGCCTTCTTCCTCATATGAGTCCTCCAGTAGTTCTTGATCTCATTATCGGTGCGCCCCGGGAGCTTTCGAGCTATGCGAGACCACCTATACAATAAGCATTGCTCGTCAAAGTCGTTCCTTATGCGGCAAGCCTATAAATGCATGCCACTAGATGAAAGAAAAAGTTGTGGATGTGCACCACAAGAATCATCATCTAGGCGAGTTCATAAGAGATATAATTTTACTAATGGAACAGTAATAGATGAGGAGCTAATCAAAAGGAGTTGTTGTTGTTGGGGAGTGTGAGATGAAGCATGGAGATAGATATCGAACCTATTTCCCCAGCGCGAATGGAGCTCGAGGATGAGGCGCTCTTCCTGATGCGTCATGCGGCCGCGCTTGAGACCGGGGTGCAGGTAATTAACCCAGCGTAACCTGCAACTCTTGCCTGTTCTGTTGAGACCTACATACAACATTAAACCAGGCCGGGTTAAACGGTAGCGTCCTCCACCCCTCCTCACCGCCAAAGTAAGCCTACTTGTAGCCCCCCCCCCTCAAACCTGAGACTTTGGCTATGAAATCCCAACGACGTTCCCCGAGTAAGCCCACAAAGCATACCAGTTGCAGGTCCTCCTTCTCCGTCCACGGGCCCTTTCGGGTCTCTTCTTTCACCGTCACCATCGTCGTCGTCTCTCCTCCTCCTCCTCCTCCTCCTCCTCTCTCTGCACGGCCTTCAGAACTCCCTTTCCACCTCCACTTGGAAAGCAGCAGCCACTGCTTTGTCCTTAGACCACAGAACCTGCTCGCCTTTGCGTCCTCTCGTGATCTTTTTATAGGGAGTGACCTCCAGGGTCACGTGATTTCACATGTTGGCTTGCTCCCTCTTTGTTTTCTTTACTTTTGGTGGGGGCTGAGTCACCAGCTCAGAAGCATGTGCAGTCCACGTGATGTGACATTGGCCTTCTTCTTTTTTTTTTTTTTTCAGAGCTCTGGTTTGATTAGCATTTAGACAGTGTACTTAGCACTTAGCTATAGTACCACCTGGTGTGTAGGCATAACGACCTTAAAAATAAGGTGCCTTTCATTCATTAGATCCTGATTGAGTGCTTCTGACTTCTGCGTCCTGTGTACATCCTAAATGATGGAAGGACATGAATGTGTAATTAAATATCTAAATAATAACATGTCTTTGTTTCTTGTAATGGTATACTGCATGCTATAAAGATGTTATTGTATTATTCGAGATTTCTGTGGTTAATTCACTGAAATGTAAGGTGATAACCCACTGTTAATTTTCTCAAAAAACAGAACAAAAGTGAAAAAAGAAAGAAAGAAAAATTATGGTTAAGCAGAGATTCGACGGTGAGTGAATCAATCCAAAGATAGATGGCTCTTAAGGATTGATGGGAGAAGAAATTTCCATATAAAAATACAAGCCAGAGCCCTAAGATCCACTCTTCTTTGTTCTGGTTAATGCCTCAAGACTAAGCATAGACTAAAACTCATGGTCTCTCAAGTTTTTTTTTTTTTTTTTTTTTTTTTTTTTTTTTTTTTTTTGCGGCTAAGATGGACAATTCGTACAATTCAAGTTCGAAATAATCAAAAAAAATCAAAAAATAACATATTCCAGAATGCCTCTAAGGCAAGCGTCCAAAATATAATCAGAGCGATGACCTACAAAAGAGGCCATTCTGTTCGCAGCTCCATTTGCCTTGTGATAGATGTGCCTCACAATAAAGATTGAACTCTCTCTTATTCTTAGACAATCACTATAGCAGAGTCGTCCTCAACTAAGAAGATACATTTCTCCACCTTGAAGCCATTCTATTGCATTAGTTTTGCCGTTAGTGACAGACTACCACTTTGGTGTAGTTCAGCGAATAGAGGGGTTAGTGTAGTAGGATCACGGTTTGGTAAGACTTTGGCGGTGATCTGGTCAGTAGTTTGCGGGGTTTATTACTTCGCATTCCTTTTTTCTTTTTCAAAAGTTCACCGTAAGTTACAAGCAGTTCCTACCTAGGGATTAATCCTTGTCTCATTTTTGCTGAATGATATCCCCAACCAAATACATGAAGGGCTCAAATAACACTAGGTTACCTGAGTACAAATCTCTTCCTTTAAGAAAATAATACATGATTGCTCAAATCTCATTTTTGGGCAATCACCGTAGCAGAGTCGCTTTCAACTAAAAAGATACATTTCTCCACCTTAAAGCCATACTATTGCATTAGGTTTGCTGTTAGTGAGACTACCACTTCGGAGCAGTTCAGCGAATAGAGAGGTTAGTGTAGTAGTATCATGGTTTTGGTAGGACTTTGGCGGTGATGTGATTTGTAGTTTGCGAGGTTTATTACTTCACATTCCTTTTTTTCTTTTTTAAAAGTCCACCGTAAGTTACAAGCAGTTCCTACCTAGGGATTAATCCTTGTCTCATTTTTGCTGAATGATATGCCCAACCAAATACATCAAGGGTTCAAATAACACTAGGTTACCTGAGTACAAATCTCTTTCTTTAAGAACAAAATATATATATGAATTTTCATCCAGATACATTGTTTTCAGTACTTTTTATCTTTTTTTCTTTTTTTAACCTTTATAGGTCAGCAGCACTGTCATCAATGGCATTAGGTTAAAATAAAATCAACTTGGTTTCTTTCCCCAACCATGTGGATAGATAGTTCTCCTACCCAATTGGTCTGATTAATTATAATGCAGCTATCATTTTGCCACAACATGATTATGCTTGCCGTCAAATACTAGATTAATATGAGAAGGTGGTTAAGGAGCACCATTTTACATGCAAGTGGCACAATTTAAACCAAAAAAAGGCTTGGCACCTTCCAAACAAGTCTTCACTGAAGCTTCTCGGAGGACATGGTAGTGCTTGACCCAGGAGGAAGCTACCCATTAGAGGAAAAAGATGCAACGTCTATTCATGGCAGAATATGTTACTGAATTGAAAAAGAAGTCTGGTCTTAGATGACCAGTCTCTCCTTGGACTGTTCCTTTCACCTTTGAGGCTGTGAAAAGCAAATGACTTTATACATCCACGATCAGTATGGGGACACACAAGAAATATGTTCTCGCAGTGCTTTGTTGGTCTAATACCATCATGCATGTAGACATTCACCACTCATGATTCTATCTTATGTTATATTAATTACTAAAATAGGTAAATATTGTCGCCCACCATGCACCGATGGAACATCATGCTTCTATGTAAGATCTCCCATACCTAATTCTGAACATAAATATATTTTGGAGATGATATCACTCTATGTCACCAAAGTTGATCTAGCGACGTTATATAGCCAGAATAGGTCTTAGTGTTGAAGCAATAAGACTATGTGGTTCTCTTTGGGCCACGCTACTTGGCTACTCTTCATCTCATTGTTCATATGATCTCAAGAAGCAAATAGTATGTCGTTGTGTGTGTGTGGACACTAAATCATATAGTAGATAGTTGTGGGAGATGATGTCTTCGTGATGTTGATGCATTCGCCGGCATCCTACGGTATCAAACAGGCCTCCTGCTAAAGGATGTCAGCCTTGGTTGCCTTCTTGACCTGTATCGATCTCACTTGGATCATGAAGGGGAGGGGGGGAAGGCTAAGCCATCATGAGGTGGAGGTCACCAATTTGTGGCTTGTCCACTTGCACCTTTTCATGCTGTTGTTCCCTTTTAGCCTTCTGGCTCCTCACTATTATTGTTGTATCGCATTAGCTGCTGTTATTTCTTTCTGTTCGTTTGGATGCCATGGGGAACCCTTAGTTTTTTGTCATCAATGGGTTGGGGGAAAACATGAAGCATGGGGGATGTGGCAGGTTGCATTATGTGTACCTTGGTCGGTGGATGGATAGTTTTTGTGATGTCAAAGGCCATCAATTGCTTGTTTGATTCATGAGAGTAGCTGCAAATGGTTGTGCAGGACAAAGAAGAGTAAGGCCAATGGGTCAACTGGAAGGCAGTGATTTATTTATTGTTAAGTAGCTAGGAATTCACTGATTTGAATCCATCATATTGCAGTGTCTGGTTTTGGCCTTTGGAAGAGCTTTGCTTCAACCTATTTGTTCTCATATATTTGGACCGTTTCACTATATCTGGATGCGTCCCTCCCTAAGCTAACGAGGGACACAAGTGTTGACCTGATGGAAAGGGTGGTAGGCCCAGTTGCCGTATAAAAAGGGGGCATCTGTGAAGCACATCTGACTTGGTTGCAACTCTTTTTCTTCCCTTAAAGATTCGTTATGAGATGCAATTTGGAGCTGACTGACCGACCCTAGAACCAAATTCTTTTGGTCTACAGGAAAATTATGTTTTCAAGAGAGGCATGATCAAAATGACTGCAGTATTCAACTATGTATCCAGGAGGATCACAGTAACAAATAGTTCCTCCATTATAACCTGAAGACTATTTTTAATTGTCCGTAATAAATAGTTCCTCCATTAAAAATAGTTCCTCCATTATAAATAATTTAGCAATCCAGCATATTATCATTCAGAAAGATATGAACGAGCATAGTCCTTTCGAATGTCTATCAGTTTCCTTTGCTTGGTACACGATATGAGAATGGTTAGAGCCTATGTTGTATCATTGTTGTTTTCGTTTCTATAGAAATTAGTAAAATACCATATAGAAATTGATGTTGAAGATAGCATTTGCGCAAAACTTTTGCTACTCGTAGCTTTTATTTTCACTCTTTTTCGAAATCCATTAACCTTTGTACCAAAAGTTAATTACAAAGATTTTACAAATAATTTTAGAAAACAAAATGGCTCTATGATCCACGTACGTCGTTCAATCTGGTTCATTTTTCGTCTTGAATTTTTGAAACCAGAAAAAACGAACAAAAGCAATAAAAAAAACGGGCCCCTACTTTTTGTGCTCTCACAATATTTCTTTGCTTATGAAATGATGAGAACAAGATTAGCCTCGTAATGAATTGATTGTGGGCACAAGGCTCCTAAACCATTCGAGTACGCCATCACAAGAAACTTGGCCTTGTTGCAGTTCAATGGGATATCTCATGCGGCCCAGATTCGGACCACAATTTATTGTTAGTAGTTGGTGGCTGAGCTTTGGGCTTTTGTCCTGGCCAGCTACTCGACTGTTGAGTGGGAGCACAGTGAAGTGTCATGCGGGCCACAGAGTACACGACTCAAACAAGAAAGTTCTGAAAGGCTGGAGAGCGTGATCAGGTTTCAGTGGAGAGTGGAGAAGAAAGATGGACACCCTAATCGTTGAATGGCTTTCAGATCAAGAATCCAAACATGGCAGTCATAATTTGCTAAGACTATATCTCTTATTGTACGATACAGCTGTGGAATCTGATACTGAATCAAGAAAGCATCAGTAGCAATATATATGATAGGAAGTGGAAAAGTTTAAAAGCTGTTTTTGAGTAAAATTCTACTGCTCTGAGCACATGAGATTTATTTATCAAAAAGAAAGATTGCTGACTGCGATCTGAGCCGAATTCAAGATTCTTTTTTATCTACATTTCATGAGCAAAGACACCAATTCCTTTTTTTGGTCCTGATGCTCCTTTGTTAACCATGCAGGCTCACACACACACACACACACACAGAGAGAGAGAGAGAGAGAGAGAGAGAGAGAGAGAGAGAGAGAGAGAGTTGGTGGCAGATGAACAAGATAGGTGCTTTTGTTCAGAAATAGAGTGTCTATCAAAATATGTAGTAAAAGATGGGTTGATTTCTTGATGTTAGAACGCATTCTCATTATAATAGATATTCATTCTTTTTTTGTTGAAAGCAATACAATATTTTCTAACAAGGTCGCTGCAATCTTGAAGCAATAGGTATGAAGGTAGTCTAATATCAATAATTAGCGATATAAGCATTAGAAAGCTATGAAAAATGGGAGCCAGAGTGGAGCACTGTCTATATCAGATGACTCAAGAACTAAGGTTAGGCCTCGACAATTCAATGCAAGATAGAAGTCGCAACAACTTCAAACATCTCCTCAACAGTTGGAATCTCAAATTGACATACTTGAGGTAATGTCCATGGGATGCATTATTCCAAATTAAAGTTCAAGTCTGAGTCCGATCTGGCTCAAGCTTTACCCCAGATTGGAGCACAGCAGCAGACAGAGCCAAGTTCCAAGATTTTTCACCACACTTGCACGCGCATGCAGACTTTATGTCTTTTTCCAATGGAGCATGCATGCATTGCAGACTTTATCTCAATGGCCCAGTTTGTGCTGTCTGGCAAGCTGCAGCAGTGAGGAGAACTTGCACCGAGGCGAGGTAGGATTACTCGTATCCTTGGACCGTCTCTAGCACAATGGGACATTTGGCTTTCGAGCTAGCTTTGTGTCTCTTCAAGAAGAGCCCATGGACCGGGATGGCGAGATCGAGAGGGATTTGGACCATGCATGGGTGTACTTTGATGCGACTTCCTGGCTGTAGCTGCCTGTAGTTTTACAGCCAGTAATCTCAACCACATTTCTGAATTCTGGAAGCCCTTCAGGCTTTCTTTTCTTTTCTTTTTTTTTTTTGTCACCGGAAAAGGGAAAAAATCCGTAGTTCTGAATACCTAGTTCTCTCAAGTTAAATCCTGGGGACTCTGCACAAAGTCATTCTACAGACCTGCACTCTGACTACGAAATTAAGAATTGACTTTAGAACAGTCAAAACAGAATAGGGCTTCTTATATTGGACAAGGGGGATTCTCTATTAGTACCAGCTGGACTAACTTCAGACTTGAGACCTCAGGCAGTAGTCAACAGAGTCTACAGTAGCGGTAATTTGTAACTTTACACAAGCTATCATCAATGGAGCATAATTTTTGCACTACTATGATAGCCGCCACATCATCCATCTTGAAGGTGGATGGCTTTCATTTATCCCACGAACACACTTTTTAGTACGGTACGCAGCATGAGTGGGGATGAAGGAGTGCCATCATTTGCGCGATGTATAACGTGGTAGCTATTAGCATAAAAGTAGCATCGATCCGCTTGTTAGCAATGTCATTGTTCCGAAAAGGCCTTCTCCTACATCTTTAGTTCTAAACTCATGTAACAGATTAAGTGTTCCAATGTTTCCAAATGTTTGTTTAATGCCGGTATAGACATTGGCCTGTGTTCATCCAATCTCCACTTGAAATGAACATTGGACCTCTAGTTAAAACGCAGCCATGTCATACTCCTCATTTACAGAGACAAAAGATCATGAAAGCTCCCGCACAAACTCGTGTGATGGCACAAAGCTGATCCCATTCTCTTTGTCCAGTATCTAGGTTAAGATTAGATCCACCATGACACCCATCATAATAGCCATAAAAGCTTCTTCTTATGTTAAATGTGTGAATAATATGTTTTTAATGAGAGCTGATGATTTAGTCAAAAAAATGATAGCGGTTAAAATAGTAGCCATAATTTTGCATCTCCCTGCACCAAGACTCCATGTGTAGCGGCATTACCAAATAGCATCCTCATTTTTTTTATTATTTCTTACTATAACAGTCATTACAATAATCATTATCTTACTCTATGATAAACCTACTATCGATATAGAATCTTGGATAGGCTTCATAAGTCTATTCGTTGGACTTTGGAGTTAAAAAAAAACGTTCATTTCTTGTTGCCTAATGCCTATCTAATACTAGTTGACTCTTGCTATAATGGTGCTTGAGGGAATTTTTTAGCCAAAAAAAACTTGATTGTTCTTTATTTGTTTCATTACTCATCCTTGGCTGTGCATTGGTCGTGCTTGTTTAAAAAATCGCATTAGTTGATCCATGAATGGTGGAAAAAATTGAATTGAAAACATGAAGTAGATAGGATCTGTAACTTGGATTAGATTATTTATTTTATATTAACTTGTTACTGTGATTCCATGTGCTCATTCTGTTGGTTTCCGGTTGTCCGCCGAATCCCTTTTTGAATCCCACCGGCTCCTTGCTCTTTTCACGCTCTCCTCGTCCCCTGACCCTACTCTCCATCATTTATTCTTCTCTAATCCTATGTTTGAACTTTAAACGTTCACCCCCCCTGTTTACTCTCCTCTAACCCTCTATCTAAACCGTAAATTTTCGAAGACAATGGCGGTCTCTTCGAGGGGAAAGAGCGAGCTTTGGGGTCAAGAGAGAAGGACGGCCGAGAGGAAAGCCTCGGTGGTCTACTACCTCTCGAGAGACGGCCAATTGGAGCACCCTCACTTTCTGGAAGTCCCGCTCTCCTCCACCGAAGGGCTTTATCTCAGAGGTATCAGATCAGAAAAAGGAAAAAAAATGATTTTTTTTTTTTAATTTTGTTTTGTGCTTCTTTGCAATGGACATCTGATTTCGATTTACTGTTCGAATTCTAGATGTCATCAATCGTCTCTGCGTTCTCAGAGGGAAAGAGATGGCTGCCATGTACTCGTGGTCTTCCAGAAGGTAAATTCCAATCAAAAAATTTAATATAGAACTCACCTTTTTTTGGCTGTTTTGATGTTGATTCGAATCGAAGTAATATTAAAGTTGACGCTTTTTTTGCCGAATGCCGAATCTCTCTCAATTCAGGAGATATAAGAACGGATTTGTGTGGTTCGATCTCTGCGAAGAGGACTTCGTCTACCCAATTCACGACCAAGAATACATTCTCAAAGGATCGGAGCTCTTCCACCTCGGTAACTCTTCTCCTACATCCGAGAAGCCTCCCGAAATCTCTAATTTCGTCCGAGACGTTTCCGATATTCCCGTCTCGAGAAGAAAGATGACGTCTTGGGACTCTTTCGATCTCAACGAGTCCACGGCCTACAAAAGCGAACCGACGGGTGTCACCGCCGTCAAATTCTCCGACGCCTCGACCCAGACCGACGGCCTGCGGCACGGGCGACGAGCTCCCATCGGAGAAGACAGGCAAGCGGAGACCGCGAATCCCGAACCGACGGAGCTCGGGACGGACGAGATCTCGCCTCCGCCGTCCCCCTCGAGCCCGGAGACGCTGGTGGCGGTGATCAAAGCCGACGGCCGGATCGTCGCGATACGCCCGGAGGATAGGAGTCATCGGACGGTGGGCGCCTGCCCGAAAGGGAGGGCGAGGGCGTCGGCGGTCCTGATGCATCTGATCTCGTGCGGCTCGATCTCGGTGAAGGAGCAGGGGATCTCGCTGGTGTCCCAGTACAGGGGAAGACTGCCGATGGAGGCCGTGTCAGGGCGCATGGGATTGGAGGACAAGAAGTATTTTAGTGGGAGTTTGATTGAAACGAGGGGGTTGGGAAATGGTGGCGTTGGAGAATTCACCGGCTTGAAGCGGTCGGCTTCCTGTAATGCTGCCAGGTAAGCACTCTGACTGCTCTGCCCTCTTGCACGTGAAGTGATGCCATGTTTTCCAATCTAATGCTCATTTTTCCGAAATATGTTTATGTTATTTCTCCTCGCACGTGATCACACATATTTGAATAAAAAAATAATTAGTGGTATGCCGCTCCAACATATCAGGGTAGAGTTATCAGAATCCGTGCGGATGTATATTTATTCCCACATCGATCATTCGTTGGATATATCTTGGGTACTTATATAAAATCAAGGAACCAAAATAATACCTTTTGGCTAGCCATTTTGGATGATGTCCTGAGTTGTTATAAATTGTATCAGAGTAGATACATCGCATAATCGATGTTGACTAAGGCCCTGTTTGGGGGAGCTGTTAGTAGTAGAGCTTTTGGAAGTAGAGCTGTTGGAAGTAGAGCTTTTTGAAGCAGAGCATTTATAAAAAGTTGTTTGCTGTTTGGTAACTACATCTCTAAAGTGCTGTGACACTTTAACATGTGTTTGGTAAACAAACTGAGAAAGTACTTTTGTGGGACAAAATAACCATAAAGGACATTACCAGTATTATATAATAGAGCATAATAAAATATAATATGTATTAATACGTAAATATATGATATAGTATAATATTAATGTAATATAATATAATATTATTATAATATAGTACTATAACATTATGTATTATAAAATAATAATTTAATATAATATTAAATTATTTAACATAACATATCAATGTATTATAATATAATATAATATAATATTATATTTATAGTATAATACAATAATAAATATGTAAAATATTATAATTATTAGTGTAAATTAATTTTTCATCATTCTAATGACCATTTATCTCTCTAACAAATAGAGAGAAAGGAAGAAGAAGATTGAGAGGGAAAGGGAGAAAGGAAGAGGCGGGATAAGGTTTTTGGGGAAAAAAAGTGTAATTTAAATGGGGGTATTTTGGTCTAAAAAACAGCTTTCCGACAAAGCTAAAAACAGCATTTTCGGAAAGCTCCAAATTGGAGCTTCTCCCCAAAAGCTGTTTTCAGCTTCCCGCAAAAGCTGAAACAGCTCTCCGAAAATTTTACCAAACACCATTTTTTATCTAAAAGTACTTTTGGAGGGCCAGAAAGTGCTTTTTGGCCATCCAAAAGCTCTCCCAAACAGGGCCTAAGAAACACAGCAGCACGGATCTATTATGGTAGACCGATTATGGTGTTTATGATTAGATTGAATGGATTTAAACTTTTAATCTAACGAGAACTTCAGAACTTGAATGAAGAAGTATGTCAGAACCCGTGTGAGAACTCATATAATATTTTTCGGTTAGCTATTTTGGGTGGGGTCCTGAATTGTTATAGAAGTGGTATGATTGGTTGAAGTTTTAGGAGAGAAATGGTTGGATTGGTAGATTGATTAATGTGTCATCGGCAATCCCGACATCCGCTCCATAAATGAATGGCTAGAGCGAAAAATGCGACCTTCATGTTCCTACAAGTAGACTAAATAAAAAGGCATTGCAATTGTTCATGTCATTGACAATTTTCGAGGGTATGACACCATGGAAAGACGTATTTTTGCATGAGCCGCACATGTGAAGTGGGCCAATTATTTGATGTAAGTGAAAAAGTGAATATTTTAATCAAAAAAAAAAGTGAATATCATGCTTCATGTAACAGATGTATCTGTGAGCGGACAAGTATACTATTATGCATACCTTGATATGACAATTGACAACTTAAAATATGGCATTCAAGTGCAGGAACACTTAAATAGTGTGTTTTTCTATTAGTTGCTGCTTGTTTTATTCTGCTGAATTTCATTTATTGATGAGATTGCAGTTTCTTGTAAATTTTGTGAACAGGACCTTAAGAATGGAATTAAGCAAGGAAATCGAGGATGACCATGCCAAATGCATGCCCAGAAAGCCCAAGAGAGGGAAAGAAAGGAACCTGCCCATCACACGCGGCATACACCAGAGCAGAAGGATAAATGGTTGACCACCCTATAACTAGAACCAGATGATTCAGTTTGTAAAACTGATTTTCTTTTTTAATTTCTCGATCTTTAAAAGAATTATTTTGGATTTTGACATTCCAAATGATCATTTTAATAAAATTGAAGCTGTCTAGATTGATTTAGATATAGAACACTGATATATTTACCCAGTAATCTCCCCGTAGCTGGCATAAACCCAGTTTTTTGGTAATAAACATGTTAGGTAAGTGGTTTATTAGGAATTGAAATGCCAACTTTATGCCTAATAGTTTTGAAAAAAAAAATCATGTGGTGAATAAGTTTTCTAACAATCCAAGAATTCACCCAAAAAGACTAGTAGAAAGATATTATTTAGATTTCTTAATTCAGTATAAGTACTCAAGATCTATCCGGCGTCCTCGTTAAGTTAAAAATTCAAATATATTCAAATTTAATCACAAGCACCATGATCGGCTCGTGGTCAACTCCAATACATCAATGCTGCAATGTCTCCCGATACCATTTCTAACAACTCATGATCTCATCCAAATGGGTAGCCAGAAGGTATTTTTGGATTCCTTAGTCTTATATGAATATCAAAGATTTTCTCGGCGAATAATCGATGTGAGACTAAATACACAAGTTTTATGGAGACAGTTGAGTATCTCTGTGAATTGAACCCTTGCTTTGCCTTTGGAAAGCACCTTAGAGAGCATGGCATGTAGTTCTTTTGAGAGAGATTGTGTGGGAGAAAAAGAAACAGCATACCCCTTTGTACAAAAGAGAGCAACGATTGCTCTGCCTTATAGTGTGTATAATGAGGTTTATGTTATTCTTATTCCTTTTTTTTTTTTTGCGCCAAAAGGTAGTCTATAGTAAATAAGATCTTTCATTTAAATACATACAAGTGTTGTGTTAACCCACCTATTCATATATGTAATCTGAAAAATGTTGAGTTTCTTCCATATATAGAGCTTCAAGAGCGGCGTCTACGCTGATGTTTATGCTTTAAAATTTGCTGTTCTTTTCTGAATTCATGGTTCAACATTCTTGACCATGGAAATTTTGGGCAGGAGTTTGCGAATTAAAAACCAAATCAACTAACTTATAAAGAAGTTCCACAAAAAGAGAGATCTAAACGCAATACGTACATGTTCTACACGAATAACTCGAGCAAGACGCCATGAGAACCTTCTCTCGAGCAATCATCCTCCAAAGGAAGCACGTTCAGGTCCGGCATGGATTTCTCCACACCAGCTTTCTTCTCTGGAAAAGCCTCGCTCGGGGGCTTATGCCGCCGCATGTGACCGCCCAGAGCCTGGCCCATGGAGAACCTCTGGCCGCAGATGGAACACTGGTGGACGTTTGTCTTCAACGTCGAGCCCTTCGTCGGAGCAAACCCCAGGCCTTGGAGTCTCGGCTGCTTGTGGCTCGTCCGATGGCCTCCGAGTGCCTGGAACGACGAAAACCGGCGACTGCACGTCTTGCACTCGAACACACCATCCTCCGTCTTTGTCCTCCTACGGATCTTCTCAGGCTTATTACCTCCACAAGAGAGCGATAACAAGAGATTGGCTGTCTTCATGGTATCCGTCTCTCCCTCCTCTTCTGTTCTCAAGCGCTTCATATTAAGCTCGAAGCCTTAGACTGCAAGTTAATGTCCGAATAACAACCCCCACGGATACATATATATACCCGGCGGAAACCGACGTAAACTTTGTTACGTTCACGTCACGTTCCAAATCCATCTTGATTCTTCGGCAACAAGTAGGGCTGTTTGGAATCAGGACTGCCCCGAGTCCGATTACACTGCTGGTACGTGCACGTTTCCCGTGTGGACGGGCTTAATGAGTTCGACCACATTTTCGAAGAAGCTTCCGGTCTCTTGAATCTGAGGTCTGGACCAAGCTTGACAGGATTAAGGAATCGTTCGGGCAATTTCTCGACACCCGAGAAAACGCGGCGGAGATGCAGTATTAATTATCCTGTATTTGATTGGGTCATGAGCTAAATGGATGGATGCTCTTCATTCACTATTTAGTTCAAAAACATTTAGAAAAATTAGATAAAAAAGGTAGATGAAAAAGATGCCATTGTCCATCCATCTTTGTCTAACAATTTACATCTTTCCAAATTGGAAACATACAAACAAGGATGTAGAGAGCATGTGAAGGGCGGATTTTTAAGTTGGCAAAATTAACTCTCATTAATTTTTTGTCAAAATTCTAACACTTCTTCATTTTTTCGTACATTTTATTCACACATATTTTTTTTATTTATTTTACCTATACTATTAACCCTATACAATTAATTTCATTACTAGTTGCTTTAATTTTAGTACATAATTTCTATAATTATAAGTAAATAATTGGAATTGCTTCTATTTTTCTATGTATATGTGCAATTTTTTTAGTTAACTATTTATATAAAATTAATTAAATATGTAAATTAAATTATAAATTAATAAGTTATATAAATAAGTAAAATATATAATTAAATTAATTCAAATATAACTAATTTAAAAATTATTTATTTAATTGAATTAAAGTAAAATTTAATATTTATATAATTTTTTATATAATTATAAATTATAAAAATTATAAGTTTGTATATTTCCCAATTTTTTAAATATAAATAAGTGTTATAAATCGATAATTATAATATTTTTTTATTAAAGGGTAGTTTGGTAAAAATGTTATATAAATACTATTCATCCTTTCTTTCATTTCTGAGGATGGATGGAAGACTCATCCATCCTCTCCTCTATCCATCTTTCATACCAAATAAAAGATTATAGTGGACGGCGATACCAGGGAGACTACCGCAATCAATCTATATGAATTGCCAGGATATTGAAGAGAGAATATGATGGTAAGAGATTGGAAAATAGACTGGGTCAGTGACCATTTTTCCCTCCCTTTTGCGTTGTGCGTTCTTGCAACTAGATTCAAGTCAACGGAACCATGTCAATTATAACACGAGTGACTACCAAGAAAAAGCAAAGTAGGCATAACTACTGCCAATGTCTTGACATAGAAACTCTGAAGCCACGTTGAAGAACGGCTCGAATGAGTTGGAAAAACACCAACCGCTTTAGTGGGGTTTCAGTGACTTTTCCAGATACCAGCAGGAATAGCCCGAAACTTGCAGCACCGCACAACGGGTTTAGTTTAGGTCAAACCCAACCCAACTTAAGTACTTAACCCATAGTAAAAGGCACATTGTTTGGTCTGCAAACACCGATCTTAATTCAAGCCAGATTGGATTTAGGTTGAAGGCAAAGGCATCCTGGCTCGACCTGAATCTGTCCCAATTTTGATCTTCTGCGGCTATCCTATTATATTAATATGCGGACCGATCAGAAGATTCTGAACATAACTTTTCATATAATATCTTCTCCATCAAATCAATAATTTTTAACACTAATAAAGATAGAAGCGATTCAAATATCAATAATTAATTATTATCTATTTTGAGATGAAAAGGTAATGCCTGTTGATAATTCAATAAGAAATTGGTTATGAAGTATCAAGTTCTTTTAAGTATACTACAAAATGGGATTAAAGTTATTGAACCATAATTATTTTTATCTTTAATTTATTTTTTAGAGTTAGGACGTGAATAATCTTTGTCTAAATTGGTGGAGGGCATGATTCCAATCCAATTCATCAACACCCGGTGACTTTAGCATCCTCATGAATTCTGAGCATGGGAAATGGTTTCTCCAACAGGAGTTGAGCCAGTTGGGCTGCCCCGGTTTAGACGTTAACCTTAATCATTACCTAAAAAGGAGGTGAAAGAAGGTGGACTCACTAACAGGTGCTTGATAACAACTTTAACCCGTTAGTTTTTGGAGTCGTATGCAAGTGACATTGCATGGATAAAAATTATAGTGATATTTACAAGTATAATTGGCTAGATTTAGCAAATACAAAACAATTTCCTCACACCTACTGCTATGCATTATGGGCGACTTGAAGAGTTGAACATGTATTTCCACCAAAAGAAGGCTTGAACATGCATTTATATTTATGCTACTCGACCTTTTTAAAGTCTCGAGGTTCTTCATGTCAAGTGCTAAGAACATGCAATGCTTGTTAAATCGTTTGATCTTCTAATGCAATATTGGCCAATCACCCAACAAAGGGACGCATGGTATGTGGGCACATGAGCTGCATGTTTCTTTCTTACTTTTTCTTTTTTTTTTTTTTGTAAAAACGGTACTCATATAGCTCTTACGCGGCTACAATCTGCCAAGTCAGAAGAAATAAGATGATAAAAGAAAAATGAAATCTCAGCAGCACTAGTCCAAAGAATCGCTCCGGTGTGCCGAGTAACATAGGAGGCAATCCAGTCTGCAGCTCTATTCGCCATTTGATACACATGCGAGCTGCATGTTGATGTACCGTGCTTTGTATCTTATGCATCTCGAAGTCTAATTTAGTCTCCAGTTGAATTGAAGGTAGGCATCATCCACTAGAGCAGGTCCCATGAACTTCGTTCCAACATCGGCATCCCACCAGCCGCAACCACAGAAACTCCCGACAAAGCCCATCAGAAGCCCGGAAAACGTCTATGGATCGATGAGCCAGCCCAATTGCCCATCCAACAAATAAAACAGAAAATCCAGCAAACTCACACCTGCCACGTAATGAACTCGGCGGTCCAATGTAAAGAACATTGCACCTGTTTAGCATCCGTTCGTTGTTTTAGTAATTGGTATGCCGACTATTCATTGGATCCCGTCCCTCACCAAAATACCCTTTTACTGAAAGAGAGACGACTCCAAGATATACCGCACCTCAATAACTTCCCTTTTGATTAAGATTAAAAAAAAAAAAATCACTTTACCACACTGCTCTCTTTCCCGCTCGCAGGACCAGCGCTGCCTCCATGACCCCTGCCATGGGGACTGAGACAGTGAATGATCCTGGGAAGCAGCAACTTTTTAATTAACCAAATATACTCTCCATCCATAGTACCAAAGTTCCTCATGACCCTCTCTTCGACGCACAAAGCCACCTTTACTGACCAATTACACAACCATGAGAATAAGATGGTATGATAAGATGAGGGTCATTTTGTCATTCAAGCGCCTTCTTTGCACAATTCTATAATTTAATAAATAATAATCCAGGATTGACCCATACTGACCCTTGATCACCCAGGGCCTACAGCTAATCCCAATTCCAGATCCATTTACAAAAAGCATTAATCAACTGAGCCCCTTCTTCCATGATTTTGCACACAGAATACATTTTGGAATGGTTTGGTTATATGCTTCATACCAAGCAACTTTGCGTTCCCAAAAACTCCAAATCCAAGTCTCCAGAGGCTACAAAGTACAGACCCCCCGCTTTGGTTCCTCGCCTGATTCTCTCTCTCTCTCTCTCTATTTGGTGCGCTGCCCCCATGACAAGTTCTCACCCACATGTCCTCGTTAGATACTCATCCGACATCTGCTGCTCTCGAGCCATTTCAAATCCACACCCATCCATGAAGCCTTCTTGCATGCTGTAGAACACCAACAGCAGCGCACCACTCGCCAGCTACAGCATTCTCTCTCCTGCTAATCGTACCTCCTCTAGTTCTCTCCTTCCCTCGCTATAACCAGCCTTGCATGCCTCTTTTACCACGACCTATATCGCCTCCTAACTGATCTCCCTTTCCCTCTCTCTCGCTGCGATTTTCCTTCTATCATAAGGAATTTGCGCAGGGAATTTTGGGCCTTGACTTACTCTCCTGTCTCCAGTTTGTTTTCTAGTACTCTTTGCTCTTTTTCTTGGCCGAGGGTCGGTGGGCTCTCCGAGATCGGGTGAGTGGGTGGGTGGTGGTGGTGGTGGTGGTGGAGGTGCGAACATGGGGCCCATTAGAGGGTTCCGGAAGAGGAAGAGGGCCGAGAAGAAGGCCGAGAGGTGCGCCGCCGCTGCGTCGATGGCGTCGGGACAGGGAACTGGTGATTGGTGGGATGACTTCTCGAGAAGGATTACAGGTTTATCTCTCTTCCCACTTGTTCTTGCTTGCTCTTCTTTCTTATGGATGTCTTATCTTGCTGTGCCACCGTTTTTTTATACCTTTAGTTCTTGCAATTAACGGCGCCGAATAGATGATATTGTAGTTCGTGGATTTCATGTATTTTGGGTTGTTAGATTCGGTAATGTTTTTTTTTTTTCCTGTAATTTTAGTTTGGGTCCTGAATTAGATGTTTGTGCTTTCTTGATTACGTGTGACGCAACAGATATTGTATGAGTACTGCATCACAAACCTCAGTGTTATTTAACATTTGGGGTGATGGCTTTCCATAACAAAAGTTGGATAGCAAGGAGTGATCTTCTTAGATTGAATTTCCACGATACTTATTAGGTTTTCATAGGTGGGTTAACACGTTTTGGTTTACTTCTTTGATCAAATGTGATTGAAGTCATATATGATGAGGTCCCAGAAGGGAGATATTTTTGGATGTGGATCTCCTACTCTAAAGTTGCAGTTGTCAGATAATGTGGATGCTTGTTATCGGATTTGCTTGATGTTGTTAGACGCAATGTTTAAGCACTTCTATTTTTTTGCATTGTATCAGATCTTAGAGGTGCATGCTTAATTGTTTGAATGATAAATATAACCAAGTTTTCCTTATTTTGCTCGTTCATTTGTTTGTTAGCGAGATGGTAGCTTATTATGGTAGCGTTTGGAACTTGATGCCCAACATTCTTCAAGTGGAAGCCATGATCTCTGTGGAGATTGTTTGAAAGGTCCTTCTGCTCATATTGCTCGGACTGCGCAACATGACAAAATTTTGAAGACCTCAGGCCCAATCACAGCAAATGAGAGGACAAGAAGTTCAACAGATGAATGAGTTTATCACATTAGACTTGTTTTGTTCCTATTGACATAAGCCACTGTTGCAGGGTAGGTTCAATGATAATTGAAATGATCAAGCGGCTTTCTTCGGATGCTGTTTTCTCTACCAGATATCTTCAGGAGTATAACAAACTTACATGTTTTTCTTTCTTCTTGTTCCTCTTTAAGTTTTGATTTGATAACTCTTCTTCATACTAAAAGTTTCTTTAGGTTATGCTAAATCTTGATCATGAATAAAGCTTACTAATTTTTTGGGTTTTGTTCAAATATTTCTTGAAACCATGGTTGATTTATTGGTGTGTCGAAGGAAAGGGATTTAGCATTACTTTAATACCCTAGAGATGAATGCTAATTTGATAATTTGAAAGGATTATCAAAACTTTCAAAAATTTGAAAGAAAGTTAAAAATACATGGGCAAGCATGATGACCTTTTATGTATAATACAAAGATGTTGGTAATTAGAATAACGTGAAGAAAAACAAGAATTATGATGGGATATTTTACAAAATTGATTTAGAAAATTGCCATATTTTAGATAAGTTACTCTAAGACTCACTATCCTATAATTTATCAATCTTGAAAAGTACCACCGTGCACGTAGAGACTAACATCAATTTTTCTAGGAATTGCCTAAATTAAATCAAAAAAATGAAATGTAGATTTCTTTGAGGTGATTTCACTTAAGCTTCCTAGCCTTAGAAAGTTAGGGAATCAAATAAACATTGGAAAACTCCAACTTTTTTTTTGATAATCTTGGCCCATGGCCTCATGTAAGTTGGATGTCCATTAGGAAACAAAATTACTGGTGCACTCAGCCATCAAATATTTTGCTATCTAAAACTTGTTCTTGAGTGTATATTTTGTCCTCCTTTCACACTTTCATTAGGAATGAGGTATGTACCAGCACGCTTGGTTTTTAGTTTGTAGTATCTAGTAACTAGATGTAGAAACAAAACCACTTACACTCTTCTTGCCAAAGGTCACATGTATGCTTAGTCTTTTAGTTCTCTTGCTTTGTATTGATATATGATTGTTGAAGAGATTTACATACAACTCTTTGTTTTAGCATCATCTTTAGAATCATTGCTGTTGCCATGCTATCTGCGGGTTGAGATAGGTCCTTTGTGCCTAGTTCATGCCTTATATAGGCCAGTGTACTGGGCAATATATCTCATAGTGCTATGGTGGTGGTTTTGCTTTATTGTTTCATTTCCTACTCAGTGTTGCATTTGATGCTTCCACTTCATTGTATCACTTTTTTTTCCCCACTTTTATCACCACAATTTGTTGCTTCAAGTGTTCAACAGATTCAATTCTTTAAACAATTCTTTGACATCTTTATAAGAACTCTGCATCAGAGGGGAGGTTGCAAGATGAACTGGACTGGTTGAATTCCAAGGACTATGCAGATTTAGCTTGTCTACTCATTTTTGGTTTATCTAACATTTGAATGTTCTATATTTGTTCTTCAAGTTTAAGGTCAAGTATATCATTTTTCAGAAGTTTCAGAAAATAATGTCTCTAGACTCTCTACCAAGATTAAGCATTTGTTTGCTGCTTAAGTCCCATAACCATTTTCCTGATGATACCCATACCTTGGAAATTCATCTACTCTTTGATTTATTTTTTTTTTGTTGTTTTTTTGTTTTTTGCCTTTCTCTAGCAGATTCTATCACATATACTGGAACAATAGGGTGGTAGTGTTCCATCCCCGGTGAAGATAGGAACTTTAGCTCCTTAACTGAGAATGTCCTGATAATCATTGAATAATCATTGATCGATTAATTATTGGTTGTGGTTGTTTGGTAATGAAATGCTAGATATATGGATAGCTTGGAATCTTGGGCAGTAGACAGAATTATTAGGTGATGTCTGGACATGCTTTAAGTTTTGACGTCATGGTGGCCGTGCCAATAATTGAGATATTGGAGAAAAACATATCTCCCCTGATTCTCGGAAAATCATATGCACTGATTAGAATCATATTTGTGAAAGGAATCTTGTGCATGTATAGGAGAAATATGTTGGGAAGCAAAAGAAGATTTATTTTTTGAAATAACTATTTTGAAAGAACAATTTCTGATTCCAACATTGTTGAGCAGATTAAATGATGATTTGTGCACTTACAATTATAAATTATAAAGATCACAAATGTCTGTATGCCCCAAAATATCCAAGTAGTACAATGAATATTTTTTCAGATAAGACATGTTCTGTTATATTAGAATGCCAACTAGCATTTTGCGTCTATAGTGGTTGATTAGGCTTTTTTCCATTAATTAATACTAATTATTGCTCTCAGTTTGTGAATGAGAAGTATTTATCAATTGGATAGATATGTGAAACCATGTATGGACATTTAAGCTGAACATTAAAGTTAAAAAAAAGTGGAATACTAAATACAAATTAAATAGCAATATCCATATTTAACCGATGAAATTAGTTTAATAGATCTAGTATGAAAAGTGTTAAACATAAAAAATGTAGATCTATTTGATCATGTGGAACTAGTAGATATATGAGTTTAAGAATGGAAAGATACATAACATCGGCTGTTATGTTTCATGTTTTTGCTATTTGGGCATATTTACTATTTCCTGTTATCTGATACCATTAATGGACAAGCCATACTCTGCACCTACATTTTCCCTTAGCTAATGCCATTCATACTTATGAAGTACTATGTTTCAGTTAGTCAAGCCTTAAACAAACATTCCTTCCACAGTCTCCATCTAGATCTTCTTTGGTTCCTCTACCTCATGTCCAATTTTCAGCTTTTTCTGCAAAACTTTGTCTCCTCTCTTTATTGAGTCCTATCATATTCATTATGGAAGATAGTTTTCTGTCAGTTTATTTATTTATTTATATGCTGTAAGTGGAAAAACCTAGTCTTCTTCTACCATACTAAGTTCTGTTTTGTGTTGTTCAAGGAATTTTCTAGATTTTAGATGTTTTAATGGTGTAAAAGGGTTACCTTTTGTCTCTGTATTAAAGGGTCTGATTTTCCTGGACACGGGAAGGCCAAGCAGAGTGGAGCTCAAAATTTTGTCGTAGGGTTAGAAAATAGGGGAAGAACTAAACCAATCATGTTGGAAGTGATCAGGAAGACTTTGGTAAATCTTAAGTGGTGTTTATGTTGAGAGAATTTTCAGCTATTCCTATTTAATTTGTCATCTTGCATACAACATCTGTTCCAATATCTAATTGTATATTATATAACAATATATTGAATGTTAATTATCAATGAAAAAAGTATAATTCTCATCTACATAACGTGTAAAATAATCTAATGACTTCAACATGCATGGCATAATATATTGCAATTGTTGGTATTTTTTTATCAAGGAAAGGAGCTTTTGTCTTTTTAACATTTGATTGCTGACCTATTTTGTATACCCCATCAATCTTTTTGAATAAGACAATACCAAACTCAAAAGTAGAAAATCAGACATCAAAAATTCAGTATCTATAGTATCTCTTATAGAACTTACTCTGATATTTTCCATCCGTTGCTTAAAATCATAAATTATCTATGGACATTAGGTCTATTGCTGTCAATTACACAAGCTAGGGCACTAAGATGCAGATGCAAGATTATATACCTTTTTATGGTCCACCTTCACTTGATTAAATAAGTTCTTTATATTTATACTGTTTCTCCCAGAATAAGGGATGCCAAAATTGATATTTGGATCGGTATCTAATTCATGTTCGGTCAAGAACCCTTGTTTGAGTACATCATTCCTTAGGGCTTGCTATTGTTTTATTCCAAATCATGATCAACAAGTTTTGAGACTTGGGAGTGCAAGATCTTATTAGGGTGTGAACATGATGATCAAGGTTCCAAATCCTATGCTAACACACTGAACTAAGGCCGAATCCCCCCTATATAAATCCTAGAATCCAGAAGATATTGCATATTTCAAGTGTGTTGCCTGATGTTGCCATAGCCAAAAACATTGAAGATTGAACTAATTCAAGGAACTGAAATCAAGTTAGATCCAGCCATTTTAGGCTCTCAAATTTTGTTGATTCAAACATTAAATCCATAAAGATTATATAAAAACTATTGTTAATAAATCTGTATGGTTCTTAGATTTTGTTAATTCTCATTTGATCCATACATCTCCAAGATCTGAATCAAATCCTTGAAATGTTGATGCAAAGCTAAACTGACTTAACAATGATCCAATATATGTAGAATGTCATTGAGATGCGACAGAAATGGAATGGCACAAGATTAGTATGCCGGCCTAAAGAAGCATTGACCAAACTATGAGAGGGCGAAGATGGTGAAGTCTTTGACTCTGCAAGATGTAGGCCTTATGAAACACCATGGAACCTATAGAAACCTTGAGGAATGGCGAAGATGGGAAATGACAAGCAAGAATAAGTAAATTTTATTGTTCCATATTGTAATTGATCAAAGTATCCTACTGTAAACTAGAGCACTAGGTACAAAGCGGATTCCACAAATTGGCAAAGTGATACATTCCAATACCTATACAAACCACAAAACTATTGGAAGAGCCAAAGAGATCAAACATCAATTACAAGACAAAACATGTGGAACTCTATAATTGAGCATAAAGGGAGCATAAAAGGTCAACATCATATGCTAAATGGCTTTAAGCTATACAAGAAGCTTTTGGAATCATGCAAGAAGTTCTTCAGTAAATTGGTATCATCAAGTTCATACTGAAGCATCATACATAGTCTCCTGTCTTAGGATCAGATTTTCATCTTTTTTCTTCGTGCAGGAAAGGATGCAGGTTAGCTTGTCCATGACTAAAGAAGCTCTCCGTTCCCACTTCCTGCTATTAGAACTTACAAGTAGAGAGTATCTGGGATAAAGTAAGATAGGAAGAAAAAGGTTTTCATGGTGATGATAGCATCAAAGGGCATTCTGCATTTTCACGCGACCTATTGGTGCATTTATATTGATGTTGTATCTTTCACGCTTGTGCAAACTCCTAGAGAGGAGCTTCTATATAATATGCTGCCCAGATGTTATAGTTTCAAAAATGAATTTCTGTCAAGCTGTGGGAAAATGAAGGCTGTTTATATTGGATTTATTTGGTTGTAGCTATCTCAAGTAAAATCACCTGAATGGAGCAAACTTAGTTTGACTCTGGTTATCTAAGTCAATATTATGAGTTGTTTACTATATTGGTATTGGGAAAAATTTAAATCTGTAAATAAGCATGTAGAAGTAATTTCAGCAACATCTTGTGGGGTAATTGAATGGATTAAATCCCAGTACAATAGCTTCTATTGTGGTGGAAGTTTGGCTATCCTGGAGTAACTTGAATGAAGTATTTGATGTACTAATGTATAGAAACAAAATACTTAAGATATAGTGCATGTTTTGGGTTGTACATTCACAACTACTTCATTAACTATTGATCGATATGGTGATGCACCATTCACCAGAGGTTATGAACTAACCTTGTGCATCAGCTTATTAGTACTAGTTTCTCAGTTCTTCTCAACTTGGCAAAACTAACCCATTTAAGATAACGGGGTATGTTTTACTTGTATAGTTAAAATTTAAATTCCCAGAAAAAGAAAAGGCTAGGAAATTTATGATGTATGAATTGCCTCCAGACCATGGGGTGGTTGAATCATCTTCAGCATTAGGTCCCATTCTTCAACACATGCAGACGAGGATTCTTTAGGTGTTGATAGTACAAGTGCGCAATGCTTGCTTATTTTAATTGGAGAAAGGTGTATGGTACAAACTGCTTCTTAGTTTGCACTTCTTGAATGATGATTCTGGGCATAAAGTTGCTTGAAGTGAAGTTACAACATCGAGGCTTCAGCATGTAGGTGTCCATTAGTATCTCGATTGAGTAGTTTTTTACATTTTAGATCTATAGATATTGAGTGAGGGTAGTAGAAGCACTGGTTTCACAGGTTTCAGCAAGCTCCAAAACCGACGCACCATGATCAGTTGAATGCTATTGTGGGAATGCATTAGGTTTGGTCTGTTTGGATCATGTTAGATTCGTTGCACGTCAAAGAAGTCCCAGTCCAGATCTAACTAATTCATAATCAAGTTGCAAAAAATGGACCCCTGAAGCCATATGTTTTATATGGACCCACAATATATAGAGAGCATGACAAATCCAAACCAGTATCTCATCCAACTTTACATATAGGCTGTATGTAGTCAATATGTTATAAATGATTACTACCATGGTGTTGACACGATAGGTCCATATGTACATTACATAAGGTTCTTTTGTGCTTTATGATTTCTATTTCTTCTATTCAAGTGGCTTGTTATAAGAGACAGGCAGGTTTGCGGTAGCCTCTGACAGTTATCACCTTTGTTTAAGGGCTTTCTCACTACAAATTCTCATCGAAAAGAAAAATAGTTGTTTCTTTCTATAAATAAAGAATTCGTTCTCGTATAATCTTGTATCATATAATCAAATAATAGGCCCACACGACGGGCTATTAGCTCAGTGGTAGAGCGTGCCCCTGATAATTGCATTGTTGTGCCTGGGCTGTGAAGGCTCTCAGCCATATGGATAGTTCAATATGCTCATCAGCGCCTCATCAGCGCCTGACCCGGAGATGTGGATCATCCAAGGCACATTAGCATGGCATACTCCTCCTGTTCGAATCGGAGTTTGAAACGGGTAATATAGCAAAGCAGTCTTCAGCAAGCATCACCGACTAACGCAACTTTCTAGCAGAACATCTTGATGCTAATACTGTCTGCTTCCAGTATTCTAGTTTAAGGTCGGTGTCAAACATTGCAGCCCTTACTGGCGTCTCTTTTTCATAAAATTTAAACAACCTTAAATTTGTATTTTTAGCATAACAAAGAGACATGTTTGCATTGGTGTAACATACACAAGATTGAGATAAAATCAGGAATGACTTCTGCAGTTTACATCAAGGAAATTGTTCTGTCTCCTTGTCTCAAATAGAAACCAATGCAAAAATTTTTTACGAGCAGCACGTAGCATTAAAAGGTCCATTCTTAATACTATTGTAGTTAACTAGCGGCACAAGTATACATTTGCTTTAACTCATTTCATGTGACTGGTAAAATGTTCAGTTGTATGTCCAAACTTTGAATATAAAGTGTTTTCTTCATGTCCTAATGGGGATCTAAAATTCGCAAATTTCAGTCATCTACTTCTCAATGGAGGCACCATGTTTTCTATCGCTGCTAAATTTATCTTATTTTTTGTGCTTGTGTTCTTTCCCACTGCACCTGGTTGTCTTTACATTTTGGTGATGAGTCTTTGCGGTGACAATGGAATTTATCTTTAATATGAAGTTTCTGATAAACTTTGAATCTACTCAAACCGTTGTGCTATTAGTTGATGATTCTTCCCATCAATTGTTACTTTCTCAGGACCCTTATCTTTATCAAAAGAACCAAAAAGATTTGAGTCTGTCTTCAAGATCTCGAGGAAGACCTTCAACTACATATCCTCATTGGTGAGGGAGGACTTGATGGCAAAGACAACTAACTTCACATTCACAGATGGAAAGATCCTGTCTGTGGATGATCAAGTAGCTGTTGCTCTAAGAAGGTTGGGTTCTGGTGAGTCACTACTGAATATAGGAACATCCTTTGGGATGAACCATTCGACTGTCTCCCAAGTGACTTGGCGATTTGTGGAGGCTATGGAAGAGAGAGGACTTCACCACCTTCGATGGCCCAATTCTGAAGAGATGGAAGTTATAAAGTCCAGGTTTGAGAGAGTCCGGGGTCTGCCTAACTGCTGTGGTGCCATTGATACCACCCACATCATGATGTGCCTGCCTTCTGTTGACTCCTCCAACAAAGTGTGGATTGATTATGAGAAGAATTACAGCATGGTCCTGCAGGCCATTGTGGACCCTGAGATGAGGTTCCGGGACATTGTCACTGGCTGGCCCGGTAGCATGAATGAGTTACTCGTGCTTTACAGCTCAGGATTCTACAAATTGTGTGAAAAAGGCGCAAGGCTGAATGGAAAAAAGATGGAGCTTTCAGAAGGTTCAGAGGTGAGTGAGTATATAATTGGAGATGCCGGCTTCCCCCTCCATCCCTGGCTTCTTACTCCTTACCAAGGGAAGGACCTTTCAGATTCCAAAATTGAGTTCAACAAGCGACACTCTGCAACCAGAATGGTGGCACAGAGGGCATTGGCAAGACTGAAGGATATGTGGAAGATTGTTCAGGGGGAAATGTGGCGACCTGATAAGCATAGACTGCCAAGAATTATTCTCGTTTGTTGCTTGCTTCACAACATAGTCATAGACTTGGAAGATGAAGTGACGGATGAGATGCCGTTGTCTCACCACCATGACACCCGCTACAAGCAGCGATATTGTGATGCGGTGGACAAGTTTGGAGTTGAACTGAGGGATAAGTTAACTCAATACTTGTCTGGTAGATTGCCGACCTGAAATGATTATTCAACTGCTTCTCTTTAATTTCTCTTTTATATACCCAAAGATGGGTATTGATGGATGATGAGCTTTAATTCATCTTTCAATGCCGAGTTCAGTGGTTAAGTGGCACTCAAGCTCTCTATATCCTATTCTGGCCGCTTCCATTCAATTGTCATAGTGCTGGAACTACAGTAGTCAAATACACGAGCGCTGTGCAAAATTCTGTTAATGACTATCATTTATATGAATGTTAACAATTTGAAAACAATCGTCACTTTTAGCAGGGAATTGTTCTTAACTTCACTTTCTTGTTGTACCTTCTTTTTGATAAAATCATAAACTTTACCGTAGGCGGTGCTATGGTAGACGAGAAAGATCTTTTTTTTTTTTTTGAACTGTTTTCAAGTGGAAGACAGTCTAGTTTGATTGTGCTTGCCCTGTTAGCTGCCCTAGAACATCAATAACTGCAACCCAAGTTCTTCCATTTAAGAGTTTTCATTTGCCCTTGAACATCAATATCTCAAATCCTCAAATTTTGGGATATTACTAATTTTTGGACAAGCAAGAATTTAGAGGATTTGAAGCCCAATTATTATGGCTTTTGGCAGTAGCTAACAAACTCTCAGTTGGATGATGAAGCAGGAACTGGAAAGTGGAAGGAGGAGCCAGAAATTTCATTTGAGCAAATTTTTTATGTGCAATTGCCAAGGATTTGACAAGTTAAAAATTTAAATTGAAGGGGTCAGATATTCGTTCTTTACATTTAAAATCCTCATGTACTTGCTCCATTTATGATGTATGTTCGAATCCAAATGAAATTGTAGTCACATATGTGCTAGTTGGGAGGTCCAAAGATCAAGCATACTTAACCAAGAAAAGAAAAGAAAATTATGGGTCTTCAGGGTATTACCTAATTAAAATCATAAGAAGTTCGGCGTCACGTACGCATATCATAATTCATGAAATAATGCTATTCTGTATTTATAAAATTAAATAGCACTTTATGGACAATTGAATAATGCCATTCAACTCATCTGCAATTCACGTAGAGATGAGAAAAATATATGACTTTTTGCAAGCTCTTCATGGTTCTAGAATCTTCGTCTTCACCGTTACGCCAGAAACGCTGGAAAGTAGAATTTCTATGAACCCGACACTACGGCCCTGTTTGGAGGAGCTGTTGGCAGTAGAGCTGTTAGAAGTAGAGCTGTTGGAAGTAGAGCTGTCTGAAGTAGAGCTGTTATAAAAAGCTGTTTGCTGTTTGGTAACTACATTCGTAAAGTGCTGTTGTACTTTGTTTTGTGTTTGGTAAATAAACTGAGAAAGTACTTTTGTATGACAAAATTACCATAAAGGACATTGCATAGTTATTTTAATTATGTTATTTTAATATGGGCATTTTTGTCAAAAATACAGCTTTCCGAAAAAGCTGAAACAGCTTCCTCTCAAAAGCTCCAAATTGGAGCTTCCTCCCAAAAGCTGCTTTCAGCTTCCCGCAAAAGCTGAAACAGCTTTTTGAAAAATTTACCAAACACAGTTTTTCATCTAAAAGTACTTTTGGAGGGCCAGAAAGTGCTTTCTGGCCCTAAAAAAGCTCCCCCAAACAGGGCCTACGTTCCCCAAGGTGCCTCTTTATAGTTTTAGCGCTTTTTTTTTTTCCTCTATTCACTGCCTCCAGCATGGCAACAGCAACACTAATCATCATCGTCCAACTGGGCTTATCTTTCACTAACCTGACGACACATTCTAACTAGAACCGACCTGAGCTGGCACAGATTGAGCATCTCATCGACTTGCCCTGTTGTAAGGTGGAGAAGTCTATTAATTATATCCTCTTCCGGTATGGAAGAGTCGAGTATGTTTAGAGATTGATCGCCATTCCTTAAGAAGTACGCCGCCGCATGATGACCACGGCTAATTCCTTCCTTAAAATCCTGAGGAGTTGGTTAGATAGGCCTTAACTCAAACTCGGAACGCTTATGGCTACACATATTGGCTACCACATTTAGATGGTCAGAAATACTTGAATCTTAGAGTAATATTAGAATTTTAATTTAAAAAAAGTTAGATTTTTTTATCCTGCAAATTTTAGTTATTTTAAATGCTTTAACATACTTTTTATGAGGCGCCTCTTTCGGAAGAGCTATGACTCTTCAAAAGAAAATAATAGTTTTCAAAAAGATATGGTGTTTCCGAAACATTTTGTGTCCTTGGAACCATCACGTCTCTTTGGTCATCCAGACTAATATAAATCAAACACATCTCGATCCCTCTCTCATTCACTAGTGCTTTGTCTCATCTTAAGAGTTTCTTCCACTGATAGAGTTCTTCCGCTCTTAAAATTTTTCTTCTTTTTATCTTTTTCTTTTTTTGGATATCTGAAGGAGTCGGTCGAGTCAAGTCTCCCCAATAATTATGTTCGTTAGAGGAGGATCAGACTGAGCCGGGTTGTTGTACTTTGAGGATGAGACGCCGTAGACCCACACATAAGGGGGCAAAATCATATTCTTAAGGCAGTATGTATCTTATGCTTTGATTCAAGCAATATCTTTTCAATCTTTTGAATTTATTTTAGTATATTATTTTTTATAACACTATTCTATAATAACAATATAGCAATTTTTAGGCTCTATTTTCCAACAAGCAGTCCACCGTTAAGGATAGTCCTAAAGAGGGCTCGGGTGCAGATTGCTGAGATCATCCATGCAGGTCCTCTTGGAGAGCTTATAATAGCTCGAGGCATCTGGAACTCTACTTCTGCTCTTGTAGCGTCTCGAACAATGCTTATTCGTGGAAACTCCCACCCTTGAGTTTTCTCGAGGTCAACTTTGATTGATGTGTGATGGATCATGGCAGAAATGGTGGAACAGGCTATGATCAGAGACTTGAACTCCAAAATTGTGGCAGCGAAAACCTGATCTTCGATATCTCAATCTTTGGAGCATAGTTGAAGATTATTTAAACTTGCCTCAACCACACCCGATGTATTTTAAGAGCCGACGCCATTTTGAGAGCCGACGCCATTTTGTGTTAGAAGGTTACTCAGCCATGGTTATTGATTGATTCAAGGACATACGAGAAAAGTATCCATCCATCCTCTACTTGGGGGCATCTGGAGTTTGACGAAAAGATGCATTTTTTTTGGGACGAGGCATATCTACCAAAAGGTGAATGAAACCGTGAACTGAATAGGTTCCTTCATGGCTGATGACTCCAATGGAGTTCTCTGGACCTGTAAGACACAATTGCCAAAGGTTTTTCAAGATCTGTTATTTTTTAATTTTCTTAGATGCATTCATATCAAGAGAAGTGTGAATCGGCCGTTTGTAGCGGGTAAAAAAAACAATGGACCAGATAACCTTGTAGATACGAGGACACGAGCCAAACGGTTGAAACATGCAACAAATAGTGACAGGTCGTGAAAATAGAGATAAGCTTGGCCTATGAGCATGGCAACCGACAAGAGCACACATAATTGATAATGCGAAAGGAACTCAAAAGAAAGAGCAACATCCAAGAGTTGCATAAAGCCGGGGCAATAATATCCACATCAAAAGACTGTTCGCTACTTTCATGCAAAACTACTAAATGGCGAAAAGAAGCTTTAAACAATTCATCTGATCAAATTTCCATCAATGATTATAAAGATGCATAATTATGAACTAAGAAAGGGACTAAATAAAATCATACGAGAAAATAAGTCCACCCAAAAGTTTCCATTTAGTGCCACTTAATTATTCCAACGCTTGATTGCTGCAAGCTCACCTTTTCTTAGGGAGTTATCAACAACAGTTGTTACGCCTACATAACCAGCCACCATGCCCATAACATCATTTCTGATACTAACTGGAATCAATTGATTGATCGAGACAGTACAAAATAGGTGCATTTTACATGACCATTGACTATTGATAAAGGCTAAAATATTTGCATCTTGCCACTGCATCACTTGAGAAGAGATCTTGCCAAGTGTTCACGTGCTGTGGCAAGGGCCTGGGATATAGTCTGCAGACAGAAGAGCACATCTAGTTTAGATAAAGTGAACTAAAAGCCATCCAATTTGACCAGAAAATGAACTAGATCGATGAGATAGAAATTCATTGCACCTGCTCAGTAAGTGATCCTGCACTGTCCAAACCACTGGTGGCAACTTTTCCCGCAATTACACTTCCCTCTGTTTCCAAAATGATCCTGCAAGACCACAAATCAGAAAATAAGTTATTGCATGAGCATATTTTGACTATCAGAAAAAATTCTAGCATCACATCTGCTGAAGCAGCATGTAAAGCTACACATTCAAAATATGAGTTTGTCCCATAACAATTCGATCTCAATAGCAGAAAGGGCTATAATCTTTAATCAATCATGATGGATTGGTTACAAAGATGTTGCTTTTCTAAAATTTGAATGAAGAGCATAAATAGCACAAGTACGCCACTTATATAGCATGGTTAGGACATCCTATTGGACATTCTTATGCCAGATGGATCCAAGCCTCTCTCAGTTACCACACTTGCATTTCTTTCTTTTTTTAAATAGGATTATTGAGATACCCAGGGGAATGCTCATATCTAGCTCAGGTTTTATATTATTTTAAAAGCTATTTTCCGGTATTCTTGTCAGCTCTAATTAGCATGCTTCTCCAACCAAACTGTTGATAACTTTACAAGCTTGCCTTCATTCTACCTTTTCACGCAACTAGATTGTTAGTATTCACAGGAACACATAGGTCATAGATATAATAGGTCTAATAAACACTGATTGCACATAAAAGTTTTAAGGAGGTACCCTCTATCCACAATTTCATCAAGGCATAGAAGGATCAAATCCAGATTCTCTAGTGCTGACTTCTTGTCCACATTGTTTCTGGAATAAGTGAGATGCAGTCCAGACATTAATAAGCAGAAGACTGCCAGCTTATGAGGCAAGCAACTACATTCAAAGAGGTAAACAGTAATAGCAACTAGCAAAAACCTGAGAAGAAGCCCAACTGCATCAAAGAATCCCTGAAGAACCGCCACCAAGATGAGCTCATTTTCATCATCTCCTCCAATAACAAAAAAATGAAGGTCCTGAATGAACTTGTAGACAACAATGTAACCATCGAACATAACTATCTCCGCTGTACACGATGAAAATGGGCAGCATCAGTAGCATGCAAAAGGAACACCATTCTCAGGTGTACTTACATTGTTTAGAAAATAGAATATTAGAACATACGATAAAGCAAATGATACAAGAGTATCATTCATTTCATAAAAGGAGAAGTTAATTCTTGTACATTTGGTTCACCGTTAATAGAGCAAAACACCCTCGTGTTATTACAGAAAATGAATATAGTGGAGTGATGTAAATCTAGACTACAAACATGACAAATCATGCATAAACTTCTAAGTACATGCACCAAATCCCTTCCAACATAACAATCCGAACCAATCACTTCAAGGCAACTAGCTTGATAAGGGAAAATATGCAGACCTGTGAAATACTAGGCAATATTAAGAAAAAGAATGGATACGTCATCATGGAGAACAGACCTCCCTCCCTTGCCCCCCCCCCCCTCTCTCTCTCTCTCTCTCTCTCTCTCTCTCTCTCTCTCTCTACTACTACTACTATCAAATCCTTCTCTTCTCGCAAATTTTGACCTCTGGGAGGATAGCAATTCGACCAAGGGGAAAAAAAAAAATCACCCTAAACAGTTATCCATCCATCACCTGCCTGTGCTTCTCTATTACAAGCAATACATTTGTGTGTTGGACATTATGCCTCTCACTTTAGCAACTTCTTATAGTTGTCATTGTCTAGTTCTAGTGCTAGCAAGAAGTTTAAGGCCAACTCGATGTCAAGCATAAGGTGTCAATATATGTATGTATCATGTCAGCTAAGTACAATCAAGGTAAAAGGATTAACTACCAAGTTAACATACTCACCAGTTCGGGTCGGATGGCACAAACTGGCATTGACCCATTTCTTATTCCTCGAAGTCCTCACACATGACTGACACAGCACGGCACAATGCAAATACAGTACCAAGACATGACCGGCATTCACCACAAGTGCAGCCAATTAATGATTTTCTCCTCACATCTAACATTCCTCACTGGTAGGACATTGTTCCGAATATAGAAATCCTTCAATTTTGACACAGTCTATACCAATAGCTTGTTAGTCATTCTCTTGAGAGGAATGAAACCTGACTAGCTAATTGACCTGATATACTAATACAAAGATATTTATTCCATTGAGGTGTAATTTACATTGGCTGCCCAAATGAACATTGAGGAGCAATTTATTTTTAGTACCTAAGTGACATGGTGTATATAAATTAACTCACCTCGAGTGATTTGGCCTCAAATTTGACTCTACATCTTCGCTGCTCAAAATTTCAAAGACGGGTGCTGCTTCTCATATTCGACTATGTACCTTTCTTCAAGATAAGTTCCCCTCAAATTAACATAATCACTTCAAATTGGAATGGCTACTAAAATATACACACCTCAAGTTGGCTTTCAGTTCTATGTGGTGTTGTCACCTCTAGAAGGTGTCCACTCCAAATATTTCTTCTTTCCAAGATGGACTCGGATAATGTAAGCTGGTCGCCTGAGTAATCTGTCTCTAAGAGACGAGATTGAAACAGATAAATGCTCCATGCTTACTTGCTCCTGGATCTTCATAAGATACAAAATAATTTTGCCTCGAGTAGATAAACATCATCCAACTTAATAGATAGGCCTTATCTTGTGCCTCCATCCTCATCATCATGCACCTCTTAACCCTTTTTGCTCCCATGAATCATTGTAGGCATCTATATTGTTGCATAGGCTTCTTTCCTTTATATAGAGAGGACTTAAAGATAAGAATGGAGGCGTAAGATAAGGCCTATCTGTTAAGGCACATGAGATTTACCTACTCGAGACAACATTGTCTTGCATTTGGTTGAGAAAGTGGCAAAGATCCAAGAAGCGGATAATTACTAAGCATTTATCTGTTTCAATTTCTTCTTTCTTTAGAAGCAAATTATCTCAAGAAGCCAGTATAAATTACCCAATAAGGGTACATCTAGAAACGAAGAAATATTTGGAGTGGACCTTAAAGGCTAGATGATGTTTGAAGCAACATCCCCTCGAGGCAAACCCATCTTGAGGATTATATACAAGGTTTGTCATACCGGTCGATATCGCAATGTACCAAGCATATCATGCCATACTAATACTAAACTAATACACCATCTCATACCGTACCGACACTCGGTACGCCTCACTATCTTGTACCGTATCACGTATCGACACTGTAATAGGATGGTACTGATACGGGGTCCGATATCGAAATTGCAAACCTTGATTATATATCAAGAGGCAGTTCCAATTAGAGATGAACATATTCATTGCCTTGAAACGAGGTTACATAGCTCAAACTTGAGAGGCAGCACCCATCTTGGAAATTTTAAGCACCCAAGAAACAAAGTTAAGTTTTAGGCCAAATCACTTGAAGCATGAGTCAATTTATAAACACCGCATCACAGCATCTAACAAAAATTGCACCTCAATAATCATTTGAGCACCCAACATAAATTATACCTCAACAAAGCACACCTTCCTCTCTGTCCAAAGACAGAAACAATTACATTAGTATGAGGGGATTTATCAGCTTTCACCATACCTTCCTTTTAACAAGCCATGTGCAATGCATGTGCCAAGTGTTGGTATAGCCTTACATAAGTCCTCAGGTCGTATAACAATCGCCTTATTCTTTGTACTTCTGGCAAGTAACTAACTTATCCATATCAATAACCTTCTCATAGAAAGTTCATCCTCAGCCATGTTCTCAGTGCTACTCTATATCAATTATACCTTTGGGCAAGCTATACATTACTGAACTACCATTGCATGTCTATGCATATGCTAAGTTGCTAACACAACATAGTATCATGACCTTGATTTCACCAATTTCATCCAGTTGGTTTCATGCTCATTTTGCACACATTTTTACTGGGCTTGTAGACTGAATATACTATTACTAACTCTTAGCCTTTATATTATCTGAACTTTTTCATTAACCTTCATGAGTCAACTTGAAGATCCAATTGATGGACAAGTGCTAGATAACTTTTAGCAGTGCATCTGTATTTTCCTTCAAAGTAGTGTCCTTCAATCCATGTCAGAAACCACATTAATGTATGAAATTGGGTTCACAACATGGCCAACAATAGCTTCTATCTAGATTTACCCACTGTTCTCTAGATTTCACATCCATATATTCAAATGTTCAGAATAGCAAATCCGACCTGGCTCAAGCAAAGGCTTTACTAGATTTTGCCGTCATTATAGTTACAAAATACAAAACATTACTGTTTAAGAATTCAACAGGACTTCAAATCTCAAGCATACCGGCCTGCACCTTCAGAAACTGGTCCCAGCACCCCTTCAAGTTAGTTCCTATGCGAACAGATCCTGCCCCCACTGGGCACAAATAAACTGCACATCACAGGCTCAAAGTGTGTTTGCACTCCTCTTCTTTTGTTTGCTACCAATCAGTACCCGGTGTAGCTTACATACATATGCAATATTATCATACTTTCCAATGAGTAGTTATGAAGCCATACTGCAACATTTAGAACCTTGATCCACAATCCCCTATAGCTGTAGTTGAACGAGATTTCCAATGGAGAAGGCAAGGTGGGGCATCTTGTCAAGTCTGCAAATATCTGCTAATCTTCTTCATGTTCCCACATCGTCAACAAGTTCATTTCCTTATAGTAATCAAAAGTGATTCCTTAATTTTCCTACTTATATTATGAAACAGCCTTACAAAATACTTTCAGTTCCATGGCTCCATTTGTGTAATTTGACAAGGAGGAAAGCATATAGTCATTATTCATTTTTGCAAAATAAATATTTCATGCTACTAGTTCACCTAATGATCCACATCATGACTCAATGATTTTGCTTTACAATCAAGAGTCAGCCACAAGACAGCCCACCTTTTAAATCTGAGTGGGTCCAGCAATGATATTGCTATATTCAAATGATGTCTTGGGCAAGAGTGGGATCAGCTGGATGATCTGGTGTGCAGATCCTCTAACTTACTCTCCACAATTCATGGTTGATGGTAGGCACAGGCTACCAGTGCACATGTTGTGTGCCTCTTTCTTTGAGCCTATATACAAATTAATTCAGTCATCCCATCATTGTTGCATAAGTGAAAAGCTCCACCACCAAATGTCGCAAGAAGGCTAAGGAATTGGTATTTTCATCAACAAATGCATGCATTTATTTGGTTTAAAGTGGACAGGTCGTGATTGATACTAACATCCATACCATAGCAAGTTTTTCATATTTGATATAGATATAATTTCTAGATTACCCTTAGTGCTAACCTAGAAATGTTCATTCTTTCATATGTTAAGCTGGCCAAAATTTTACTTCTACTTGAGATTTAAGCATATTAAGCTATGCATGAAAAAGTGGCATGCTACCATAATTAGAATAGGTTATTATATAAGGGGTGATGACATGCATAAACTGGTTAACCTTAGCGACAAAACAAGAGACAAGCAAGCATACATCTGGTCTGCAGTTAAATCTAAGATCATTTGCATATCACCTTCATTTCGTGCATTTGTTTTCTGAGTCTTGGTAAAGACAGATTTCTCAAATGCCAATTTCGCAGAGTGTGTCGACCAGTCATCTGTATAGTACTTGACAGCTACACGTTTCCCTTCAGAGTCCAGGAGAAGAATATTTTTAACTGTTGGGCAGGACTCCTGCATGCACAAGAAGGTCATCAAAAATATTTAAAGAACATGCACAAAACAATCTGTTCAGCAAATCGGAAGACATGATCCCAACACTACATGTAGTGGGCTCCTCAATTATTCAGAAAAAAAGCTATTTTCCACCACTCTTGGATGAGAAGGCATTCTTTCAGTAACTATTTGTTTGGCTAGGCATTATCTGTCATATATTCTTTTTTGTTTCCCACCTGGGATCATCTCTTACATGTTTGAAAATTTACTATTAAAGATTAAAGAACTTGTACTATTGAACATTTCAGTCAATGAAGTAATACAGCAATATAAGAGCATATTGATCTTTGTACTATAAGAACAGTTGTGTAAAAAATATTAATAAATTGCTAAAAGATATTTAAACAAAGAAAACATGATAAAATATCACAACATTAAGACCGGGTTGATGATATTCCTGGTTGTTAATGCAACAGTATGTCATATTGCAATTCTAACATAACATATGTTTATGTGAATAAAATAGTTACAAGAATATAACCAAGAAACATATTGGTAACATAACATATTGTCATAAGCATACATAATTTGATACTTATGAACGATTATGACATGAACAAAGAAATAATTGATTAATAAAGCACACAAAAAGGTAGCAAATGATGGTCTGAGGCAACTCTTGTTTGGAAATTCACTACACCAACATTGAAAAATGTTGCTCAGGCTCAGCTTAGGTTAATTTTTGAGCAGTGATGAAAGGAGAGAGTGTGAAATGGATCGGTTGTCAGGAATTCTTGGAGAAAAAAGAGGCATATAAGTGTAAGAGACCAAGTTAAGCACCTAGGTAGAAAATTTCATGTATCAAGCTTTTATCAATATAGGCCGGTCATCCTATCAGAAATTCTTCTAATAGAATTTAAAAATATTATTAATGCATTTGATGATTCGAATGCATTAAATGTCTTGCTTTTGCCAGTTACTTAAGGACCAAATAAATTCCTATTTGAGATAAAAGCAAAGAGATTTCTTGACTGTTTAACCCAGCTAAAAATAAAGATTAAGCAATTCCAATTACCATACCTTATAGTTTTGAGAGAAAAATGTCGCCAATTTGTCATCCAATGCTAGAACAAAGCACTTAAAATTTCTAGCTCCTTCCAGTGGGATAAAGTCTCAAACAGTATTTTAAGCACCATATCAGGTGGTGCAGCATGTACTGTAGCCAATAAGATACCAGTAACAGTACAGGGCTCAATACACCCTTCGTACAGATGCATGGGACAATATGCTATACAAGCTCCAACAATATGTCATATGTCAGTACAGAGGCATAACATATTACATCATATTAGTAAGTACCAGTGTGGGGCCCAATATTGATAATTGAAACACTGGTCTTAAATAAGAAAGAAAATTTATCTCAAAAAATTGATTTTGTTATGTAAATTCCTGATCTGGATTAGAGGCCATATAATTCTAATAAGAGATTATTGTGGCACTTTCCACCGTCATGTACTATTTCACACACTAAACTTAAAGAGTCCATTAACCTGTCAGCATTTTCTTGATATCATTAAATATGAATCCAACATCACCTATCAATAATACTTGGAACTTTGCTCACGATCACTCTATTATCAGCGCACCCTCTGCAAAAGATCTTGGCTGCCATTGCGTACTGCTATCTTTGCTATCTCAATTTCCTAATCCACAGCCAAAGCATTAAATTCATCAATACATAACCTACTCAACTCCTGTTTACAAGTGAAACACTCTATAATTCCCGTCAATAATCCATTTTCGCGGCCCATTATTAGATTTCCCCTCCTTCCTAACTTTCTTTCATTCTTGAGAGCAAGGACTTCGATTTCCTTCCTCAGATTTGAAGCCTTTTTGATGAAAATGCTGGTAGAACCATCCAAATTCATTAACATTGCACCTCCAAATCATCACTTGACCGCCACATTCTCAAGTAGCCTACCCACCAAGATAAACTAGGGTTGTCCAGTTCTTCAAACAACTAATCTAGGGTTATCCAGTGATCGGAATCTTTCTTGCGCCATCTATCACTTTTCTCTAAAGACATCGCTGATTCTAGAACGATTAATTGTTTAAAAAAAAAAAAAACCTACGTGCAAAAGGATTACGATTATTATGCTCAAATAACAAGAATTACGAGCAAGAAACGGCTACAAAAAGAACTGCGGCCGAGGAGATTGTGAGATTACCATTCAGAGATCGCCGCCCGGAGCAAAAGAGTTCGGATCCTATCACTCGAAACTGGAGGGAGAAGAAAAGGCGAGTGACGAGCTAATAATCGAATAAAATATGGCCCGAACCTAAAGGGCAAAGATTTCTTGGAAAATCTGATGAGCTGGACAGCGGTCAGGACATAACCCGTCTGATGGAAGTCGGACGGCGCGATTTAAGGGGAGGAGAAGGTTGTTGACCTCCTCTCTGACCGCGACCCACTTAGACCGGTGGGTCCGAGCGGCGTTGACGTAGACAAGGCCCGGCCCATGACGCTCTTCTCGACTCTGGACACACCATGTTGGGCTGGCCCAGGACATAGGATTCTTGTCGAAAATTATATGACTTTTACTACAACATGAGAATATAACATAGCAAGGCCAACTAGTATACTAGGAGAAAAACAACCTAAAATGTGATGTCTATGGGTGGATAGGTTTCTTAATTAGAACTCCTCGGCAACCATTTTTAGGGAGGACCGCAGCGATAATAGAAGAGATATGAAAGAACCCGAAGCTCGGATTGGAAGCAATTGATGCAGGCAAGTAGTTGCTAGGGAGCTCATAGTTGCAACTGACTCATGGTTTCAAGCTTAAGATATATATTATGATACCTAGTGTCTACATTGTAACTAAGTAGACTTTGGCACATTCGAGTCATGTGATTTATTCAATAACAAAGAGCATTGGTCGATGGTCGTGACCTATTAATTAAGATTGTTTGCCATAGATTTGATAAATTTACTCCTAATTTTATTTTATGTATATACTCTCTTTTGAAAGAGTATTATTCAATAAAATATATTTTTTTAGCAAAATAGTAAAATAAGAGATTATTAATTAATCATGTGGTTCATCAAGAGTTGGCTCATGATGTTGGACTCCTAGGAAGCCTTGAACAATGGCCCGGTAGAGACATTAGCTAAGATTTCAATTATTCAACATAGTCGAGGTTGATTGTTTTCAATTTTGAAATATAGTTGGTGTAGATTGAATAATTCGAGCTTATGACTTGGACTTCTGCCCAACCGTAATGCAGCTTTTAGAAGGATAAGTTTTGGAGTGAAAAATATTTCAAAGGAAGATAAAATGAATTGACTGGAATACCAAGATTATTATGTTTTTAATAATTAAAAAAAAGCCAACGAGACGGACTTCAGTTGTTGACAGGTCAAAATTTGATTGATTGCATTGGTGAGTTTGGTGGGAAGAGGTAGGTTCAGACGTTTAGAAAATTACAGCATAGTTTATTAATTGTCATTGGTTTGCAAGATGGTCTGTTTCATGCTTGAGCTATAAGTTAACGAAGTGAGTGATTTTGTTTGCATTGACTTAGGCAACTTGATGTAGCATGAAAAGTATTGCCCGTGTGAAGGAAGGTTTAGAACTACCAAATAGCTAGGACTTTTCAATACTTTGGTAGTTCTAAACTTCCTTCACACAAGCAATAGTTTGACCAATACAAACTGATATACATCATATATGATAAACAATATCCATACAATTTTGACCTTCCTAGCTACCTCCTTAGATTTTCTTAATAAATAAATCATCAAACCAGTGCCAAAAAAGACTTTCCAATTTTGAATTATCTATATTAGCTGAGATTTCAATACGTCGCATCTGATATACCAGTTGTATTTTAGAAAATATTAGTGTTTTCTAAAATTTTTCTATCTTCCACCGCAGCCGATCAAGATCCCAGTCCATCTTACTTGATTGCCAAGATAATTGATATGTCAATTTTTAAAATACTTGCAAAATATGAAGCAAACAGTGTACATGCATGATTGAGCCACATTAGTATAAAGGACAATTAGGTCTCGGTTTTTGATTGAGCCATCTCATGTTAGGAAGAAGACAAGCCACTTTCAATGGCGTAAGTTGGCAAAGGGACTGCACCAATCTTAGCAGCCTAGATGTGAACATTTGTTCTTCTGATGAGGACTAGAAGCAGACGGATTGGAACTGCACTCGTCTGGCTTTTCCATCAAGGATGCATTATTGTATGGAAGCAATAGGCACTCATTTTGACACGTTGATGCCGCCCATCACGCCCTTATCCTTTTAACATGAGTTTCACTTGAAGAAGCTCCTCTCTAGAAGCTGGTAGCCATTACTAGAACTAACAGGAAGGGCACGCGTCCATATTATTTTGACAATGTTAATGGCGTAAGGGAACCGAGATTCTTGAAGTGATGACTGATAACGAGATGAATATAGATATGGAATCATTTGTCTGGCCAAATAAGAAAGTTGGAGGCATGTTAAAATCTCAATTGATGTATACCAATTGACACTAAATGCAGTTCTAACCATTAAGATAATACGAGAAAATTTTTAAAAAAAGTATTAATTAGGGCCAGTATTTTTCACATAAATTGTATTGGTTATTAGTTTGTATGGAAATGATATCTTAAATGAGATGGATATGGTAATTTAAAAATGGTGAGACTTGTTTGAAGATGATATCTCCTTTGCTCCAGCCTTGGAAGAGAAGGGAAGTGAAGCCAAAAAAAGCGTGGCTCAATCAGCACACGGATGCAAAACTAACCAAATCCCATGACGGGATCAGTTCCTTAGCTCTATCCCTTTCAATGTGATGCCAAGGACGGTTCTGAAAAGAGTAGTGAGTAAGCATTCTTATCCCTAAAGCAACAAAGCCAAAATGGCTAGCTGGTGATACATGTAGATGTGTGCAAGCAAAACCTCATCTTCCGTGTTTTGACTTTCCAAGTAGTTTCTCAACCAAGTAGTGTCATCAAAGCAATAACAACAACACTCTTGTTACATAAACAATTAGCTGCCTTAACTATATGGACAACTTAGTTATACCCTCACTATTCTAGGAAAACTACTATTTTCTCTCTGACTTTATGCACATCTACATCTATATGATACTAGATTCAGGTTAGGTATTATAAAATGGGATGTTCAACCTGTTATATATGTGTTCGATGCAAGACATCCGAATGCACCGGCGACTAAATGGATGGAAAATTTTGAATGATAAACTAGGAAGTGGTTAACCGGCCGACGTCCACATTAAACCAGTACTCTATCTACTAAACTACTTATAAGTCATTATCTTCCTACATGTTGCATAGGCATGCTGATCTTCAATTTGTGTATGGTTGTAAGTAATTTTTTTAGCGGAGAAGCATGTTTTAGAGCTGATGATAGTTTGTGAAAACGAGTAGTAGTGATGGAAGTCTTGAAGTAGGCACATGGGAACACCTACTTCCCTGTATTAATTAATGCGATGATTGCTTGCACTACCCAATTTTAGATTTTGGTAGGGAATGAAAACACCCCCACCAAATGAATGTGACTTGTACCAACATAGGCTAGAATAATCACGCACATCCGTCCAGGGATTTAACAAAAGAAAAGAAGAAAAAAAATCGACCTAAACATTGCGCAAATTATACGCTAAGAGACATGAGAGTTGTGGTATATTGCTAAATAATATGTGAATTTCTCGCATCTCAATGTGTAATGTGAGAAATGGTCCGAAGAATGTTGGACCTAATCAACCTCCTTCGTTAAGCAACGGATGGCAATCTAAACTAATGATTTTGCGAGCACATTTCGTGCCATCGTACTAAGATGCTCAAATACGTAATCATTGACATCTTTGTTCCTTCTCGAACTAAGATTAAGAAGAATTCTTATTAATCCAATATTGTTCTTTTTGGAGTCACAAGATGGATGTAGGTTATAATTCAATGAAATGAGATGGCATGGTCAACAAGATATGGCAACACTTTACTTCCTCCCTATTCCATCAAGAAAAAAAAAGAAAAATATGGCAGCACTCATCGTGGATGAAGTACTGCAAGCTACCCTCAGCAAATTGGTTATTATTTGAAGCTACCTCAACATTAGTTGCCCTTTTTACTAACTCTGGTGGAGAACAAGAAAACCCATCTGATTTGACAAAGAAGGCTATAGATTAGTGAATGGAATCCCCCTGACAACCTCATTGACTTTGTAGAGCTACTCCGTTAGTTCCATCCAACTCCAAAGTCTATAGCAGCCTACCTATAAGAAACCAGCCAAATGGGAATTAATTATATATATACACAGTGGAAGGGAAGACCGCAAGCACCTGGGAATTACCTCTCTCTTCAATGACGCCACATATATTTAAATAAATTTAAACAAATGGAGAAACTAATTTCTATATTCTCATTTGACTGCAATTTAATTATGAGAGCTTGTTGACCGAAAGTTCCATTCATGGTTATCTTTTCCAATTTCTAGTCCTCTGCTCGAGAAGACTAAACAAGGTAAAAGTTTATATAAATTACGAATTCTATGAGCTAAAAATCAACTATAAAATGGACAGGCCCTTTGGGTAGATGTTCGTCAAACCAAGGCCTGGAAAATTTTTTTGTTAAACAAATCATTATAGATAATTCTACTGAATCAAATATTTATCTAATGGATTATAGAGCTGCACGTCTCCAGAGCAACGCAGGTATTGATCTTTGACTCGAGAGCAAAGAAAGACAAAAGGAGGTATCTATCGAGCAACGGCAATCTTCTTAACCATCCACCCAATAATAATATTTTTTAATATATGGACTCTCTATCTGACAGTAGGAAGCGAATAGCTGGGGTTGGCGTTCAAATTAATGCTTTCCATCTAACAGCACATTCCTTTCCAATTCCAAAGCACTGGACTTTAATAAAATTTAATGAAAAGTCTAACTGGGACCTGCATATTCTAGAGCACCACTCCGGGTTTCAAAGACGTGTGGTGCTCTTCTCCATCACACCTTCTTCTCTGAAGAATCTTATCGTTAAAACAAAACTAAAGAAAAGAAAAGAAACCTTCTTCTTTGAAGAATAAAAAAAGAACAAAGAGAGAGGATCAGAAATGGATACTAGTCGTTCTTTATCAAGAGCAAGTGAACACCATCTTCGCACGAAAGTACCATAGAAAAATGAGCTCACCGTTCTCTCTTCTTATCACCTTTTACACTCACAAAGTGGTTCCGGTCTGTTTGCATTTCAAAGAACTACAGTAGAGACAGCTCTTCTTTGAAAAAAAGAACAAAAAAGTAGAGATGGCTCCATGGGACTTTTGCCATCTAGAATGGATGGAGATACCCAACCAACTCCCGGCCTCCACCCCACCATGAGGTACCAAACAAAGCTCCCAACCTACAGCAATGGTAACGTGTGTTGCGTGCCTCGAGGGATCTCAGGTGTCCCACTCGATCGTGACCAGGATTCATGACTTCAAGAGAGTGAAAAGGTTTCAGTGTGGCTCGTGTAAAATGTTAATCTTTTACTTGGAGGATCTAGACACGTGTTAAATGTTAAGTTAGGTGGAAAGGAACAAAATGAAAAAGATTTATGCTTGTCCACTGGAGCCTGGAGGTGATATAGTGACCACAACGAAAGGTTTATGATGAATTACAAATTAAGCTATGTGCACTCCAAATCTCACTCCTAGTTAGTATGATGTATGAGTATGATATGATTGATTGCATATTTCCTCAGAAATATACAATTTTTTTTTTTTGGCTAATATTTACTTGGTACTGAAGCATGACTATTTTATATATTATTACAAAAAAAATGAAAAGCATAGCTTTATGACCAACAGACAAGTAGTGCTATGAAAAAGCAGTTGTTACGTGCTTTCTGAAAGTCGTGTGTAGACTGGAATTAGTATACCATATAGAAGGATTGGTAGCAAGCAACTTTTCATGTGCACATAGCCGGTGACTAACTACATGCAAACCATGCATGAAAAACCAGCTGTTATGTGCTTCCATAATATGTATTGTTGATCCATTTCCTAATAGCAGTTTGAACTTTTTAGATCTAGCAATTAGTTAACTGCATAAGATTTTTTAAATGAGTACTATTATTACACTAATCGAAGTACGTTCTACCTCCAAATCAGAGGTATGGAGTAATATTAGTACTAAATTCTGGTATCCTTATGAAATCAAGACGCACATAATTTGCACATCAAAAGCAGGAAAAATATTCCTCTACAAATTATGTTCATACTGTAGTATGATTAAAACATTTCTAGATCAAATATAGAAGCAAGATATTGCTTGCATATGCCTAATTATCAGACTTTTATTTTTGCAAGAGATACTTGCTCCTATACTCCATGCAGAAGAAATTCAAGCTCCAAGGTAACATTTTGACCACTTAATTTACTTATAACTTCCTTAGAAATTGCAGCAAATAATTTACTACTAGCATGTCAGAATGGTGGTGGTACCTTAAAAAATGCTAAAATAATATGAACATCTAATTAAGAAAAGATATAATTGGTATATAACTTCTTTACTGTTTGATAATATTTAGCAGCTTACATGTGCCAATGAATAGATATGCAAATAAAAATTAGAGTTGTGAATTAGTAAATATCACACCATACATCTCCAAAGCAATCATCGACCGAATAGATAAATTATTTTATTGAGGTACTGCATCTACTTTTGTACTAAATACATCGTAGATTTAGAATGAAATGAATCCATCTAATAATTTCATCGTGAAATAAATTCTTGTAGGATGATCTCAGCCCACCCAATAATTGCTTCTATTATTGGCCATATGCACAACGATTACACAGCACCCGACACGTTTCACCCGTTTTCTCTCGTCCTCTTCTGGTCTAGTGGTATAACTGCCAAACCCAATCTGCTGACGTGGTTTCGAACCAAAGAAAGTTCCGGTTCTAGAAGGGGAAGACTCCAAAAAAATTTTAAAACCACCGCATATTAATAACTTGTGACCGCCACTGCCGTCGCGCTCCAAATTCGTTTGCGCCCTCGTCACCACGAGCTCAGAATTACGTGTCAACCAGGTAACAAGAAGCCCAGTCCCGGTTCGGCCGCATGCCACCTAAGGAACGAAAACAGCTTGCTTCACACCTTCCCTTGCGACCAAAGGAGCCTATAAATATAGAGAGTCTTATCCTCTCTCATCACCCACCCATTCTTCAATCATCGCCTTCTGAATCCACCCAGCCTAGCAGCGAGCTCTTTCCTTGATTATATATACGTTTTACGATTCTTTTAGTTCTCTGAGACATGAAGAGATTTAGATTCGGAGGAGAAGAAGTCGAGAGCATGAACATGGCGAATGTTTTGATGCTGCTCTCTCGAGGAGGCGGCGGCGGCGGCGGTGGCAGCGGCGAAGAGAGTGAGCACTCGGCGCAGACATCGCCGGGCCGAGTTTTCGAGTGCAAGACGTGCAACCGCCAGTTCCCTTCGTTCCAAGCGCTTGGTGGCCACCGGGCGAGCCACAAGAAGCCAAGGCTCATGGCTGAGGGCCAGCTGCAGGGCGGCCTCGCGAAGCCGAGGGTCCACGAGTGCTCCATATGCGGGCTTGAGTTCGCCATCGGGCAGGCCTTGGGAGGCCACATGCGGCGGCACCGGGCGGCGACCGAGGGGTTCGGCCATGGCCTTGTGGAGAAGAAGCCCGAGGGCCGGAGGGTGTTGTCCTTGGATCTCAACCTGCCGCCGTCGGAGAACGATATTGAGTGCCGGAAAATTGGCTTTGGGATTGAGATTGTAGATAAGATTCCCATGGTGGATTGTTTGCATTGATCTCTACCATGAGGCCTTGCTTCGTTTGTATTGGTTTGTTTTCTTCTTTTTATAAATATTATTAATTACCAGCTGCATCATATGTTTGAGAATAGTTTCATCTCCTCATATCCTCATGGTAACGAATTAAAAATGTCGGCAAGAGTATGATGCTTGCCCTGTTCAAATCATGGTGTGAGCTGAGACCTTATACTTGGCCAATTTAAATTAATTTCCGGTTCATCTCCTCGTTACAAAGCAAACACTTTTCGTCACCGCATCACCCCATGGGATATTGTCACGGTTTCTGAATTAATAATTAGATTTTTTGTCCCAAAATATGAATTAAAAAAAACAAAGCTGCATGGAGAACAAAATGGTTTTTCCGCAGCAAATGATATTTTTATGGGGATAGGAAAGCACTTTTTTTTAAAAAAAATAATAAAAAAAAGAAAAGAAAAGTTAAATTTAGCAGCACTATTTTTGTTGCTACGAAATTTCATCATGCTTGGTGAAAAAGGTATATATTGTTGATATATATAAAAGTCATGGTTTCGGATGGAAGGCATAAATTTTACATGATGGATGGCATAAGATTACTTGACTCTACCTGTACAACTGTTTCGGTGTATTTAAAGAATCGCAAAGTAATTATTCCTCTTTGATAGCAAATAAAAATTGCTGTAACAACTAAATTTTTTTTATTTTCATTTAATTTTCCTCGTTATCATTAGTAGTATTTGAAATAACTCGTTTAATCGACTGGGACCAAGAAAAGTATGTCCACAAGCTAAACAGGCCATTTCTTCACATAAAAGTGCAGGGGATTTTTACTGACACTGCTAGACGTGCACATAAGCTGTATTATCTGTCTCATGATTTTGGTTGATTACAACAATTCCTCGTTCTAAAATGGATGTTTCTTGATGTTCTATTAGCTCTAATATCCAATATAAAATCTTTAAGTGATGATTTGGGGTATCTATGACTGATCCTCCCATCTGAGCCATCCAAGAAAATCCAGTGAGATCGAACAATATGATGTGATATTGGATGTGAATTCAGTTTCGATTTTCTCGACTTAATATTCTTTACATTTCCGTTTTCTCAAATTCTTAGAAAGAATCTACTAATCAAGAAAAAAAGACTAATCAAGAACATCACATCGATGACTGCATTTGTTAGTGCAAAAAAGACTAATCAAGAACATAGTTGGATGCAAAGTGATTGATTGATTAATGAAATACGTGCCATTCACTACCACCATGACTTTGAGCTTCCTTTCTGTCTATACAGTCAGGAGGATTTCTTGCTGGATTGTTTAAGATATCTAACTGTTCATGTGGGAAGCTCCCAAGCACCTGCCCCTTGAATTACAATCTGTTGAATAGTTGACAAGGAGACATTTTGGAGCGTTGGCTCCTTCAACTTTGTTACGCCTTACAACTTCACATTCATGCGAGGAAGTCATCATAACGGCTGTTGTTCCTTGATTACATCTGTCCTGTTGCTAATGAAGTCATCTAGTTCAAAGGCAAAGATCCATCTTCGATGAAATTACCGGTCTTGATGAAATGGCCTTAGTCTTCCCTAAAAGAAGCACAATAATCCATTAAAGATGGATTAGAGAAGATTTTATGGTTAGGTTTAGGCAGAATATTGAGTCCGCATCTTGCACCTTCTTAAGATGGTTAGAACTGTTCTTGGGTCCAAGTTTTTCCTGAAGAATTATCAGGCAAGATATGACTGATGGTTTATGAGCATAGACAGTTATTATCGTCTCCAGCGTTCTCACATTGGGATGGCTCAGAATTGCGACGTCTCAAGCCTTGTTTAGGCTCCAGAAAGTTGGATTGGGCTTGTGTGTGGTGTCGAGAAAGATGATCTCTAGATCATCTCTAAGGTTGAAACGGAAGCAAGATAGAGGTGGAGGAAGGTGAAGGACAGTGGAGTTGAGCGCAAGAGAGGAACCATGGTTGATCGTTTTCTAAATTTCCTCGTATAGGCTCAAAGACCAGCAGAACGAACTACTGCGCCGTAGCTGGATTAGATGAGGGTAGAGATCATCTTTGGTCAATTACAAGGACGCAACCCGAAGTCTCCAATTGGACAATTAGCCTTCGGGAAGAAAGCGGAGGACGACTGCTAGTTTACTTTTCTATGCCCATCCGAATGCAGAAATAACCGAACTTGCGGCCCAAGATTTTGCCATGTCCGGTCAAGGTCCAAAAGTTGCAACTTCGCGTTCCTAAATATTGGAACATGCGATGGATTTGATAAACGTGCTCCAACTTTAGCAACGGTCCATGATGGGATGGTTCCGCGAGGTCAATGACAGGGGACCAAAGCTTCTTATCTGTGATGATACATGATTGAAGAAACACGTTTTTAACACGTTTACTTCCAACCATAGTTTCCTGTACATTAAAACAAGTATCACCACGTTGATATCCAGATCCAGCTGGGGTATGGCCTGGTGACTAAAACCTAGAAGTTTAAATTAATATTTGAAAAGGAAAAAAAAAAAACAGCATTTGGCTCTGACGCATATCCTGCATGAACCAAGATGCAACAATCAAGAAAAAAGAATGAAACTTATACATAAAAAGTACGAGTTCTTTGAAAGTGTTCGGACAATTTATCATTTGTTCGCATGATATGGAACTATTTCTTTTTTTGATAATAATATGGAACTACTCCTTACCGCAATGATTTTGCTAGATCACGAGAGTCCTCATGCTGCCATAACCATGTATACTGCAAGGATCAAATAAGCAAGATAACATTTTGTAAAGTTGGTATACGTTTCCAAAATACAGCAGCAGAAATACACCACTGAATTCATTCAGACAGTAAAAGACAATTACACGAGTTGATGCACATCAACTCCGGAAAAGGGATGTGAAATTTCAGAGAACTTGCACACGTTTATTCTTGTTGGAACTGGAAGAAAGTTCAGTATGGGTATCTAATTGGCTCTTGCTGCATTGACTTCTGAATAATCTCGGTCTGCTCTTGCACATGAACAGAATAGAAACCAGTTGCTGTGGCAGCAGATGGTGCCCTTCCAACATAGTTAATGTCTTCTATAGTCCCTCTGCCAAGTGTCCTCATGGCAGTATACAAACGAGGGGCAACATAATGGTATGCGCCCATGTTCATTGGCTCTTCCTGGCACCAAACAATCTCTGCATCTGAAAAATACAAATAAATGGAAACAAAACTCAGTTACATACCATGAGAACCAGAACAATATAACTACTCGAATAGCCTAGCATATCAGTATAAATAATATATTCATGAAACATACAGCTGCAGCCATGTCCTTAAGCAGGTGATTCAACGAAACATTGTCTCACAAAGAAACAGCAATGCAAGTAACATGGTTGCTACATGGGCAGATCCAAATCCATCGCGGTGATTACCAGAGTCAGTAGCTGAGTAAGCTCAGCTAGTTATATCCCAAGCCTCGGCTCATAAGATAGTCTCAAGAACCAGCCCTGTGCCTTCAAGCAGGCTCGTTGCAGTGGGCTCGTTGCAGGCTTGTGGCTCATTAAGGCTTGCATGTGTTTACTAAGGGCCTGTTTTAAATACTTAGGAGAAAATTCCTGCAATATATAAACCTACAAGAAGCCAGGTTACAATCTGTAGGTTCCTTTCTTGAATCCAAAAGTAGGAAAATTAGTGGTTTGATATTTTCCAGAAAACAGAAATAAAGTATCTAACAGATTTATGACAGGAGATTAATTAGTATGGACGTAAATCAACTCAAAAGGCCACACTTTAGCCTGACAAGATGCTCCTGATGGAGCAAAACCATCCTAGGTCCTTATAAGTACACTTGATGGGCCATTGTCTTGCAATGATTGTTATTTCTTCTGAGGAAAAGAATGGGCAGAGCCCAATCGATATATTAAAATAATGAAAAGAAGTCAATGTCCCGCATAGATTGTTGACAACACAACATGCGTTGAATAGGTGGCTTATGATAACTATTAAATTCACTCTCCAGATGTGAAATATTCGCTGCAGTTATTTTTCTTTTAAGCCAATCTGTGTGTCAAAGGTGCAACATGCTTGTGACTAGGATGAAATGATTGTAAAGATAAGGTCATCCACTAACACCATGTTATCTAACAATTTGAATTGGATCTGGAGGTATGGCAGTATAATAATAAAGCTTAAGCAACTTTCAAACAGGCAATGCAAAGAATCTCATAAGAATGTCTACTTATCAATACAAAATGTGCGAGTGCATGCATGTTTCTTCAATTTCCACACAACTAATAACCATTCTGATTTAAAGATAATATCTCATACTTGGATATCGCTTCAGTTCTCTCTGGATCAGGTCATATGGGAATGGGCAGAGCTGCTCAACTCTACAGATTGCAACATCCTTGCGATCCTTTTTCTTTCGTTCTTCATCCAGTTCATAATACAACTACATGATGACAAATGTGAGTAACAAGACTTATAATGCATTCAAAATGGTCACCGGAAAAGGAAGCACGTTTTCTTAGTAAGCCCTCGGTGATGGTTCAGTTAGGCGCTAGAGATGGTACTGTAGAGTGTAGGCCCCCCCCCCCCCAAATGAGAGTGAGTGAGAGAGAGAGAGAGAGAGAGAGAGAGATTACCTTTCCAGAGCACAAAACCAGTCGATTAATACCCTCCTCAAGATCTTTATGGTCATTCTGATCTTTTATGAGGCGCTTGAAGCGTGTCCCTTGCTTATCAAATCCAGGGTGCCCTATGAGATCGTCAAATTCAGAAAGATGTGACTTGCAGTCCTTGTGCCGAAGCAGGTTCTTTGGTGACATCACAATTAGAGGTTTCCGGAAATCTCTGTGTATCTAGATGCTAAAAAATAAGTGAATTGAAAAATCTAAAAGGTATCGAGCCCATAAGGGCATGCTCATAAATAATCACCTGCCGCCGCAAAACATGAAAATAGTTTGCAGGTGTTGTGACATTCACTACTTGCCAATTGCACTCTTGAATCTGTTTTCTGAGTGTTGGATCCATCTCAGGTATTACATAAGGGTTGTCATCGCTCATCTGTGATCATCTTAAGCAATCAGTTATTGAAATATGCCCAGACTAACTATTAGCACTTTTTCCAACACATTTGCATCAAACATACAGAAAACAGCAATACAATTGCCACAGGGCATGAAGGCAATAAAGTAGAGCCGAGCAAAAGTGCACAAAGCATGTCAGGAACCTCAGATAATATTCTCATCCACTAGCAGGGAAAACATAAATACAAATTGTCAAAACCCCACTAGCTGAAAGATCATATAGAAAGGCATACGCAAAAGCTCTTGTAGAAAGAAAAGTTAAAAAAGATTCCATATTGATGAGGAAACAATTAAGTGTATGGCTTCGACAATAGAAATAGAAAGCATCTTGGCACTCTATATAATGGTCATGCACTATAACAAAATTGCATGCAATTGAAAACATAAAAACTTCTAAAGCAGGAGAGGAGGAGGCGGAATGGCAATTTTCTGATAGTTGAGGAAAAAAAGAATCCATTATATCATGGTTTTAGAAAAGCCATTGTGGTTATTTAACAGCATTAAAAAAATAATTGTGAATTTATTATAGACGGTCATAATGGCCAGCTTACAAAGAAATAAAGTCCCAATAATATTATAACCTCATTTTAGTTTTGTTAATACAAATATTGGATGTACAGTATATTCTTAAAACAGGGACCGTTAAGTAACAGCTGTCATGACTGTTATTTAATGCTGCTTTAACAAATCCAAAACATATGTAACAGCCACTATTTACAGGCAGCAATGTATTTCTGTAAACATAGGGAAATGTCAGGGAACTGCCGTAAAAGTCATTATCTAGAACCATGATTATTACCCCCCCACCCCCACAAAAAACCCACCAACATAAAAAAGAAAGTTTTTTATATAAAGAATAAACAGAAAGAAATTAAGAATACTAGAATAAAAAATAAGAATACCATAATCACACTGCTGTAGCATACTGAAACAACATTGGCACATACTATAAGATAAAAATGCAGCAGCACTATAGCCATACAGTAAACAAAACCAAACTGTTGTTCAGTTAGAAAACAATTCTCAATAATTTGGGAAGCTATAGCTATCTTCTTATATTCTTATGTGAATACAACCTGGATTATCAACAAGGGTAATCAGCTTGGACTCTCTACAAATTTACTCTACATATGACAGGACTCAAATTACCAGACTTCAATTGAAACAATTAGACAAGCTTAAATAAGTTGTTAATGACTTCTGCAAATAGTACATGCTAGATTTATACACGAATAGGTACCTGAGACCTACATGCGCCACACACATAATACATTATCACTTTATTAGAAGGGATCTTACGCAATTGAAGCTCTAAGATGGGCCTTGCAGGCAATGCATAATACCAATTAGTTCTAGGGCAATACCTGGAGAAAGCGCTCCAATCGTGCGCTTGAATGTTCAGGGCCTTGACCATCATAACCATGGGGAAGCAAAACCGTAAGCCCTGTTTGGCGAAGCCACTTTGACTCTCCACTACTTAGAAACTGATCGAAAATGACTTGGGCACCATTCGCAAAGTCACCAAACTGAGCTTCCCAAAGTACTAATGAGTTAGGATTTTCCATTGAGTAACCCAATTCAAATCCAAGGACAGCAAACTCTGAAAGAGAGCTGTAAGAGAAAAGGGCATAGGAGGTCAGCTTATTGTCATGTTCCTCTAAAGGATACACAGGATAAAAGAAACAGAATCAAGTGTGCAGCATATAGCAGCTGTCTTTTTCAAGCATTTAAGTCCACTAGAAACAAGAACTTGAACTTCTAAGGCTGCACATCATGGTAACAGCTAGCACAACATCTGTAATAGCAAATTCAACTTACAATTTGAAAAATGACACAACCTCAAGTGGGCCAATCATTAACTTCATTTAATCAACAATCAAATACTCAATAAAGTAGTAGATAAAGCAGAAGCAGTAACTACTCCACAAGCATCAAATGAAGGCCTAAATTGTTGCTTGCATTCCTAGAAAGAGGATATAACATTTAAGAGTTAGTGCAATAAAGTGCTTGATAAGAAACACAGTTATTTTAAATGCCTTGTTTCAAAGCAACTAGAAAAGTTATAATAGACCCATCACTTACACTTCTCAGAACAAGAGAAGAAAGAATAACGTTTTATATATTGTTAGAGGAAATATTAAGAAAACAGTGTTTTTAGACACTCCTAATTACTTTGTCCCTTTTCAGAATTCCAGATAAGATGTCAATAAGCACTTAAAATGATACTGTAGATAGGAACTGTGGCATAAGTACCAACCAAGGAATTAATTTCATAACCTGGAGGACCATTTGCAAGAGTAAAACAGAATACCCAGATACCTAAACCAGAGGGAATTTAGGAAGATAAAGGAATAGTGGAGAGAGCATTACATGGTAGTACACTTTCTCTTACACCTATTGTATATTAGCAGCTGTAAAAAAACAACTAGTTTCCACCCTCTACATGAGGGCAGTTTACCATTCTATCAATAGATAATTTTGCAATTCAAGTAAGCTTAATCCAATCCTTCCTGCAAACCATGACAATTGTTTTTGACATCAAAAAAGAAAAAGAAAAAAGAGAGATATATATATTTAGAGTATCCAATGTTATTGCACATGATCGTCTACTTCTAGTAACTTGGATCTTATTTGCTAAACATATGGCTTATAAGAAATAATATAAAATTAAGAAAGATCTTCTGCAGATAAATGCATATGCCATCTCAATGCAAAGCAGGGGCTTACAAACTTTACGTGGTATTGGCTTCAAATAAACAAAGTCAAACTATTATTAACATGGAAAAATGCAGTTTCATATAAATGTATCATCAAGACAAGCTACTAAGGAAACTCAACAGTTAGCCCTGTTGAAGTGTTAATAGCATGTGACATGCATACCTGGACTGTTGTCAATCATAAGCAATTTGGATTGTTATGCAAACCAAACATTTTGATATTAAAGAAAGCCGTCCAAAGAAGTAGATTTGTTAATCTAATCAACTAAACACTCACTAGGGGCCTAAATTTATTCTCTAATTATCAGATAAGCATATCAATATTTACCATTAAAGTTTGCACATAGGTATCTAGAATAATTTTTATATAAATGCAAAACTGATACACTTACAAAAGTAAATCAGACAAAATGTCAACATCTCATTTCCTACTCTGACGCATTTGCATCAAATTGAATGCTCAATCAGCTTTACATTTGCAACAAACTGCTGATAATTGTGTTTGATATACAAACACTAATCATATGACTGGGCCACCAAAAGGGGCTGGGAAAATTCCAACTATGAAGTAGGGATTGCTTAAGCAAGTCAACATACCAAAGCTTTGATGTTTGAAGATTCAAATCTACATGCACAGCTTCCTTTAAAAAAAAAAAATCTATATGACAACTCATAGCAAAAAGTTCTATTGTACATTTATCATGTTAAACGCTAAGCTCAAAACATAACATACACCATATACCCCCAGAAACGAGAGTAGCACAAGCGAAATGATTAAAGTAACAAAGATCAAGTCACACTGAAGGCAGATAAGATAAATTGAAACATATACCTGTTGCTAACAGTAAACATCTCCTCATCTTGGTTCATCAGAAGATGGTCTAGCGGGCAGTACTTCTCTCCAGTTTCCTGATCATGAATGACTGCATGCCGATGACTGAAAGTGCCTCTTTCGACATCCTGCCCACTTAACCTGACATGATTACCTTCCACTATAAGAGTGGCAAAAGCAAGTGCTTCTGAAACTGCCCAGTCAATGCCTTCCCCTGTTTCAATCATCTGAGCACGTTGCTCAAAAATCTTCTTTACAGCTCTGTGAGGCTTAAAATTTTCAGGAAGGATTGTAATGGCTTCCCCGACACGTTTCAGTATTTCAGGTTTGACACTGTAATTTTGCAGTGGTTTAACTTAAGATCAATCAAAATGAAGAAATAGGTCAGCAGGAGAAAAAGAAGGAAAACCAAAAAAGGATGACCATACCCAGTATTCCTAATACGTGAAATTTGTTCAGGTGATTTAAATCCAGCCCAATAAGCTGAAAGCCAATCCCTCCTCCTTGGAACGTAGTCTTTGCTGTTAATAAATTCTTCATTCAGAATGGAATTGACTTTATTGCGTATTCTCTCAATATCTTCTTTAGATATCTGCCCTGATTGTAGAAGCTTGTTTTGGTATATCTCAAGCGCGCTTGGATGGTTTCGAATCACCTTTATAAGTATAATTCAAATTAGAATGGTCAAAAATCATGTCCAAGAATGCCTAATAACAGTAAAAAACTTACTTTAGCATCATTTAAGGAAATTTTGAGTTCTTAGTTCTTATTATTGAACAGTAAGCACGTTTAGTTTCTGTCCCATCTTTCTTAGTGGCTTCTGCTTCCTTTTTTTACACATTTTACCTTTAAGTAACTATCTTTTTTCAATCAAGGAACCATTCTTAAATGCTAAGATAATAAACATTGAGAAAAAGAGCAAAAATGGAACGTTAGCCAACATGAAAAAAGTGATAAATTAGAGAATGCAGTGCACAACAAAAGCAAGCTTTACATACATTCATATGATAAAGAATCAGGCAAAACCAATGAATACTTCACGAGCTAAGCCTTCCTATAAAAAATTAAACAAAAGCATAACGAAATGTAGAAGAATTTTTTTTAAAAAAAAAAACCACCTGATACATTTTAGGCTGTGTGAAAGAGGGTTCATCAATTTCATTGTGCCCAAATCTACGGTAACAAACAACATCAACCACCACATCCGAATGGAATGTCTGACGCCACTCTGCTGCAAGTTCACAAGCATGGACCACTGCTTCCAAATCATCGCCATTCACATGGAAAATTGGAGCATTTAATGCTTTAGCTACATCTGTACAATACTGCGAAGACCTCCCAGACTTTGGATCAGTTGTAAATGCAACTTGATTGTTCACAACAATGTGAATTGTTCCACCAGTTGTGTAGTTGGGGAGAGCACTCAGATGCAAGGTCTCATAAACCACACCCTGCCCTGCAAAGCTTCCATCGCCATGAATCAAAACTCCCACATTCTTTGTCCTCTCGGTATCATTTGAATAGTACTGTTTTGCCCGAGTCTTCCCAACCACGAGTGGATCAACTGCTTCTAAATGACTTGGATTCGCAACTAAAGATAGATGTATCCTTTTCCCACCTCTGGTGGGCCTATCATACGAAGTACCCAGATGATATTTCACATCTCCTGATCCAGTGTACAACCCCTCTCCCTCTTCAACAGGCTTCGTACCACCACTAAATTCACTGAAAATCTGACGCAAAGGCTTCCGGACGACATTGCCCAAAACATTCAACCTTCCCCTATGAGACATTCCAATCACAATGCTTTCCACCCCCAAATCAGCCGCTCTATCGAACATCTCCTTCATGCCCGGAATCAAAGTCTCCGCACCTTCAAGACCAAACCTCTTCGCAGCAGTCCACTTCGTAGCCAAGAAATTCTCAAACTGCGTGCTCCAAATAAGCCTATCAAGCATGACCTCACGGCGCTCCATACTGTACTCCCTCGGTTTCACCGTCTCAATCTTTTCTCTCAACCAATTGCACTTTTCACGATCAGGAATGTGCATGTACTCGTACCCGATACTCCCACAGTAAGCCTGCTCGAGCCTGTTTAAAATAGACCGAAGGGTCTGGACAGGGCGATTCTCTGACAAGAAGCCCGACATCCTCCACACCCCAAGGAAGAACTCTCGATCCAAATCAGCCTCGGTGAATCCATACAAAGACGGGTCCAAATCCTCGGGAATTTCCCAGTTCTCTAAACCTAAAGGATCGAGCTTGGCCTTCATGTGGCCCCTGACTTGGTAGGCCCTAACCAGGAGCAGCAACCGCATGCTCTCTTGGATGGTCTGGCCGGAGATTCCCGGAGAAGTGGCAGCTTGACCAACAAAGTTTCTAAAGAAGTTGTCCCATGACTCGTCCACACTGCTGGGGTCGTTCTCCCAGGCTCGCTGCAGCTCCTCCAAGTAGACGCTGCTCGTGCCATCGAGGAAGCTATCAGTGAGCCTGGAGAGGGGCACGGGGCGGGGAACCGGGGCGGCCTTCGGTCTAAAGCTCGTAGAATGAAAGCAACGAGTAGGAGAAGGAACAGCACGAGTTCTGGCGATGTGATGAGGCATCTGAGATAGGTTTCTTCTTAGGGCCGATCTAGCTACCCCAGACGCAGCTCTAAACCACGCCATAGCGATCAACTTCCACTAAAGCGACCAAATATTTCTCAGAACGGAATCCAACTAAGCCTATTATCTGAATTTCAAGAAATTAAACCCCTATGCGAACAAATTTACGCAAGAAAAAGACCGAGAAATCCTGCAAAATGAACGGAGGAGGAAAGAAGAAGATCTCATCAGTGATCGAAAACTCAAGTGCAACTGCTTCTTGAGATTTAAAAAAAAAAAAATCGAACGAGAATTTTTAAAAAAGAACACACACAGACGCGAATACATACAAGAAGATCGACATGAAACGAGATATAAAGATGAATTCCAGAATTATCTGTCTAAAATTTCCGAAGAAATGGATCTTTTGAAATCTTTGCTTGTCGGTGATGATACCTGAGAGAAGTTGGAAAGAAGAAACCCTAAGCCTGGAGGCAGGTCAGATGAGAACGAACGAGGGGGCAAGCGTTGAAGCCGCTCGCGAGTCGCTTCCATCGATCAGGCTTCAGTCGCCCTCCTTTATCCATTATTAAGCCGGCCTTCTAGAAAAAGCGCGTCATCGTTCTCCCATATTTCCGTATTCCCCCCGCCTCGATGGACGATGGACGGGCGAGATGCTATCCCAAAAGCTGCGCGATTTAACGAGTCGACGCCTTGTAATGCCACCAGGTGGCCACTTTAATTTCACGCACCGTACAAATGATTTTATCCTTTAAAAAAAAAAGATCACGCACGGTACATACCGTGGTACACGTATTAAGAAGGGCCGACGTCCGAGGACTTGTAAGTTGTAACAAAGCAATATATACAACGTCTGTAAAATTTGAAATCCATTATAAAGCTTGTTCTCTCCCCTATCAAGGCAATAATTTTATCAGGAATTGTGTAAATTTGAGAAGAACACGGAACATGATGCTGAAGCGGGAAAGTGGTATCCATTAGCGTTTGGCGTTTGCTATCTCCGTTTGCACGAGGCATGGCGTCGCCACAATGGTTGGCTAATTTTCTTTTCAAATGGAGAACACTGTGAACTTCCAACAAAATTAGCTGAAGGTGGTATTGAGAAAATACTTTCACAGGTACCAACCTGAACTTGAAATTGGCAGTGATGTGTGGAAGCAATATATACAACGTCTGTAAAATTTGAAATCCATTATAAAGCTTGTTCTCTCCCCTATCAAGGCAATAATTTTATCAGGAATTGTGTAAATTTGAGAAGAACACGGAACATGATGCTGAAGCGGGAAAGTGGTATCCATTAGCGTTTGGCGTTTGCTATCTCCGTTTGCACGAGGCATGGCGTCGCCACAATGGTTGGCTAATTTTCTTTTCAAATGGAGAACACTGTGAACTTCCAACAAAATTAGCTGAAGGTGGTATTGAGAAAATACTTTCACAGGTACCAACCTGAACTTGAAATTGGCAGTGATGTGTGTGTGTGTGTGTGTGTGTGTGTGTGTGTTGGGGGGGGGGGGGGGGGCGGAGTCTTTCGCAGTGGAGTCTCAGGAATTGTCTGGAGGTATCTTGGTGCTGTGGAAGCAGGGGTAGCTACTGTGGATATATTCCGTAATTCCTCTCAGCAAGTTGTAATAGTATTTTTTGAGCCTAATGAAGTTTCTTGGATTTTGTATGGTGTGTATGTTAGTACTGACTACAGGATGAGAAGAGTCCTTTGGGGTGAGGTCACCAACCTTATCTCCTAGAGGGTCCCGATTGTGGTGGTGGGCAATTTCAACTCCATCTTCGGGCCTTATGAAAAGAAAGGTGTCAGAGCCTACACCAACAAGGTGGAGAGAAGAGAGTTCTAGGAGTTTTTAAAGTCGAATGGATTGGTAGATCTTGGATTCTCCGAGTTGAGGTTTACCTGGTACAACAATCGTGCAGGTCGCGCTAACGTTTGGGAGAGGATCGACAAGGCCACCGCATCACCGTGTTGAATTCAACACTTTTCCACCTATCAGGTTCGTCATCTGGCCTGGATTGCCTCTAATCATTGTCCGCTTTTGATTTCTATAGCTTTTTGCTCTAACCACCGTGGCCCTTTCCGCTTCGAGAAGATATGGTTGTCGTACCTCCAGTCTTGGGATATTGTTTGAGAGGCCTGAAGGATGTTGGAGCAAAGAAATGTCATGCAAAGGGTCTCGCGCAAGTTAGAGCTCACCAAGTAAAGGCTTTGCAGGTGGAACCATGAGGTAGCGTGCAGACTTTGTAATCAAAGGCCCAGATTTTAGGATGATTGTGGTTGATGAGTGCCAGTTCTTCAATAGCTCGATCCCGAAGGCTGAGCTGAGAACGGCGTGGGCCGGACTGAGCCATGCTCGCCAAATGTTGCAGGCCAGCATAGTACAGCTTGAGGATGATTCGATTACGATTATTGGCTGGATCTAGGACGACATCAGCAGTACAGGTGGATGCCACCCCTTACTTCGAGACATCTATGCTATGATCTGATGTAACCTTCCAAGCCAAGCACGTGTATAAAGAGACGAATGAAACTTTAAACTTGGTGGCTTCATACTTTGATCTTTTTTTATGTGCCCGTGCTAGAATGGTATGACTCATCCATCTCAGCTAAAACAAAAAAAAATAAAATTCTCTAATTTCATTATGCTCCATGATCAATCTTGTCAGCATGTGCATGGAACTTGACCATCTCTGATACGCAATAGGCATCCTTACAATATAATTGGACTGTTAAGACAGTACTTCTACATGCCACTACACTTCTAATGCAGGTAAAAGATGAAGCAACAGCACTTGCTGCTACCATCATGTTCTTTCAACCTGCTACCATTCCAAATTCCACTTTCTCAAGTGCTTCACCTTCCTATAAAATTAAGTTGAACATATTCTCTCCTCTTTCAAGCCCCTGTTGCAGGCATAAACAATGCGCATGCTGTAAGTCGAGACAGCTTTCTGTCGAACCACCAGCTATTGAAGAAAATATGGGGAGGTTTTAACAGATATGCTATTGGGTACAACGGTGATGCAGGCGACAAGGGAAATCTGAATGCATCCAACTGTTACCTCATACAGTTAATGAGGACAAAATAGAGAATTTATGATGACATCTTGTGTAGACGATGATTAGTAGAGATCCCTACATTTTGGCCATACTGATAGGATAAGAACATACCAATTGATGCAAATCATCACACAATTTTGTAGCTAGCCGTAAATAGCCTTCACTCCGAACAAGCACTTCCAAGTTTGTTCACAAAACCACCAGCGGAACGCCAACCTATGTAAAGAAGGCATACTATGGTCTCTGTAGGAAAGATGAATATAAGGGGAAGATGCTTCGCGGTCCCATGTCGAAAAATAGTCAATACGTTCCCAGCAGTGGAAGAACTACGTTACACACTAGACCGGGAGTTGCAAAGAATGAAAGGATTAAAAATACAAGCACTCACCATATAATGGCTGTCTTCATAACAACATTGACCTATAACAAGATAATTAGTTCCCAACAAAGTCAACACCCACCCAACCACCACCACCACCACCAATTGTTCCATCAGGAACCACAGCAAGCGGATTTTGGTGCTGCATTGCCCTCAGCAGCTGCCTGGTCCGGTTTGTTAATCTTAATTGTCCGGTCCTGCAGTAGACAATAAATTTAGCACCACAGCAGAAGATTTATTAATTTTCATCAAAGAAACAGACTTTCCTACCTCAGGTTTAGTATCAGTTTCAGCGAGCCTTTGCTTTATATCTCTAGCTATTGAAAAGAAGACCTGCTCCACATTTAGATTTGTCTTTGCACTCTGCAATGTATCGTTATCCAAAATATAAGGAAGCGTAAAAGATAAAAACATTCCACAAAGAAGGAGATTAGGAGTCATCAATACTCTTACAGTTTCAAAAAACTTGATGCCATACTCATCCGCAAGTGCTTGTCCCCTTGAAGTAGGCACTGCCTGGTTCAAGGAATTGATTGCAAAGAGAGAGATTTAACAAACAGGAGGCAGAAAAGACAATTAAGCATCCTTTGTAACCACGAAGATTAAATAAACTACCGGCAATGAGAATAGACAATCCAAACGGTTGAAATAAAGCAGGTCTTAATGGAGCGTACCCTTTTGCTTTCATCCATATCAGCCTTGTTTCCCACCAAAATTTTGTTCACATTATCAGAAGCATGTTGTTCAATGTTCCGGATCCAGTTTCTGATGTCTTTGTGTACAAGAACCAAGAAATGATGAGAATCAGAGAAAACAGGGTAAAATCATAATTTATAAAAGGGAAAGTACAGTATGAAGTAATTACTATTGAAAGATGACTCATCAGTGACATCATACACAAGCAAAATACCCATGGCCCCTCGATAGTATGCTGCGGAAAGAATTAAGTGAAACAAGGTTACTCCAGCAACCTTTGGGCAAAAGAATCTACTATATGCATAAAAATTCAACCAGTTCAAATGCCAAAATGAAAAGAAGCAATAAACCTACCAGTTGTAATAGTTCGAAACCGCTCCTGACCAGCTGTATCCCATATTTGAAGTTTAATCCGCTTGCCATCCAGCTCAATTGTTCTTATCTTAAAATCAATGCTGCACAAACACCATAGCTGTGGGATCAGAATTAGAGTACACCAGTGAAACAGGATACTGAGAAAAGACATGCAATTAAAACTTAAGAACTAATAAGAGCAGACTATTAGTGCCCGAAATACAACCCACCCAATCGTAGTAATGAAACTGGTGGTGAAGGAGCCATCCGAGAAACGCAGGAGGAGGCAACTTTTACCGACACCTATAAAAGGAAGAATTGATGTCAAGGTGCTTGAAATCCACAAAGTGTATCGCATTTACATCTTAACAAAAAGATTCTCTTACATAAGAAGGTCCTCTTAATTTTAAACTGAACCGTTGGTCAGCTTGTGTTATGTCAACATTGGGGACACATTCACTATATGTTTCAATTTCTTATATGTTAGTGCATTCTAAGCTAGAATGTATATCATGAATTGTCCTAAATCGTAATGGATTCAAGAAAACATTGGGTAATGTTGTTTTGAATATTTCACGATTGTAGAAATAGAGCTTAATTCCGTAAAGAACCTTTCCTTGGTTTCAACCACCCACAGACAATGCTACAGTAGAGCAAGTAGGTAGGAAAAAGAACAAAAAGAAGAACAGAAGAAAAGATAGGAAAAGGCTAGGAAAGAGAAAAAAATAAATTTTGCAACTTCATATGTGCAGAATACCCTCCCTTAATCTATGCCTTCTTCACAAACCAAGAGCAGGTAATTTGCATCCACAAAAAAAATCTTAACTTACAAAGCAATCACTATTAACATTATAAACATTGGATCCCCATGAAAACACATATGGAGAAACACCTAATTTTCCGAAAAGGACTCTATTGACTAAAACTTCGAAGCAAAACAACAACAGAAATAAGAAATTTTAACACATCAAGGTAAAAGAACCAAGAAGAAGAACAGAAGAAAAGATGGGAAGAGGCTAGACGAAAGAGATAATTAAATTTTGCAACTTCATATATGCTGAAGAAAAGATAGGAAAAGCAAATTTGTTTTGTTTTAATTGCCTCTCGTACCTCAATATTCCACCACCAAGTTTGTTTATGTGTATATCTTTTCCCTTTATCTCTTTGAAAATATCTTAAACTACACTTTTAATATAGTTGGCCATTTGGTCCCACATTTTGTTCATCTCAGTCCTTAGATTCCAATTTCCCTCAATAATTTATTCTTAAAAGCGGTATCATTTTCTCCTTCTAAAGTTCATTATCTTATCTTGAAACATTTATTATTTTTTTGTACAATCATCTTCTTGGCTTTTGTACAATCATCTTCTTTGTATGATGTAATTTCTCATCTCCTTACTACTCCAATTCGCCACCATTGTACTAGTTTACCACTACAAGATTCTCTAGTCCTGAGTAACCCTTGCCCAACACTACAACCAGAATATGTTATAGTGCATTGCTTACAGGCAAAGACCAAATCAACCCTAGTTCATTTGTCACTACAACCAGGTTACATTGTAGTGTGTTGCTTATAAGCAACAACGTAGCCAACTCTTCTCACCACAATTAGGCAAAGTTGTGGCACGTTACATGGAACAGCAAACATCCTAGTATTTATCATGCATATCAAATTTGGATTCATCTCATAATTTTTGACATATTTTTATGATTGACCTAACATCAACCCACCAATTTTCTCGTCTGGGCTTAGGACTGGCAAAGGTGTTAACATGCCATGCCAAAAACAAAAAAAAAAAAGATATAAACATTGGAAGGAGATTAAGACCACTTAGGTAGTTATGGAAATACGGAACATCTAAAAGTAATAAAGCCAGGTCAGATAAATAGGATATCAAAGAGAATGAACTAAGATGAAATGGGGAAATGAACCATAACAAACCCTTGTGAAGGAAACTTGGCACATTAACACTTCAAGGCTCATGAATGGTGGGTAGAGAGAGAATACAAGTCTAGTTATCATCTTTATCGTCCATTAGACTTATCTTAATACGTTGGAATCTTGGTCCAATCAAATGGATGAAGCAACCAGGAATCTCAATTATATTGACAGCCAGCCGTAGATATCCTTTATTTGATTTTTGATATTATGAGAACTTAATGATATGGACTTATTCACTAGCAAAATGATAAATGAAAACCAACCCACCATCCAAATATAAGGAATAAGAAATAAGGAATGTTAAATCAACCCATCATCCAAATCCCCCACCCCCCAATTTTTTTTTTTTTTTAACTTCACCTTACCTCTTCCATTTTCCAATATTTCTTCTTGAGATTTCATGCCAATTAAGCTTCATTTCAGATCTTTAAAAATTCCCAATTCCCTACAGGCAAAGGGAGGTGCAGTGTTACACTACAATGTCTTCTCAATTAAGAGTTAACATTATGAATTGGCATGCAATCTTCACCTCATTTTACACTACAATGTCTTCTCAATTAAGGGTTAACATTACGAATTGGCATGCAATCTTCACCTCATTAGAAAGCAGCTAAACTTGTCATAGGATTATCTAATCCCAAAGATCTCCCATATCAAATAACTGCCAGCTTGCAGGAGCTGTGGAGCACTTCCCACAGCCACCTCATCATGTTGACGACAACAGTTCTATATTCAATCCAGCTTTAGAAGTTCTTAAAGAAATTTGTTAATATAAACAGTGAGAAGGATGTGACTGGTTCATGCTGCCACAATCATGGTAAGTTGTGCCGGTACCAAAACTCGTACCTGTTACCTGGCAGTACAGTACAGTATGGAACTGTGTCATTCCATTCTAGGCTCGTCCCGGCATAGCCAAAGTCGGCGAGGGTGGGGGGAGGGAAGAGGAAAGAGACGAAGAGAGAGAGATGGAGAGGGAGGAATGGAGGGAGAGAACTTTTGGCCCTCCTCTCCTCCGGCCGCACGAAAACAAGGGTGGAGCCCTTGTTTCGTTGGAGGGAGAGAGAGCGAGGGAGGGAGAGGGAGAGACAGTGAGGGAGAGTGAGGATTTCTCCCTCTCTCCCCTTCCCTCTCCCTCTCTCTTCCTCCCTTCCTCCCTTTCCCTCTCCCTCCCTCTCTCTCTCTCTTCCTCTCTCTCTCCTTCTAACTCTCCCCTATTTCACCAGATTTCTCGAACTGAGGGGCGGACCCATGCCGGTTCGCCCCTAGTACGGCGTGGTACGCCCGAACCAAATGGTTCGGGGTGGTACAACATTCCATGGCCACAACATAGGTGTGACAATCTTATGAAGATTTTCATAAATCATGACTGAAGTCTTTATCATACTGATTTTCTTGAATAGCACATGTATTTCACAAACCAAAATGATATTTAAATAAGAATCCACGAAAATATTGTAATAGCAAAATCAATCTCTCCACACAACCTCAGCAAGTCATTCCTTTTCTTCTTGAAATATTAATTTTTGTCAAATGGATCCTCAGTTGAAGTAGGAGATTATTTCTTGATGTATAAAGATTCCACTTGGATGCCATACAGGAAGCAACATTTGTATTCACTTAACAGTTATTTTCTGTATATGCCCTGTCTCAAGCTAACCAAGCCAAAATAAAGAAGGTTAATGCAAGAAAAACTCTCCTCAGGAACCATTCAGAACTACATACTATCCATGTACCAACCAACCACAGAACAAACTGTCTACAAGAGAGATGCAATGCTAAATCCATGACCAGAAATTAATTTTTCTAGAAGAGATTGCCTTTCCCCTACTGATGGGTATGCTTTAACTAAATTGAAGAATTGTATGAAATGTATATCAATTTTCTGTTTATAAGAATATTGTTGTGGTTGGCTGGTAGCACACGAGACACAGAGAGAGATCAAGGCCAGATGGAGACATTTGACTGTCGCAGATGCAAATTTGCTTTTACATTTTTCAGTTAGTCTCACCATTCATTAGGGAGATATTTATCAATAAACCTGATTGTAAGGGCTTCAAACCCTCCCACCTCCTCCACAATTTCATTCTTGTAAAGACAAAAAGTAATTCCAACATAATAAAAAAATTTTAAAAAAACTATACATACAAACAATGTTATATTAAAGGTAATAATAGACAAATGGAAATTTAATATCAAACACAAGGACCTCAGTAATTGGAAGTTAATTATGTAGACCTTATAAATCTATGTACAAAAGATAAGGATTGATATAGATAGGTATACATTTACGAAATTAAAAGTTGAGGATGACAAAAAGAGTTCGCCTGCAATTGCAGAATATGTTAATAGAACAGGAGTACTACAGATAGAAGGTAGACCAAAACAAGAAATCCAGAGAGAGGTCTGCATCATCCACAGTCGTCTGTCAGGGGATTAGGAAAAACTATCAGCACTGATGAGGCCACCATGATAGGTCACTTGCCATGAGAACATTGCATGGGATGGGTATAATTATGGATAAAACCACTTTTTGAGTATTCTCTATTATCTCTACCATGCAAAACTCTCAAACCAGATAGAATTAAATTACGTGGTCAAGTGTATTAACTATTACACACATTGAACTTTCGATTAGCATCACTAAATCCTTATTCTAAATGATTATGCAGAATAAATGATCAGTAGATATGCATTTAAACAATTATACAAGACAAATGGTTGCTTAGAATGTTGATGAATAGAGCATGAATGGTTCAAACTGCACAGCCATACAAATGACTGCTTACACATTTGCTAGGCAACCTTCAGTAACATCTCTTGATAGAAAAGGAGAGATAATAGATAATACTTGGGGGGCTAGCTGCTATGAGATGCAAGGGGCTTCTTGATCATAGACTTTAAAAGTTTCTAATCATTGAATTGAAACTCAAGCTTATCTCCCAAACAAGATTCAACAATTCACACTTCTAAACCAATCATTGATTTCAAGATATATTAGCTTTCAATATGGAAGAAGAATCTCAAGGTAGAACGGTTAAAAAATGAATTCTGCAATTAACCAGACCAAGTTTGCAAGTCTTTTCTTTTTTTTAAGCATATCAAACTTTAACTTTCCCTTTTTGATACATGTGAAGCATGACTTATTACACTGCATCATGTCTAAAATATTATACCTTACAGCCAAGATATGCACCTTCTCATGACTCTCATGACCCATAGAGGATTTAGAAAAAGAATATTTGAAAAACATATAAATGGAAAAGATCTAGCAAGAACCACGCATTATATATACATATATATATATATATATATATATATATATATATATATATATATATATATATATATATATATATATATATATATATATATATATGTATGTAGCAACTGGAGCTCCAAACAAAGGTTCTCATTTTTTCTATTATTCGAAAAAAGAAAAGGGCAAAATCACTACTAGAAGGTTATGACAATGTTTGCAGTCAAATGAAATACATGTGAAGCAAGACTACTATCATGAGTAATAAATTATTTTTCACAAGAAGCCATAATTATCAAATTTATGTACTAGTCCAAAAGACAAGTCTACAACTATGTGATCATTGGAGGCAAACAATGTCCTATGTTGCTAATATTTCCTACAAAGGGCTCCACCATTGTCAACAGAAGCATTTTAAAACCCTTCTAACAACTTCCACCAATACTATACATGCCTTTCCCTTTTTCGTGTTGTCTCTCCAGCATAATGAGCAGAATTGGTTAGAAGAAATGCTACCACAAGAAGCAGGCCCAGGAGTACTACATAGCAATTGGAAAATGTTACCAAATATAGGGAAAATCTTCTTTTTATAAGCACGAATATTTGCAACAAGAAACTTATTGAGAAGATAATGAACATAGAAATACAGGATACTTCTAAAACTAAATAAGTAACAGGACATAAACACAAATAATCTTCATGAAAAAGAAAAGCAACATATTGGTTAATGCTATAAAGCCAGACTAACAATCAAGAAAAGAATAGATCATGATTCATAACATTAACAGCCTATGAGGACTCCAAATACAATATTTTGCTCGCAAGTAGCGTGTGCCAACAGGATGGGAAGGACTAAGGACAAAAACACTGTATGTCCAAAGGTTTTGCTAAATTATGATAGATTTCGTCTCCTGCATATTTCAGAGGGGGAAGAAAAAAAAAGGACATTCAAACTGAACTTTAACAGGACAGCAAAGAAATATATATGTTTTTCTCTTTTGGCTTTGTAATGCATTAACACCAAACAGTTTGGTGTACCTATATCTTCTACTACTTTTTTTTATTTTTTATGCAGTATCGTACACCCTTTACACACCCAAAAATGTATATTTGTTTATCTCGTTTATGACTTGTTGATTAGCAATGAAAAAATCAAAACGAGGTATTGATTAGACAAGAAACTAGATCAAGAGCCAATCCGTAAATAGGCTTCTTTTTTAAGACATAGTTGCAGCAAACTCATGGTGATGTCATACAGCAACCTGGTGCCGAAATCCAAAAATGATCCAGAAAAAAAATGAAAAGATTTATACCTCAAACAGCCTAAATAGCATACTAATCAGATCCCTAATGAGCAATCATTTCAATCCCATAACCACTTAATTTAAAGTCTCTGAAAGATCTCCAAAATCTAAATCTTTATCCCCCATTAAAAACCAATCTAGTCTAACAATTAGTGGGGGAACAGCAAACAGTAACTATGCCGATCCAAAAATCATTAGAACTCATGACCAAACCACAGATAAATGGATCCTTCAGACCATAAAAATGAGCCCCCATACAAACCCCGGATGAAAAAAATTCAAATCAAGCACATACTCAGTCAAAACCAAATCCATTAGAAGAAAAGAATCACGAAACCCTTACCGCTGTCGCCTATCAGGAGAAGCTTTATGAGGTAATCGTAGTCCGCCCGAGCCCTAGCAGGTGGAGCAGCCATGGAATCAAGAAATCAACAACAGCACTAACGCAATCGATCGAGGGCCCGAAATCCCTAATTCCAAGCCACGATCACAGATCCACAAGAACACATCACTTTTCACAAAGATTGAAGCAAGAAAGACCGAAGAATAAATTAAAAGGAGTAGAAAAAATACCAGATTACGATGAGATCATGGAGAGAAAAATAGATCGAGAGAAACAGAAGAGAGCGATCGATCGATAGAGTAAGGAAAGAAGAGTCGCTGCCCGTGCGATCCGCCGTTGAAGGGCTCGAGGGGGGGAGAGGGACGGAGGATCTCACGATTTTTAATCGTTCTATTTATTTTAGGAGAAGCGGTCTCTCCTACGCGTGGGAGTGTGGTTACCTCCCGGTGCGCGTAATCGTCCTCCGGGGGGATTGAAATAACTGTGCCGCGTTTCGATTGGCTGGTTGCCGGGTTCTTTTGTTCCATCGTCGCCGGACCGAGTTTGGGATCGTTCCAGGCTTCCCAACTTCTCTTATTTTATTTATTATTTTAATTTATTTATTTATTTATTTATTTATTTATTTTGGATATAATATTAATTTAGCGTGAATACAACCAAATTAAGATAAATTATGTGGCATAAAAATGAAGGTACAGTATCAATCTATATCCATGAGACTTCTTTAGAGTGATGGGTAGCAAAGAAGGCAATCCAATCGGTCGTCTTGTTTTTCTCTCGGTATACATGAGCAGCCTAAAAGAAATCACAGTCTCTTACCATCCACTTTATATCTCTAAAAAGAGGATGGTTGTCAACTTGTCGCTCAGCATTCCGAATCAAATCGATCACTATAGCAGAATCTTTTTTTAGGATAATCATACTGACCCTAGAACACTCCTCTTTCCAGGATGATCTCACCAGCTTCCAAAAAGTTGGCTTTCCGTCTCCTTTGAAGCAGTTGGCTTTGATATGTCTGGCTGTATTTACGTTAGAGGTATATGAAATGAAATACCATTTTGAAAAAAAAAAAGCTGGAGACTTTGTCAGGGAGTGTTAAGTAGGGAGCGCTCAGACTTTCTAAGCCCGCATTTGGAAGGAGGAAAAGATTGATATACGTGAAGATGATGAGGGATTGGACTTGGTCTTGATTGTGACAACTATGGATGGATTATGATTATAGTGTACATTAAGGACAGGATGAGTCAAGAGTTAGCTGTTGAGGTTACACTAGGTGCTGAAGAAATGTTCCCTTGCGCCATGATTAAGTGGATATTTTTTTCTACCTCTTAATTATGGAGTGTGACATGAGTGCAAAATCATGCCCTGAATGATCTACCAAAAATGGAACTTGATGATTGATTATTATGTATATTGGGCATCATTGTTTTCTTGATAACTGACCTAGGAGTAGCAGCTTTTGGCTCTCATAGCTTAGGAAACAATTTATATGCTTATTTGTGAGTTTTAAAACATAAATATTTGTTTTATTTCTTATCATATAATATATATTATAGACAAGTGGTTCGTTTATGGATATTTTTTTTTTTTGGTTAAATTTAAGGGACAAGAGGATTAATCCCCATCAAGCAGAGTGAACCTTTTAAAATTTTAGTCGCAATGTAGTAGCTTTATTGGCACGATAAATAACATTGCTCTTTCATGTTGATCTTTTATCATTTTGTTGGGGGTTTTTTTTGTGTATGTTTGTGTGTGTGTGAGAGAGAGAGAGAGAGATGTTTATAATGTTGGTAGCCCCAGCCCACCAATTTATTTTTAATCATTCAGGCAGATGCAAAAAAAAAAAAAACTATGGCTTTGAATGTAATACTGCTGATAAGAATGAAATAAATTTGATTTTCAGCAAAAACATTTTGCAAGTCCATCTTATTTGGTAAACAATATTTCAGACTAACAGCATGACTCCATAAAAATATTAAATTTATTGTTATCACCAAAATGAGTATCAATTTTTTGTTTTTTTTAAGTTGATAGTTTGCTACATCGTCACAAGACATACCTCCTAGGACAACTTGACCAGCAAGGAGAAAAAAAATAGCAATGGACAAGCTACTCTTACTCAATTTCAATTATATATTTTCTGAATTCAGGCTTGGAGTGCTGATGATCTTCAGAAGATCTCTTACAATATTGGAAGAGCTTTTAAGTGTGAGAAGTGCAAGGAAGGATTTTTGAGCTGTGCACTTTGAGCTAGGTTGGATTCACCCATATTACTGCCTTGTTGGTTATTGCCATTTTGCCGAGCACTGTGAATTAAAAGGTTTGTATTGGGAAATGGCTATCTACTCAAATAACTGGCATGATCCCTGGCATTGGCATAATGCCTTCACTAAGAGCATTCCAGAGCATGAGTTTGGGTCTTGAAAAAACTCATTTGCATGTGACCAAGAGGCTAACATGAAAAAATAAGACCAAAATGGCACAGATGCATACACTTTGGCTGCAATGTTTGCTAGTTACCTTCTTAGATATTATCCATCTCGTCGAAATTCAGGTCCACTGGTGGAATTTATCATCATTTTGTTTTGGTAAGCTAAGAGTTATTAACAAATGCTTTCAAACATGCAAACAGCTCTATCGACCCTCAGTAACTCTACAAATGCTGCAGATTATTATGCCCATTCTGTCCATAACCAGTTTTCAAAAATTATGTTGAACTACTTGATTGTTAGAGACCAACGAACAAGAGTTTTTTGCTGAACTCAACCACGAAGGGGGAGTTTCCCACTAAAAAACCAAGGGAAGTTATTCATGTGAAAAGATATCAAAAACTGGCCATGTCATATAGTATTAACATGGCATTTCATTATTTCATTATCCATCCACATAACTAATTGCAACATTTGATCATGAGTTTTGCCCAAGAACAGGATTTGCAAATTATTTAAGAACTTCACATGGGATCCACCATTTTGCTCTGTACGATAAACGTGGGTTACTGCTCTCGCTCATGTCATCATCTTCTCTTCTAGTACTTATCTCCAGAGCTGCCATCTCCATCCATTATTTCCCTTGAGGATTATTTAAGCAACATGAGAAGATGACAACATGAAATACATGCCAGAATCTATCTAAATTATGTGTCTGCCGGCAAGGTCGACGCATGCACTCTATTTTGTCTGGAAAGAAGGGGCCCAAAGATCCAACAAGACTGCTAACTATAAGCCACATTTGCACATTCCTATGGGCCATCTCCTCTGGTCAGTTCATTTTACTGAAAATATGGTGGCTCTGGTAACTGGATAACTGCAGTATATGGTACATCACAACTATCACTGCAATGCATGTAATTGATGTAAGAGGAGTATTTGTTAGGTGGCTTACATGAGTGAGTAAATGGGTGGCAAATGCAGGCATAAGTGAGGTGCAGAGTCAGGAAGCTGCATGGAGTTTATATGACCACTGATGCAATCTAAGAGAATGGCCTGGATTATTCTAATGAACTCTCATTCATAGCAAGTCATGCTTTTTTTTCCTGTTCTCCTCGTCAGATGAGTGAATGTAATTGCTATTTCAACCACATTAACGATGTTGCAATGAAAAATTTGCATGTCTGTGGCCCAAGTTGGGGCCTGAATTAATGTGATGCTTGTTTTTTTTTTTTTTTTTTGGTCTAATACCAGCCTGGTTAAACCAACTGATAACCTGCATCGTATTGTGGAGCTCGTTGAGACTTGGGGACGGTGGCATCCTTGTGTACCTTGCATTTTACCAAAATGATGGTTCGATAGCCTACGATGGCATCAATATGACGCCATCCAGATGGGTCCTTTAGGTGGTGCCTCTTGTCAGTCTACACATTTGTTGCCCATTATGCAATGTGGTAAGTGATGTGACCAATAGTTGAGATGGACCCTGATCCTGGATGATTCTAGCATTGATTCATCAATGGCGCCCTGCACGGGTCTCAGATGCTTTGATGGAGGAAGGCTACACCAGAATCCCTGTGAGAGTGTGATGCTTCAAGGCAGGTGAATATTTATTGGGAAGGCACTAGTGTTTAAGAACGACATGACTATGCAGACCCATACAGATGTATGTTTACTCCTATATTGATTATTCATCGAGAAAATCTTAAGTATTTATACAGGACTGAAAAACTCAAAAAATACCTTCTGATTAGTCTTTTTGGATGAGATCATGAATTGTTGGAAATAGTATCAGAGCGGACCCGACCTATAGCCCATGTGGACTAGATGTCACGACCCCCGCCCCATTCCCGGCGGGCCGCCGCGACGGTCCTAGGGTGCGGGTAGGCATAAGGCCACCAGCCACCACGTAGAACCCTACTACCTATCAATCATCAATAAATTCTGAAAATTTTGGCATGATGCATGCACAAAATGATCACCTTTCCTATGGTGACCTGTCAGGATTATCTCATTACATACAACAACGCTACCTGTCAGAGCAGCAATCACATAACCTGTCACATAACGAACCTGGACAATATACATCAATACATCATCACAGGCATATAACTCAACTGTATAAAAATCTGGTTCCTATCCATCCATGGTCAAACCCATATCCACAACAGGATCTATGACTGTAACTATACACTAAATACAACAGAAGGTTTATAATACACCAAAAGGGGATAAACCTCTATCTACATTATACTATACTATACTATGGAGCGGCACAGCTAGCAGGCAATCTCTAACCCTGCTCTTCTCTATACAATACCTGCCCTGCAATCAAAAACACCAAACTGGGGAGTGAGTATATGAATACTCAGTGAGTGGAGTAGAGAGTACTATGCACATGAGACAGAATATAATCATGGCTCGAGATGAAATCTCAAGATCAATAACAACATGAACATGAACTCAACATAGAGAATATGGAGTAAATCATCAATATCACCACAATCAATATCAACTCATCTGAAGCATATATGGAATAATCAAGTAAACATATATGCTACTCATGAATATGCTCAACAGATCATAATGCTGGAACATACAAATCAGGTGTCAATATGCTGAAATCATCACTAGACAGCTGTCGGGAGGTGGGTTTTATGCCCCAGGCGAACCAGCAACAACTCCCTACTGTCACATGCATATGCAGGATAAGACACCATATCGATAATGTAAATGCTAAACAGCTGTCGGAAGGTGGGTTTTACGCCCCAGGCGAACCAGCAACAACTCCCTACTGTCACATGCATATGCAGGATAAGACACCACACTAATCATGTAAATACCGGCCAGTATCCAGAACAGAAATCCATCTCACATCTACATACTAAACGGCACCTCGCGGGAATTCTACATCCGCGGAAAGCCATACTGCACCTCGCGGGGTCTTACTATGCCCGGCGGCAAGCAGAATATAAGTCGTAGGACCGGCCGATCCTACGCCTAGGGCCGTGTCCCCCCTAGGAAGGGACTGGGCTCCGCCCACCCAGAAGGCTACTATGTGCACAAAGGCCAATGTTCAACCCCATCGACTATAGGTGTCCTGCAGATACTGTCAAGCCATGCATGAATGCCATAATGCACCTTCCCAATACTCTACTAAAAAGGAGTATAATCAAGACTACCACTCACTCGATCATGACCCAATCATAAACTAACATCAGGTTTGGGAGTGAGGGGTCAAGGGTGTGCAATGCAACTCAATATACCACTGAAATGGGCTCTACAAATCTTTGAAATAGAGGAAATGAAATCAATTTACAAAAGAAATCATTTCACAATTCAGATCCAATTTGATTACTCATCAACCCCTCGTAATTCCTCTCAATGTTTCCTCAAATGCATGTACAGAATAATCAAGCATGGAGAATCAAGATTATAGAGGAATCTACTACGATATCAATCAATATGCTCAAGTGGAATCAATTCACACTTAGCGACATTCATGAAAATGAATTAAGGAAGCTCATGGTGCAAAGTACATGACTCCCACTCACCTGTCAATCTGGCACAGCCCTGATACGCCTCCAAAAATCTACAGCTGGCAGTGGGGAACTTCTTCCTCTTGTTTCCTAGCTTCTTGCCCAACTGATACATGCATTTACAATATATTTAGTTTTGTATCAAGGGCTATAATCTACGTGCCAATTATAATATAGGGAACTTTAATTGATTCAACTCACCTGTTCCCTAAATCTTTTCTTTTCTTTCTTCTTTTTCTTTTTAATTAATTAACTCACCATTTATGTGTATTAGGGACTCCCTTGCATGAGTACAAGGTCCCTTTTAGCTTGATCTAGGCTTAATACTCTATTATAGCATGAAATTCCTTATTTTCCACCCGGATGAACAGTAATCCGGACCGACAGCCGGTTACTTCATCCCGGGTTTGATCTACTTTCAGGACTCCAAATTTGATGAAATTTTTACCTAACATTCTACACTCATAGGAGATTCTAAAGAGGTAAATGCATTGCTATCGGAGGTCGTTTGACCCCCTAAATAATTCGCCGAAGTTGGGACTTCGACACCATTTTTCCGTAGTGCCGGAAAAATTTGTCAAAATCCGATTCTTCTTCTTTTAACCGCCTCTACAACCCTTATCCGACCCCTCTAGACTATATTCACCCTTTGTATAGCCTAATGTCATCAAAAGACTAGATAGGGATGGATATTTACCTTTTTCTTTTTGAAAATCGAGGTCCTTGCGTAGAGGGGAAGGAGATCTACGTTTTTCCCTTCAGCTGGAAGTGCAACCGGGATCCCTTTCCTCCTTGAATCCCCTTCCTCTTCTTCTTTCTTCTTCTTCTTCTTCTCTTTTTCTTTCTTTCTTTCGTCTGTTTCACGCCTGAGAACCCCCTCCCTCTTTCTCTCGGTTTCATTCCAAAAGCCAGCTCAAACCCTCCAATTAAATCACATCAAGACACTATTCACCCTTTGTTTAATATTATTAAATTCCCATTTTGCCCCTAACACTTCAACATATCTACCGTTATGCCATTAACTTTTGATTCCTTCCAATTTTACCCTTACCACTTCAATGCATCTACAACTATGCCATTATTTTTTGATTCTTTCCTATTTTACCCCTTATATTAATTGAAAAGGACTATTCTATCCCTTTTTATATAAAAAAAATATTTTGGGGTTATTACATCCTCCCCCCCTTATATAAAATTCGTCCTCGAATTTAAAAGAGTAAATTACCTGTCATAGCTGCATTCGATGTCTGTGCCTCCTGTGGATTTACCGTGAACACCCTTCCTTGCCCTCTGCCTACTGGAGCTGACAGTTGAGATGGTCCAGCACTCTGCTGTGATGTTTGTGCTTGACCTCTACCTCTGCCTACAGGCTCCCTACTACTAGGCCTGTCCATCTGCACAGAAGGATAGGATGCCAAAGGCACAAACTGCTGGGTGGCACCCTGCGGACATTCTCTGACAAAATGACCCGGCTGTCCACATCTGTAGCACACTCCCTGACCCATTCTGCATCTGCCAGGGTGCTGCTTCCCACATATGCCACATACTGGCCATGATTGGAACCTAGATTCAGTTCTGGCCATAGTGACTGGAGGACGAGGTACTGATAGTAGAAAAGTATCTTGTGATTGACCTCTTTTCCTTCATTTCCTCTTACGTGGGGCAGGTGGAGCTGAGCGTACAGACTGCTCCGTCGGGCCCTCCGAGAGATCTACTCCCTCAGATCTATCTCTACTGCTTTGCCCTTTCCCCATACTCATTTTCCTCTGTTCTCTTTCAGCCCTTTCCTCTTTGTTTCTGATCTCCCACTGTTTTGCTTTATCAATCAGCCTAGACAAGGTGGGGACCTCTACTGCCAGCACTGCATTATAAAGCGGGGAAGTCAGACCCCGCCTGAATCTTTCTATCCTGGCAGTTTCAGTGGGGATGATGTAAGGAGCATACTTCCCCAATCTAGTGAACTCACGAGCGTACTCAGATACGCTCATTCCGGGCATCTGCTTCAGCCTCTCAAACTGAAGAGCCCGATTCTGCCTCTCAGCCGGAGACAAAAACTCATCCATCACTGCTTGCCTGAACTCTTCCCAGGTTGGAGGATTCCTACTGTACAATCTGTCCTCCACGTGCCTCTGGTACCAGCCCCAAGCATCTTCCTTCATTGTAAGCCCTACAAGTTCTATAGCTCTTGCATCAGAACAGGGCAGTCTCCGTATCATCTTTTCAGTCTCCTCCAAGAATCTCTGAGGATCTTCACCTTCTTCCCCCTTAAACTCCGGGGTTCTGAGCCTCAAAAATTCCTGTACAGTAATCCCCTCATCATCTAGAGCCCGCCTAGCCAAACTTCTTGGCACAGGTACAGGAGGTGAGATGGATACTACTGACGGGGCAGGAGGTTTCCCCCGAGCAATCTGCTCTCTCAGAGCCTGATTCTCCGCCAGTAACCGTTCCATCAATGCATCTCTACTTCCTACCTCTCCTTGATCATTAACCCTCCGTCTATCAGCAGGAGGAGATTTTTCTCTTTGGGGCTCGACATGTGCAGAACCCGCATCCAATACTATATCTGGCTCCATCCTCCTTCCAGGACGAGCAGGTCCTCTCCTTGGAGGTATTCTTTATATCTCTCTAAAAAAGTCAAAAAGAGAGGATGGTCGTTACACACTGAGTCATGATATATTTTACTGAGTTGTAAATGACTCATAAAATAACATACAGAAAAATTCTATGCTCCATAGTATAATCCTATACTTAATCCTGACTCATCCTATTGCTCTGACAGGACTCTTCTTAACCTTTGCTCTGATACCAAGCTTTGTCACGACCCCCGCCCCATTCCCGGCGGGCCGCCGCGACGGTCCTAGGGTGCGGGTAGGCATAAGGCCACCAGCCACCACGTAGAACCCTACTACCTATCAATCATCAATAAATTCTGAAAATTTTGGCATGATGCATGCACAAAATGATCACCTTTCCTATGGTGACCTGTCAGGATTATCTCATTACATACAACAACGCTACCTGTCAGAGCAGCAATCACATAACCTGTCACATAACGAACCTGGACAATATACATCAATACATCATCACAGGCATATAACTCAACTGTATAAAAATCTGGTTCCCATCCATCCATGGTCAAACCCATATCCACAACAGGATCTATGACTGTAACTATACACTAAATACAACAGAAGGTTTATAATACACCAAAAGGGGATAAACCTCTATCTACATTATACTATACTATACTATGGAGCGGCACAGCTAGCAGGCAATCTCTAACCCTGCTCTTCTCTATACAATACCCGCCCTGCAATCAAAAACACCAAACTGGGGAGTGAGTATATGAATACTCAGTGAGTGGAGTAGAGAGTACTATGCACATGAGACAGAATATAATCATGGCTCGAGATGAAATCTCAAGATCAATAACAACATGAACATGAACTCAACATAGAGAATATGGAGTAAATCATCAATATCACCACAATCAATATCAACTCATCTGAAGCATATATGGAATAATCAAGTAAACATATATGCTACTCATGAATATGCTCAACAGATCATAATGCTGGAACATACAAATCAGGTGTCAATATGCTGAAATCATCACTAGACAGCTGTCGGGAGGTGGGTTTTATGCCCCAGGCGAACCAGCAACAACTCCCTACTGTCACATGCATATGCAGGATAAGACACCATATCGATAATGTAAATGCTAAACAGCTGTCGGAAGGTGGGTTTTACGCCCCAGGCGAACCAGCAACAACTCCCTACTGTCACATGCATATGCAGGATAAGACACCACACTAATCATGTAAATACCGGCCAGTATCCAGAACAGAAATCCATCTCACATCTACATACTAAACGGCACCTCGCGGGAATTCTACATCCGCGGAAAGCCATACTGCACCTCGCGGGGTCTTACTATGCCCGGCGGCAAGCAGAATATAAGTCGTAGGACCGGCCGATCCTACGCCTAGGGCCGTGTCCCCCCTAGGAAGGGACTGGGCTCCGCCCACCCAGAAGGCTACTATGTGCACAAAGGCCGATGTTCAACCCCATCGACTATAGGTGTCCTACAGATACTGTCAAGCCATGCATGAATGCCATAATGCACCTTCCCAATACTCTACTAAAAAGGAGTATAATCAAGACTACCACTCACTCGATCATGACCCAATCATAAACTAACATCAGGTTTGGGAGTGAGGGGTCAAGGGTGTGCAATGCAACTCAATATACCACTGAAATGGGCTCTACAAATCTTTGAAATAGAGGAAATGAAATCAATTTACAAAAGAAATCATTTCACAATTCAGATCCAATTTGATTACTCATCAACCCCTCGTAATTCCTCTCAATGTTTCCTCAAATGCATGTACAGAATAATCAAGCATGGAGAATCAAGATTATAGAGGAATCTACTACGATATCAATCAATATGCTCAAGTGGAATCAATTCACACTTAGCGACATTCATGAAAATGAATTAAGGAAGCTCATGGTGCAAAGTACATGACTCCCACTCACCTGTCAATCTGGCACAGCCCTGATACGCCTCCAAAAATCTACAGCTGGCAGTGGAAAACTTCTTCCTCTTGTTTCCTAGCTTCTTGCCCAACTGATACATGCATTTATAATATATTTAGTTTTGTATCAAGGGCTATAATCTACGTGCCAATTATAATATAGGGAACTTTAATTGATTCAACTCCCCTGTTCCCTAAATCTTTTCTTTTCTTTCTTCTTTTTCTTTTTAATTAATTAACTCACCATTTATGTGTATTAGGGACTCCCTTGCATGAGTACAAGGTCCCTTTTAGCTTGATCTAGGCTTAATACTCTATTATAGCATGAAATCCCTTATTTTCCACCCGGATGAACAGTAATCCGGACCGACAGCCGGTTACTTCATCCCGGGTTTGATCTACTTTCAGGACTCCAAATTTGATGAAATTTTTACCTAACATTCTACACTCATAGGGAATTCTAAAGAGGTAACATGCATTGCTATCGGAGGTCGTTTGACCCCCTAAATAATTCGCCGAAGTTGGAACTTCGACACCATTTTTCCGTAGTGCCGGAAAAATTTGTCAAAATCCGATTCTTCTTCTTTTAACCGCCTCTACAACCCTTATCCGACCCCTCTAGACTATATTCACCCTTTGTATAGCCTAATGTCATCAAAAGACTAGATAGGGATGGATATTTACCTTTTTCTTTTTGAAAATCGAGGTCCTTGCGTAGAGGGGAAGGAGATCTACGTTTTTCCCTTCAGCTGGAAGTGCAACCGGAATCCCTTTCCTTCTTGAATCCCCTTCCTCTTCTTCTTTCTTCTTCTTCTTCTTCTCTTTTTCTTTCTTTCTTTCGTCTGTTTCACGCCTGAGAACCCCCTCCCTCTTTCTCTCGGTTTCATTCCAAAAGCCAGCTCAAACCCTCCAATTAAATCACATCAAGACACTATTCACCCTTTGTTTAATATTATTAAATTTCCATTTTGCCCCTAACACTTCAACATATCTACCGTTATGCCATTAACTTTTGATTCCTTCCAATTTTACCCTTACCACTTCAATGCATCTACAACTATGCCATTATCTTTTGATTCTTTCCTATTTTACCCCTTATATTAATTGAAAAGGACTATTCTATCCCTTTTTATATAAAAAAAATATTTTGGGGTTATTACACTAGAGAACACTGCAGTACGAGCTACTTGAGGCTGACCACGGGCCGATCGTGATGCTTGTGATTAGATTTGGATGAATTTGGACTCTTAGCCTGACGAGGATGTCAGAAGTTAATAAGAAAAGTATGTGAGAATTTTTACAGGCATGTATTTAGTGTTACATTGGTTATTTGCTGGGAAGATCTTGGATTGTTACAATAATATTGTGACTTGAATAGATGATAGAGTGCCAACTACCCTACTTGTAAGATCTCTCCGATGGTTGTAATAGAAACTTAGGATCAAACATAATTAGGTTCATTTGGATTTTAGGAGTTGGCTGTCTTGGGGTATCGGGCGGGGCTACACCCATCATATGGCCCAAATTTGCACACAAATACTAATCCCAAACTGGATTCGTAATGGCACAAGATAAAGCGAATGAGTTAAGAATCAAAACCACATGGCAAGTCAGCTTAGGACATCCGATATACCATAAATAATTTATGAAACTACAGAGTATGCCTAGTATCAAACTTCTCCTGTTGACAAGATCAACATAAACAAGCCCTCTTAGCATAATTCACTGTATTTACATCCATACATTAATCCACTCCATGATGAAAGCTGCAAAAATACTTGACAAAAGTTTTTAGCTTGTTCAAAATTCGATTTACTTGATAGCCAATTACAAAGATTTTTTTACAAAAAGAAAAAAGAAAAAGGAAAACTGCGCAAATGCATCACCAATCCATCCAGCAAATGAACATAATCTGCATGATATTTGCCCCCATTTGAACGTTTTCCTGATCAATATATGCATCTTTTTCCCATCTACAGTTGTCAAACCTAAACCCAAGAATCCAATAGAAAGCTCCTGAAAGTAATAAAAAAACAAAAGGACAATTGCCACATGTAGCAAAAAGGAGAACGTTTTTTTTTTTTTTTTTTTTTTTGCTGAAGCGGGTGCTTCATACAGAACGTGTATGAATACACCCAATAAGGTCAAAATACAATATCTCGCGGAGTGCCAGTGGCAGCTCCCCCTCCCCTGACCAAAGGGCGTAACCCGAGTGGTGGGCCGCATAGGCGGCCACCCAATCAGCCGCCCCATTGGCTTTCCGAAATACATGCTTGGCCTGGATGGCCCTCCATCTCTCATCATCCTGACTATATCGCGGATCAAGGGGTGGTCTAAGCTCTCGCCCCTCAACCCTTTCTGAATCCATCCAATGACAGTGGCTGAGTCGCCCTCCAAAATAATCGAGCTGGTCCGCGTCATCGCCCGTGCATGTCGAAGCCCCGCCCAGGCAGCGCGCAGCTCTGCTCCCGGGACTGATGTAGCGAACACCTGGCAGCCGCCTGCGGCTACGACCGTGGAATGCTGGTCCCGTATGACAAAACCTGCACCACCTCGCGAGCCGCCATCCAACACAGACCCATCAAAGTTGACCTTGAGGAAGCTCGGGGGTGGGGGCTCCCAGGTGAAAAACACCATCTGAGGAGCTACCGGAGCAAGGGGGGAACCCCAGGTGTCCCGAGCTGTCAAAGGTCTAACTAAAGAAGGGATATGGCTGATCTCCATGGCTTGTGCTCGAGCAAACTCTGCTGCAAACCTCGGTGACACCCTGCGCTCGCCGAGAGTACGAGCATTCCTTGCCAGCCAGATCTGAAGGGCTGTGCAAGTCGCTCTGATGCCCTCCTCATGAGTCTGCGGACTAGCTAGCCACTGCCGCGTCACCCTAAGGAACTGTATCCGCGCACATCGGGCCCCCTGCGGGATCCCTGTCCACTGCCATATCGACATCGCCCAAGTACACTGGAAGAGCACATGGTCCACTGTCTCCTCAGCTCCACACGTCCCGCACTCCACAGGGATCCCCCAGCCACGCCTGCTCAGCACTGCTCTCGTCGGAAGGCGGTCCCAGAACACCTTCCACAAAAAGAGAGCTACCCTCGGGTGGAGGCCGGACCTCCAGATCCAAGCGCAATCTGGCCCCGGCTCGTGCTCTGGCTGAATGGCGCGGGAGAGGTCTCCCAGCCTAACACCGGCCCGGCTCGAGGTGCCCCAAACTCTGACATCCGGCCCCCCACATCCTGGAAGCGGAAGGGACCGAATCCTCGCGGCTAGGTGTACCCCAAAGAACAGCCGTAAGCTGGCCTCATCCCACTCTGCCCCTCCTGGTACTAGGAGATCGCACACCCGTAGCCCCTCCACTGCCGCTGTATCAACCATGGTCGGCCAGCGACTCAGGGGAAGGGTGTCCACCCACGAATCACTAGTCACATCAATACTCCGTCCATCGCCGATCAACCACCTGGTATGTGCCGCAACTGATGGAAGGTACCTCCCGATCTCGCGCCACATGAAGGAGACTCGACGACCGGTCCGTGCTGCTGCTGAAGCCCCCCGACCATATCTAGCTGCCATCACTTGACTCCAGAAGCCGTGTGGCTCTAACATAAACTGGGCCGCGTGCCGGGCAATGAGTGCCTCACGCCTCTCGATGAGGGACTGCACCCCTAGACCACCCTCGCTAGTAGGAAGGCAAACCTGCTCCCAAGCTACCAGGTGCACACCATGGCCTCCACTATATGACCCCCACAGAAAGCTCCGAAGAAGGCGCTCGATCCTCAGCAGAATCGTCTTCGGTACTACTGTGTTGGCCATAAGGTACACCGGAATGGATCCCAGCACTGATCTGACCAATGTCACTCTCCCCATCATGGATAGGGAGGATGCCCTCCATCCCTCCAGCCTGCTCTGGACCCGCTGCATCAAGCCCAAGCACTCGTCCACCTGTAGCCTCCGACCCGTGATAGGGACGCCGAGGTAGGTCAGCGTCCCCTCCTGCTCCGGTACCTGCAGTATCCCTCTGATCTCCTGTCTGACTCTGCTCTCTGTGCTGGGGCTGAAGAAAATGGCAGACTTGAGGAAGTTCACTCTTTGACCGGATGCCACGCAATAGTCTGCCACCACCCTGCGTAGGACCCGTGCCTCTGGAATCCGTGCTCTGGCCAAGAGAAGACAGTCATCAGCAAAGAGTAAATGGGAGATAGGGCGAGCCCCCGGTGCTGGCACATAGGCCTCCAGCTCCCGGCTGGCACACGCTCCCTGCAAAGCACGTGATAAAATATCAGCACAAATAATAAACAAATAAGGGGATAAGGGACATCCCTGTCGTAATCCCATCGTGGACTCGAAGAAAACTGATGGAGTGCCGTTGACCAAGATAGAAAACTTTGGCCCCCGGACACACCCCATAATCCACCCAATCCACTGCCTGGGGAAGCCGTACGCCTCCAGTACCCGCTGGAGAAAACTCCACCTGATCCTGTCGTAAGCCCGCTCCATGTCCAGCTTGACTGCCATCAAGCTGTGCCGCTTCGATGCCCGCCGAAGATCCCACATCATTTCCTGGGCTAACATAACATTATGAAAAATATTTCTACCAGCTACAAAGGCCCCCTGTTCCTGACTAATGATGCCAGGTAAAAGGGGCTTCATCCTGCCCACCAAAATCCTTGTCACAACCTTGTATAAGGTTGTGCACAAGCTAATGGGCCTAAAGTGACAAGGCTCAGCCGCATCCTGGCGCTTAGGCATAAGCGTGATGAAGGTGGCCTTCCAATCCGCAGGCATCGCTGCCTGGGTGAAGAAGCACTGGATAGCCTCCACCACTGCTGGTCGGATGATACCCCAATACTGCCTGAAGAAAAAAGGGGGGAAACCATCAGGTCCCAGGGCCTTGTCAGCTGCCAAGGCCCAGACCGCCTCATGCACCTCCTGTGCCATCACCGGTCGGATCAAGGAGTCACACTCAACATCACCAATACCCACGTCCACCCTAAGTGGGTGGTGACCATCATGGGCCTCCTCGTCCTCTGTCCATCTAGCGCGGAAAAAATCAAGCAAGACCTGTCGAATGGCAGGCTCACCCTCCACCCGATGGCCAGACCCATCGCGCAGGGAATGGATCATGCTCCGTCGTCTCCGGATGACTGTCGTCCGATGAAAGAAGCTAGTATTACGATCACCCTCGCTTACCCACTGCACACGAGATTTCTGTCTCCAGAAGATCTCATGTTGCCGTAGCAGCGAATGGTGAGTCGCAAGTAGGCCCCGAAGGTCGACCATATCGTCCTCCGGAAGCACGCCTCCTAGGTCTTCCTTCCTTTGAAGCTCAGCGATCGAGGTTTCTATCCCCTCCAGACGCCGGAAAATGTTACCCACAACCTCGCGGTTCCAACGGCGAAGGCGCCTCTTGGTCAACTCAAGTTTGCGCGAGACCTGTCGCAAGGAGAACGGTTTTTTGAAAGGAAAACGAAAAGCAAAGAGGTGAAAAGCTGTGCTCGAAGCATATGCTGAGAAGATTCCCTCCATGGGAGCCTACAAAAGGCCCCCACACTCGCCACCAAGTCTCCATTTCTCCATACTATAACATCTATTAAAGACTCTCCCCTTTTGCTTTACGTTGTTTGCTTGATGCTGATGTAGCTGGCAGTTCTCATGTTAGGGTAGTGTGAGCTACCGATTCACCAAAAAAAAAAAAAAAGAAAAAGACTCTCTCCCTTTACCAACGGATGCCCTCTTCCTCTCCTCTTGGATTTGGAGTCCCTTCTCGGACTCCCCCAGCAATGGCCTGAGCGACAATAATAACAGCCGGCGATGTCGCAGGTAGCGATAAGGCGGCAATCGCTGCGGCCATGCAGGGCAACTTGGTAACTTTGGCAGCTCACCATCTCTTTGCTAAGGTGGCTATGGAATTATCTAAGCTCTAGAGTTTGAGGTCCCTTCTATAGTATAAACATGCATCCATGGGGAGATGTCCTTTATTTTTCTTTCATAATTGTGTTATTTTCTGCATGAAAGTTTTTGAGAACTGCCTTTTTATGACTTGAGTCCTTTTCACGGGCTTTCTCTGAATAGAAGACATGTTGCCTCTCTTAGGCCTTGGCTTTTGTGGCCTAACTTTCACTCTTGTCATTGTTCAGCCAAGATAAGTCAAACATATCTCTGAATCCCAACACCACCCCACCCCAACGCACACGGAAAATTCGTCGACAGCGGTGCAAAAGGCCACTTCTTAATCACACCGTATTTAAGGAGTCCCCGTATCATAAGCCTTTTGGATTAGATAGATTCCGTTGAGGCTATTGTATGGCTGTTGCAACATAATCTACATGCTGATTCAATCGAATACAGCTCAAACTGAAAAGGTTTTCAGCCTAAATCCAGGTTGAAACACATGCCGGATCAGAGAACCAGTATGTGAAACTGTTACGTTATTTGGGGGCATCTTGCAGGTAGAACTTCCAAAATGATAAACCACGGTACCGGGACATGGCTAAGCCAACAATAATTTTCACACATTCACCCAGCAAATTAACAGCTCCTGCTGTCTGAAACATTGCTTATGCCACGTTAACGAGCTTATACCGCATGCTTGATAAAAAGTTCCCTGAGCAAATAGGAATAAAAGAAGCACTCTCTGAGAAGCGAAAAGAAATAGCCACCCTCTTAAGAGTGAAAACAATTCGCACCCTCAAAAAAGTGATGGCTGTGCTGCGAGGCAAAAGGTACATCCATCGGTAACTGTAAATTAAAAGTTCAGGATTAAAATGATTCACCATCAGCTGTGCTTAAAATGAAATGAGACCCCCCAAGAGTTCCACAGCGAACACCGAAATTGTCTTCTTACAGATGATGCGATAGTGGTTGGCCAGTCTCGGAACATATCAGGAGGCTATCCGAGCGACTTGCACAACCTATCAGATCTGGTTGGCAAAGAACGCTCGCACCTTCGGCGAGCGCAGGATGTCGCCAAGGTTTGTTGCGGAGTCTGTTCGTGCACTGGCGATGAAGTCCAGACTTACCATCCCTTCAGATACACCCTTGATGGCTTGGGACACCTGGGGTTCCTTTTCTGCTCAAGCAGCTCCTCGGACGGTGTTTTTCACCTGGGAGCCCCCACCCCCGAGTTTCCTCAAGGTCAACTTTGACGGGTCGGTGTTGGATAGAGGTATGCGAGGCGGGGCAGGCTTCGTTATACGGGACCCTCAATCCAGGGTAATGGCAGCGGGCGGTTGCCGGTTGTTCGACATATCAGTTCCAGAGGCGGAGTTGCGAGCTGCCTGGGCAGGTCTTCGCCATGCACAGCAGATGCTGCAGGCTAGCTCGATCATCTTGAAGAGCGATTCGGCTACAGTTATTGGATGGATCCGGTGGGGACCGAGTGGTGAGAGCACAAACCACCCTCTGATCCGGAACATTGGGATGATGGTGAGAGATGGCGCGGCCTTTGAGGCCAAGCATGTATTCAGAGAGGCCAACAAGACTGGATGGCTGCATACGAGGCACACCACTCAGAATACGCCCTATGGACAGGTGAGAGGAAGCCACCATTGGCACTACGTGAGATTGTGTATTTTGATTTTTTTGGATATATTCAGACACGCGTTGTCTGAAGAACCCGTTTAAGCAAAAAAAAAAAAAAAAAAACACCGAAACCGTTTTAGCCCACAGCAAGGCTACGGCAAAGCAAACATGATAGCTACTGGCTTTTCAACACTCCAGAAAAAGGCCAGACGCAGAAAGGCACATAAAATACGTCCTTCCAATTGCACCACATACACCAAAACGCTAGTCCCTCGCTCATCCAGACGACGGCAATGCAATGATCCAGTTTGCAAGGGCAGCATTTCTTGGTTTGCCAAATTAGTGATTCTTATGGTTGATATCAGGTTTTCCAAATAAATTTTAGCACAGAAAGCATAAATGTAATCTTGCAACTTCCCCTTTTCTATAAAAGGCCACGAGTTCCGATGACAAATATACAACAAACGATACCGAAAACCCAACTGAAAACTGAAACCCCTGTGGATTGTGAGAGAGAAATTGTAGCGAACAAACTAGTCAAGGAGATATCAAGAGTGCGTCTTCAAAATAACAGTCTTACAAATTCTTACTGCATTCAATATCAAAATTAAACCTCAGAAAACCAAAAGAGCATAGTTTCCAAAATTCCTTTAAAATCCTTAAAGGAAAAAATCAAACGACATCTAGTAAAAAAAGCCAAGCACTTTTCCACCGACGTTCTTCCTCCTAGCTTCTTCATGGTCCATGATGCCCGCAGATGTTGTCAGCACAATGTAACCAAACTGCACATTGAGTACAAAAAGGAAAAAAAATAAGGACTTGATCAGCAAGATTCACAACAAGAACAGCATTCTGGTTGAATTTGAAGTATTAAATTCTCACAAAAAAACTAGGATACTGAAGTCAACATTAAAACAAGAAGTCATTTAGTTATATGAAAAGCCAGCAACTAAATAGAGCAACTAACCTGACGTGATGGAAGCAATCTTGCAGTCCAGGGCTCGATTTCTTTAACCCCCACATCAAAGCGAGGACTAATAACACCGCATTTGTTCAATCTCCCATTCAGCTCAACCACTATTTTACCAGCTCGGTGGTCATCTACATATTCAAACTCACCGATGTATCCTACAGACGCCATATACAGAAAAATCATCAGAAATAAATGAACGCACATATTTTCTGGTAAACAAGTGATTGCAGCATTGACAAACATATCATAAGACTAACCATGCTTCTGCATGACCAGAAGGAACTTGATGATCACTTTTGAAGAAGGCCTAATTAAGACCTGCCTCTTTCCACGCTTCTCAGCATTGTACATGCTCTTAAGAGCATCATTCAAGACGCTGACTCTTACCATCCTTACCAAGCCAGCAAAAAGAACTTCAGCATATAAAAGTGAGCAACATAAAAGAAATGCAAAAGGATGTGCTTCATCACTATGGTGCCAATTAATTACATGTGAAGGCAGCGCTCTTGGAGCACACTTTATTATCAGTCAGCAAGAAATGAAGAGGCAGTGAAATTATTATCATAACCACCAAATATCAAGTAAAATAATATAACTTGGCTCATTCAACTTGTTCTTACATTGCATACATGCAAGGGAAGGAGAAATTGCTCTGTCACATTGCAGAACGCCTATCAAACTAACTCCCATATTAACGTAAGAAATAGATAAATAAACTGCGAACGGAACGCCAATTAACACAATTGTGTGTGAGGGGAGTGTATCAGTGTGTTTGAGAGAGAGAGAGGGAGAGAGGGGTTCATGAGAGAGACAGAGAGCACTGATCAAGAAACAAAAAAAGCAGTTCTTGTATAATTAAATTAAATCAACGTTCCACGCAAAAAACAGGGGGTAAGAAACATAAAGATAAATTAAGCTGATTATTCACAGCCTGCTTTTCAGACCTAGGCATGACAGCACTGCTAACTTAACCACCAAGTCAAGTATTATAATCCAGTAAGACTAGAACCCATGCATGCAATCTTTGGCATATACATGTCTGATTAATCGAGGTTCTGCAAATGAGTTGCAATCAGTTCTCATTTCCATGTCTACCTGCTGATTTGGCACCAAAATCGAACTGATGTACCACTTGGCAAATGAGAGGCTTGTCAAGATACCTACAAGGCCATTTAGTGCACAGGAAACCTATGTAATTGGTTACGCCATTTAAGCCCAAGCAACTGCACTGTGACACCTGGACTCGCCACTTATTCCCAGGCATACCAATGTCAACATGATGAACCAGTATGGGTACAGGGCATGAGTTTGACTCATTGCAAATACACTCAAAGACAGGTCCTTAAAATCTAACAGCAGGTTAGCCCGAGAACGGAGAAGAACGGCCATCGATAGTTCAGCTCGATGAAGAGGAAATCGCCCAGGAGGGGAAGATGAGATCTCGAGAGAGATGATAAAGGGAAAAGGCATAAGAATAGGGCACTTTATTAGCAGGCTGATGGCACATGAGGTGCATGTGTGCTATTGAAGAAGGGAAATAAAGTAAATGGCTGTGATGACGTCCGCTTAAATCAAAAAAATTATATTTAAGCACTGTTTCACATGCTATTTACCGTTTAGATCGTGTTAACACAAATATTTACTATCAGTCCTTTGTTTTAATGCAAATTTACATTTTAGTTCCTGACCCTTATAATGCAAAAAAATCCATAAAATATACATAATTATGTATGCTGCAAAAAAATTATAACTTATACACATCATGGACTAAAACGAGATATGATCGAGATAACGTGTCAACGTAGCCGTAGCCGTATCCAACTTCAAGACCTTTTTTGATCGAGGCCCCATATCCTAAGATTTTGGGATACTATGGATCTGACTCCTAGATATATATCCATACTTGATACCTATATCCCTAGATCATGGTATGCCGTACCGTACCGAACTGAATGGTACCGACCATACCGTACTGTACCAGTACGAATGGCGCATTGACTCTCAATATGCCAAAAAATTTCATACCGTACTGTACCAACACTATGCTAATGTGGCACTAGTATAGATCCAATACAGATACAACGAACCTTGCCCTACATACATGTTGATATACCTATTCCAACTCTAGATCCTTTTTCTAGCCAAATCCCCGCATCCTAAGATTCAAGATATGATGGATCCTGACCCAAGATACGTACCCACAACCAAAAACATACCTAAACCCATGTAATATAGAAGACACAAACCACTAGTATTCATGTAGACTTAAAAATAGTCCATATATATGAGAACAGCTATTTAACATGAATGCACGCATATGGGGAACATTTTTAATATCCCAAAGCATAAGCAACTTAATTATGCATGTTCTGCCAACGTGGCTAACTAAATGGTGAAATATGTATTTACTGATCAGCAAGCATGCCAGATTATATATGGAAAAATGGATGCATTGAAGCACACATATATGTGCGCTTAATTTTAAAAGTGTGTCCGTGTGTACATGCATGTTATAGCAGCACTTCAGATCATTTTTAACAAAATAAACTCAGATAACAGATACTCATCAATTATATACTTATGATAAAAACTAAAACCCCATGACAGCCTTGATTCTAAAGAACAACTAACATTATCTATAAAGCAAATTGTCATCCAGAAACTGCCAGAGCTACTTAAATTCACAATATTTGCAAACCTAAACTTCAGAAGCAAAAAATAACAAAGTAATCATAGATCCATGAGAATTAACACTGTTGGCACGATTGTCATGCTTGACAAACAAGTTCACAATCACAAGACAATTTAGATGAGCAACACCCTACCCGCCTGTCTTATAACTGTTGAAAATGCCTTTATCAATACCCATAATCTCCCATGTCACACATTTTAGAAAACAGGTCAACCTGTTTTGAAAACTTTTCTACATAATGTCTGAATAAATTCGAAAAAAGGGGGGACAAATCTGATTTATATACAGGCTTAAGAACATGAACGTTTTACTGCAAGACGAAAATATACATAAATATCAAAGACATCAATATGAAAAATCAAAGGAGGAGACCCGAGAGGTTAAAAGATAAGAAAAATCAATATGAGAAAAAAACCCACCCCAAAGCATCATTAAACAACCACCAGTTGCTGAGAAACATCAACTTGCAACATAAAGAAATACGGTAATAGTTGTGTAATCGCTACACTGATGTAACAAATACCGACAAAATTAATCATGACATAATTGCATAACCAATGATGAATCTTGAATCCAGAATAAATACATCAAGTCCATAAACTTAACATGGATATGGCCCAAAAAAGAATCAAGAGATAAAATTAAAAAGAAGTCCAACATTGTTACCGGAAAATCTACGAGGCAGATAGGAATCAGATTAAACGGAGAAAAGTAATATGACGGGGTTATAATATCAAGATGGGTATACGAACCACATATAACGAGAAATCCATCAAAATTTCAAACTTGTAAGAGAATCACGCAAAAAATAGATCATCGGAGCTCAAGATTTAGGAGAAAGTCGAGATTAGGGATCTCACCTTCGGGAAGCAGAGCGCCGCGAGGAGAGAGCCGCCGGAAACTAAACCCTAGCCCGGAAAGGAATAGAATGAGAGCGAGAGGAAAGGATGGGGCGCCGATGGGGTCTTTAAGGGAGGAGGGTATGATGCGATTTAAGTAGCTCCTTATCACCGTGCTCTAGGGCTACTCGTGGGCCGTTGTGGGCCCAGTCACGGTTAGTCGAGCTAGACTTCGATTTAAGCCCAAGCTTTTCCGGACCGACTCTAGGGTGTCCTATAAGCTATACGTGGGCCGGACCATCTAAATTCCAGCCTATAATCTTCTGAAAGCTGAAGGAGCTTCAGACCAAATGAAAAAATATGCTGAAAAGCTGAGGCCATGCTTGACAAATTTAAAAGGAGTCTATGTTTTCAGCTATGTTCCTGTTTCTTCAGCCAAACAATTTTTTGATCATCTAGTTGAAATCTCATTGATGGGAGGTAATTTTGGGATTCTTATCGAAAAAAGAAAAGCATCTTTTAGATGCTCAGTTTTAACCTCATCAAACTGTTGTTGGAGAGGAAGTTCGAATAATTTCACTTAGTCTTGTACAAAAAGAAAAAAGAAACACTTAGTTAGCAAAGGGTAGATGCCTTTAATGACTAAAATATATATTCAAAACAAAGCTTTTTTCATGAACAGCTTCATTACAAGTGTGGCACACATGTTGTCAATGATTTAGGGTGCGCAAAAAAGTGTGGCACATATGCATCTAAATTAGACATGGTTGGATTGTATGTGTGGGTAATTAAGGGTTTGCAAGGCAAAAGAAATGATTAGACGTAAAAAGATTGAAGAGAGAATAGATGATTATTAATTGAAAAGGTTGCTATCAAGAAAGAGTGATAATGTACTTGTTTACTTCCGTCGAAAAAAAATGATATACATGCTTGCATATTTATGTAGTGACTTATTATAAGTTTGTACCAAGGTAACTATCAAATTCTTCAAAATGCATTGTCTTGCTTAGATGGCTATAAGTAAAGGTTTGTTTCTTGAAACATTGACAACGGACTAATTCTTTTATTCTCCTCTTCATCTTTTGATAACTAAATCAAGATCATCCATCTGCTATCTAGATCGTCTCATCAAATCTTACTAAAGTTTAGAAACTACTAAAAGACCTATTTGCATATAATAAATTATGGTAGCTGAATCCCGAAGAAAGATAAAATGTATGCCAGCGCTCAAACTAAAAGAATCAAGTAAAACAAGCGAAAGCTTTCTTTTCATCCTAGCATATCTTTCTTTGACCGTCACACTTTATAACAGACACATCAAAAAATTCGAGAAAATATCACAAAAGAAAGAAATTCAAGAATAAGATCTCCAATAATTCATGAAAACATAAGTGGATGGCGTAGAAATCAATAAAATGATGCAACGAAAAATTGATAAATGCAGTTCTTAACTTTTATCATGCATTTCAACCTTATGATATAGATGTGCATGTGGAATTTATTAGACTACTCGTGGTGTTTAATGTCAAATTGCTTGCCCTTATAACTTGGCATGGTGCATTGTTCACGATAATTTTTTTTTTTTTCATTTTTTTATAAAACAAACTCAAAGGGTGAGGAGCTGGGCAAATAAACCTTCTATAAAAATACTACTTCTCATCTAGGGCTAACCATGGTCTCGAGCCAAACTGGTTTCGAACCAGGTTTGCACCAGATCAAGATTATTTAGGTTAGGCTTTAACCTAAAAGTAGGGCCAAATAAACCTTCGGCTCGGCACATGCCGATGCTTGGCTCGGCCTAGGGTTGGCTCAAGGACCAAACTTAGAACCCGCACAATCTTTACCAAATATCATGGGACAATCAGGCTGAAACTTTTGGATCAATTAGACCAGTTTAGATAGGGTTGAGCTTCTCTGCTCAAACAAATTTATTCGAGTTAAATCTGATTACGCTTTGGTTGCTAGTGCCGAGATACAAGCTGAGGTTAGATAAAATTGTGGCTCGACCTAGCCTGGTCCCTTCCTGTTCCACCATTCCAAACGCCACTTTTCTCCCCGCTTAGAAGTTAGGAGACTAACTCTTGTGGGTAGCAGGGGGATAGTGCAGTACAAAAAAGTCACGATTGTAGGTAGGTTGTGTGGCAGCACCAATCACCGCATCCTACCATTTCAAGCGGAAATTGAAAGGTCACTGAAGTTTTTTCCTTTTTTTCAAAAATTTTTTGAACAAAAACATTAGGACTGAAATCAAATATGTTACTGATCATATGCTAATATATTTATATCTATATTTATTTTATTGGATATATATAAATACTAATACATATGTCAGTTAGATATAAAAATTTATATCTATATTTATTTTAAATAGATATATATATAAATCGAATGCTAAAAATATAGATATAAATATGAATATAAATTAGATAATTAAATTTTATGGCCACAAAATTAAATATATTAATAAGTATATGATGAATCAAGTTAATGACATATTAATATATTTATTTATTTATTTTATAAATTTTTAAGTGCTAAATAAAATTAAATATTATTATAAATGGAATCAAATAATCTAATACAAATTAAATAGTTATCTATGTATATTTATATTTTTTTTATATATAAATATAAATATTAGTTGCCAAGAACATATCTACATAAATCATATACTAGTATATCCATATTTGTTTTATTTGATGTATATAAATATTGATACACATGCCAGTCAGATGTAAAAATTTATATCTATATTTATTTTAAATGGATATAAATACAAAATAGATACTGAAAGTATTGATATAAATATGAATATAAATCGGATAATAAAATTTTATTGCTATAAAATTAAAAATATTAGTAAGTAGATGATGAATCAAATTAATAGCATATTAATATAATTATTTATTTCACTTATAATTTCATAAATACTAAATAAAATTAAATAAAGTTATAATAAAATCTTCAAATACAAATTGTATAGTTATCTATCCATATATATTATAGTCCCATGTTAAACTTTTTATTTAGGTACATGGAAATAGATGCCGATAAAATTATATGATCGACGGCTCGTCGAGATAGCATCGCTGCGCGATAAAGGCACGTGCAAGTCACAAGCCACCAGATGACCGGACCCGTATCCGATTCCCAGTAAATCAGTCCTCCACTCCTCTCTCCCCAAACCCTAACCACTCGTCGGATCCCCTTCCCTCCAATCCAATCCCGATACTGGGGAATCCTCGAAGCCAAATCCCAATGGCGTGCAATCCCAGCGGCTCCTCCTCCTTCGATCACCTTCTCCTCCAAAGCCTCATGGGCCGCCTCCAGCTCCGCCCCCCGTACCTCGACACCAACTCCTTCCTCTCCCACAGCCTCGACGACTTCCTCCTCCGCGATGAGCTCCCCTCCGACGACGAAGACGACGAGGAGGAGGAGGACGGCGAGCTCACCGCCTTCTCTGGGGACGGTGCCAGGCACCGGCGCCACATCGGCAAGGAGGAGGCCCGATTGGAGAAGGAAATCATCAAAATTGTCCACTCTGGCAATGCCAAGGAGAAGCTCAAGGCTAATTCCGGCCAATCCGTGTCCATCGGGGACCACGACATCTGCATCGGGGCCCACGAGGAGCCGGGATCCGAGTACCGGGTCTGGGAGTGGCACGGCCACATCATGCTGTTTGACGAGGAGAACGGGTACTCGGCCGAATACATCTATGGGAATTACTTCGAGCGGCTGCCGGACAAGAAGGGAGGAAGGAAGGATGAAGAGGAGGAGGACGACGAGGAGGGGACGAAGGTCAAGGCTGGAGCAAATTCTGGACTACGAGATCTGATCGGGGATTCGAAGGATCCCGTTGGGAATGGGGAAGGGAGGGTGCTCCACCGGAACTCTCGGAATTCTGGGACGGCGGCGAGGTAATGGACGAGGGTGATATCTGTTACCGAGGAGATGGAATTTGTCAAGAATGTATACAGTCATCCACAGTTTTTGCATCCAGATGTTATTCCGTATCGGTGACCCACTAAACTTATCCCATATCTTGGATGCTCTGTGTTTGTAATATTATAATCTGGATTTAGAAGTTACTCTCATGGTTTTAATAGTGAATATTTGTGATTTGTGTTTATTTGTGCTTTGTTGGTTTTGCATTCTTGATCCATGCGAATTTTCATTCAAAGTTATTGGGCAAATTAAATGAGTTTATAATCTTATGGCTGGATAATCCATGTTAATTTGGGTCTGATGGTGATGTTTCATACTCTGGCTGTTACATTATACAGTGTTCTGCTTTTTAGTTTGTCTTAAAACATGGCATGGAGTTTTGGACATGAAGTCTTTTTCAGTACGTCAACAGACAGAGGTGGACCGCAATGGAGTCCTCATGAATTTTGAATTAGCCCGTGTTTACAAGGGGCAGCATTCTTACTACAGATTATGTAAATGCCATGGAGCAACCAATACCATCTCCAAATTGATAGATAGATGTATGCAATGAAGTTCTGTGAAACATTATTCATGCAAGAGAGTAAATATTGACGCTGCTGTGATAGTTCTCAGACCTGGAGTAGTTGATACCTGATGCATTTAAAGTATTATATTATTGTTGAAGGTTGAATCTAAAAATTCCATACTTTTAGAACTTTTATGGACCAATTAGTGTTAGGACATCCCTGCGCAAAATCATGCAATAATTTTGTGTGCCCATTTGGAAACTTACCTTGGTGATTTACATTCTGAAGCCCAAAGACAAGGAAAATAGAATATGTTGGAATTGCAAAAGTGGACAAATATGCCACAGTTTTATATTTATTTTGTTGTGTTACTAATAGAATCTGGTTTCAAAATAAACTCATGAAACGAGCATATCATTCACTAGGCAAAAGAAATGCATGAATATCAAATACTCTTTGTGTGCAGATTTTCTGCATTTGAAATAGTTAGACATGGCAGAAGTTGGAGGTTGTCATATTTATTTGTACACTGCAAGATTCTTGGGAAAGTAAAGAAGCAGCCTGCTAGATTTTGCTACTGGTTAATTCCCTGTTTGTAGGTTTTGCTTGACAGTGTGGGATCTAATAGCTTTTGGAAAGTTTTATGTTGTATTTTCTTGGCCATGGGATATTTAATGCTTGCTACAGAAGCTTTCAAATTTATTAAGTTTTTTGTTTTAACATTATTTTAGAGTTATAATCTTTTAAAATTTCCAGTTGATTTGGTGGTAGTCAGCTCATTGAAAATTTCTTGAAGCACAGGCTTTTGTCGGAGTAATTCTAAGATCTTTAGGATAGACTCCAAAATGATCATGAGATATTTATACATATAGATGTATTGAACTTCAGTTTTGGTACTTTTGGATTATGTACTGATTTTGAAAAGGAAAAGACTATATATCACTAATTCCATGAAACAAAGATACCTTTTGGTTTAAACTGTTCTTTTAACCTTGTCTTTTTATATCTGCACCTTTCTGTTCAGATTCTCATGCAACGACGATCACAAATGCATAATCATCCACCTACAACACCTGCACTCGTTAGCAAATTGTTAGAATCATGATATTTCTGACTGAACTCTGTTTCATCTCTGTTTGCCATAAATTTTGCGATCCAAACTCTTATTTTACATGATTTTAGGATTCAATCTTCTAATCTTCGTTTCTAATTTGCTCCATAAATATCACCATCCACTTACATTTGCTATAGCATGGAAGAAGTTGATAGAGCTAGGAAATTTTGATACAACACTTTTTATTGTTTGCTAGTTCTTATCCTTGTTAGGAGAAGACCTTAAAGAGGATACATAAAATAGCTACTTCAACGATTTTGTACCTGGAAGACATTCCACCGTAACATCTTCACCTCCTGTTCCATATGCTTCACTATAAAGATTGACTGCCCTCTGCCGATCATCCAACTGTCAGTTCATCACCAAGTGCTGAAATTCTGAAACTCTTTTGGTAAGCTAATTGTTCTCAGTTTAAACAGGATAAGACCTCTCATTCACTTAACCAGTTGACTTTGTTCTCTAGTCAAGGTTATTGGGAAATTTTTGTAGCTTTTTGCAAAACCTGGGGCCATGTTGACATTTTTGGGATGATTGATGATCATGGCATACTGATTTTGTTGGTGATATTTGAGACATTGGATGTGAAAACCTTTTAACTGAGAAAATCTATGGATCATTTTATATATTTTAAGTCGAAGGATCCGTGCAAGCGTGTGTTTAGTCTTACATCAATTATGGGCTAAGTCAATTTTAAGTATTTATTTAGGGCTAAGGAATCTAAATAATATCTTCTGGCTAGTCTTTTTTGGTGAGGTTGTAGAAATTTTCTTAACAAATTTATCAGGTTGGGAAATTCAATGATGTATTCATGCACATATGATGTCAGATCTTCTTGCAAATCTATCTTTATTTTTATTTTCCTATGAGGTAGAAGACTTCCTTTATGGAGAGTGGCACCTTCTTTGTACTTTTCCTATTAATTCTTTGTCCATTCTTCCATCCTTTTTCCTTTCCCCGGCAATGTCAGCAGGCAGTCAATAATTTTATTTAGAAGGATACTTTGGAAAGCATTGTGGAGTTGCTCGATAGCTGTATTGCCTTTGTTTGTGTAGTTGCAGTGTTGCCTTCCCCCCCTATCCTAGTTTTCTCTCCTAATTTTTACTAGGGGATTAATCAGTGCACGTGGATCCATGCACATTATCTGATGTGTGAGAAATTGAGAGCATTGAGAGTGAACAAGTGTATGGATGTGGTGCATGGCCTGTACCAAAGTGAGTGCTTGATGAGTGAGACCCATAGGAACGACTGATTGGATTGGGTGCATGCAAGGTTAATGTGGTGCATGCAATGTAAGGAATAATATTTTCTTTCATTCTCTTTGCATTTTTTTCTCTCTTGAATTCTATAGAGCCTTTTTTTTTTTTTTTTTTGCGCTAAAACAGGCATTTCATATATCACGAGTACGAATACATCCAATAGAATCGGAAAACAAAAGGTCTCGAAGTGCTCTGGGCATCTCTCTCCTCAGTCCATAGGGTACCTTCTGAGTGGCTCGCAACATATGCCGTTATCTAGTCGGTCGCCCCATTGGCCTCACGATATATATGCATGGCCTGAAATGTGACATTCTCCCTTGCTATCTCCCAAATGTCGCGGAACAGGAGGTGAACTCCTCTATAACTGCTCGAGCCCTTTTGGACCCAGCTGATCACCGTGGCCGAATCTCCCTCCAGTAGAACTGAACTCGCCTGAAGCACTCGCCGCGCGTAACACATACCCATCCAGGCCACCAGCATCTCTGCCCCAGGAACCGAGATGTCGAAGATGTGACAACATCCGCTACCACCGCACCAAAACTCGGCCTCCTGATGACGAATCCAGCCCCACCTCTCCTACCTCCATCCAAGACTAAGCCATCAAAATTGACCTTGAGAAAACTCGAATGTGGGGGCTCCTAGGTAAAGAATACCCTATGTGGAGTAGCCGAAGCAGTATGGGGGCCCCAGATATCCCGAGCCATCAAAGGTCTATGAGCTAGATCTGTATGTATGATCTCTGCTGCCTGAACTCGAACCCGCTCTATCAAGAACCGCGGTGATGGGCTGCCCTTGCCAAAAGCTCGGGCGTTCCTGGCCAGTCATACCTGATAAGTTGTACAAGATGCTCGAATAGCCATGTTGCGCATCTGAGAGATACCAGCCCATCACCGAACCTTCTCCAAAAAGCAATCCCTCCGACACCAAGCGTCCCCGGGGATCCCAGTCAAACTCTAAGCACCCCACGTCGACACGCACTGGAAGAGCACATGATCCACCGACTCGTCCACCCGACAATCCGGGCCTAGGGGGAAAAACTCACTCCTCGTGTACTCAACACTGAACACGTCAGCGGACGCTCCCAAGCCACCTTTCAGATGAAGAGAGCAACCTTCTGGTGTAGCCCAAACCCCCACATCCAGCCACAATCTAAGCCCGGTTCTAACACTTACTGAAGAGCTCGGAAAACATCATCGGCTCCGACACTCACTCTGCAAGTAGTGCTCCAAACGCTAACATCTGCACCTGCAGATTCCGAAATGGGGAGCGCCTAAAGTTGTCCACCTCAGTTAATACTGAAATCAAGGAGGTCGGTCTAAGCTCAAGTCAAAATATCCAATATTTTTTATCAATAATATAAGAACCAATTCAGTCTCAACAAAGTTGCACAGCGTGAAAGTGACATCAATCTCTGTACTCTAAGAAGTTAAAGGGATGTTAAGATCTTTCTGTTGTTTTTTTAGTTTATGATATTGTTCAACAACAAAACATTTTTTTGAAGTTTCCCAACCCATTATAAGTAAATTATTTGATAACAGATAGCAAAATGTATAAATAATGATTACCGGTGAAACCGTGTCGAGCTAAATATTCGATTCAATTTTAAAATCTCGTTTTAGAAGATTTTTCTAAAACAGATTTGGGATGCGAGATATTGGCCGGTGAAGCTCACTATGTTCCTAACGGTTGGAGACCGGAGACGTTGAGTCGCGGGACGAGGAGAAGAGAAATCAAACAGACTAAGAGATCATCTCATATCGAGCCCTAGATTTTATCAAAATCTCTATGCATAATTTTAACAGATTACGTTACGTACCTTCTCCAGGCTGGAGCCCAGCCTAAACAGCACTCTAATAGATAAGAGAGAATAAAACAGTGTTCATAGAAGGAAACCTTGTTTACGTCTAGGAAAGCCGTGTTCTTCCCGAGCCGTTTGGCTGTGTTTCTTTTGGGAGTCCAGAGCATGGAAAGATTTAGCAAAAGTCCATGGCATTGGATCACAAGAACGGATGAATCACGAGAAGATGACGACAAGGCTCCAGTGTTCGCCTCGCCATCTTCATCAACAAAAGTTTTCCACGACGACGATTCGGTGGCGACAGCAAAGCGCAGGCCTTCCAAGACGATATTGGTTGCGGCTGCCTCACGAATCCGATCGCTCTTCACGGCGTCAATCGGCGTCAAGAAGCAACCGGCGGGCCTCGGTCCTCGCGTGACGGGGACCCTCTTCGGTCTCCGTTACGGCCCCCATCGCCGCGTCCACTTGGCCTTCCAGCGGGACCCCAAGTCCCCACCGGCGGCGCTCATCGAGCTGGCCACCACGACAGGCCCGTTCATGGCCGACCTGGCATCGGGGCCGGTCCGGTTCGTGCTCGAGTGCCGGAAGAGAACGGACGGCTCGTCGCCGGCGCCACTCTGGGAGGAAGGCGAGTGGAAGGAGTACTGCAATGGGGGGGTGCGCGGCAGTGCATGGAGGCGGCGGCACGGGGACGTCGATCGCAAGGTGCTCGGGGCTTTGCGGCCGGTGACGTTTGGGGCGGGAGTGATGCCGCACGGCGAAGGCACAGGATCGAGCGGCGATCTGGTATATATGAGAGCGAGGTTTGAGAGGGTGGCGAGGTCCAAGGACTCGGAGGTGTTTTATATGATTGGTTCGGAGTCCGAGGGTCATCCTGAGATTAGCATCTTCATGTTCAGAGTTTAGTTCGCGTTTCTTCTTCTCCCCTCTTTTATTATGAACATTGTTTGCTGTTTCCTTCGTCTGCTTTTTTTAGGTATCATGGAAATATATAGGATTTGAGAATCTTAGACACACAGGTTTAGCAAATTGAAGCATTCGATTCTATTGACACAGAAGTCAGATGTTTAGCAAACAGCAAAAGGCTTTGAAAAGCTTTTGCTGAACATTACCCTAAAACAAAAAAAAAGGCTTTTGCTGAATAGGAGAGGTTAGACTGATGACAGATACGTTCGGTTAAGATTTAGCATGACAAGTTCTATTAGAGGGCAGATTTAAATTTTCTTCCCGTAAGTGGTCAACTAAAAGAGATTTGTGGCCACTCAGAGAGCACCCTTATGATCTATTATTTTCTAATTTTATTAGATATATATGTACCCGTATTGTATGAAATATCTATTTTAGCAAGCAAAGAAAAAAAAAAACACCTGTTTACATTGCAATGCTAGTTGATGACAAAATCACGTTGAAGGAAAGAAATATTCTGGTTTTGTTCACAAGCCAGGCATGGAAAACTCGGATGCAGTTAATAAACGCAAATTACGTGCAAGCAACAGCCAGAGAAATCACCATCAAGAGAATCTCAAAATTGCAACTGAAAATTAGTTAAAATTAAGAACAAGAGAGATGAATAAACCAAAATTGCAGGAAAAATTACAAAGAAAGACCTGCTCCTCATTAAACAACAGAAATCCTGCAGCAATAGGACCCCAGACAGACCAAGGCACCAACAATTGTGCTTTAAAAAAAAAAAGTTACCAAGTTAAGTGTTGTTCTGTTGAGCATTCAGTGATAAATGCAAACCTCAGCCACAGGCAGGAATGATTTGAACTGGTAAATGAGAATAACTGGGATCGCTTTGGCCATTAGAGCTCACATGAAACTATTCCAGCTCAACTAGAATTCCCTCCAACCCTTATTTGCATAAACCACTGGATCTCTTCCATTAGCAACTAAAATTAAAGCATCAATAGCAAATATGATCCCAAACTACTAAGAAAGATAAAATTTAAAATATAAAGTGTTGCAGTCTGCTTAGCAACATGAGAATGATCATGCTTACATTCATTAAGAAAAGTCACACGATGATGGACTACATGATACATGTAAGATAGGATCGGACATCCTACTGATTCTAGAACACCAAAGACTGGGAGTCCATCTTTCTTGACAGTAGTTGCTTCACTATCCAATCAACAAATGGGTACAGCCAAATTTATTTGCATTACCTTTTGTTTGATCACAAACATATAATTTCTTGTTTAGGAATATTTACAAATTGTGAAAACATTCTGCAATAACACCCAAAATTTGGGAATCCTTTGGGAAAATTCTGGTTGAGCATCATGCAGATCACCTTAGATCAAAAGGAGGGTGAGCAGGATAAGACGATACGACATCCAAGTATCATTCTTCTTGCAGCATTAGTAAAAGATGCTCCTTGTACATAAAGGGATGTATCAAGGGCACCCACAAATGAGAGAGATACCTGGGGATACTCACATCATAAAATAGACAAGCACATAAAACAATTAAATAAATAAATAAACAATAGGCAATCAAAGGAAGAGAATATAGATGTATTACCAAGTAGCAACTCCAAGAAACAACCAGTGAATGATAAAAGAAACCAAAAAATCCTTATTCAGATTGTTAGCTTGACAGCAGAGCCTACCCACAAGAAATGTTCCATCAAGTGAAAAAAGAAACAGCAAAGACAAATCTATTATGTACCATTTCTATACACAGGATAAAGTGTTTGATCAATATTTTGTTCTAGGACTGTTATCAATTAGAGCAAATAATAAAAAACGCTCTCGGCCTAAAGAAAGAGGTAAAAACACCCTGCTAAGGTCTTGTAGTTCCTAATTAGTTATTTTTCGAGAACACGAACAGAGCCAAGCTGGTGGCCGCTGGAGAACAAGAGGTTTGTGTCACCTATCGTACAGGCTACAGAACCTCATTGTTGACATATGAGATGCAGATAGAACCTGTTTTTTTGATGCATAATTGAACTGGAAACAAGTCAGGATCAACCTATTTATGACATTTCATATCATGCAAGAGGATTGCTTAGCAGAAAGACTTCATTGTACTAGAATAGCAAGAAGTAAGCATTTAGTTGGCATTCATTACATCACAAAGAAGCAGTGAGCTTTATAGACTACTCTCATAAAACCTACTATAGAGAGCATTGAATGACAGATAGACCATAGCATGGAAGGATCATTCAAGTAATTTTGATATATAAGTAGAATTATGTGGATAAGGTCGCAATGTATTTGTACACATACTAATTTGAAATTGGATGGTTAAATAAAAGTACTACTTTCAAATGCACATGCAGGTATTAATATTCCCAGATGACGAACAAATTGATATACAATACTGAACTGTCTTGTATTCTTAGGCCAGCATACACATATATTAATAAACATGTGATGACAAAATTTATGTCAACATAATGAATATTTCTTCACGAGGGCTTCGATCACGAATAAAGGATGATTAATTAAAGAGACATATTATCAAGTCTGTCTTAAATTTACAAGTTCTAAAAGGACGAGTCCATATTAGTTCTAGAAGGTCAACTTAGGAGTTAGGACACAGTTCAAGTCTACATTGACTTAGGACACCAGTTATATATTAGTCTAACTTGATTATTGTAGGAATACCTGTTCAATCTAAATCGATTTACTCTATTATATATATATATATATATCCCTTATAGCCCCAAAGGAACAGTGTAATTGAGTATCCTAGATATTAGGTGCATTGGGAGCTAGAGTTTGTGAGGTAATCTTGTACTCTGTAATCTCCAAAAAAAAAAAATTTATAGTGAAGCTTTTGCATCGTCTCTGCCTGTGGACGTAGATCAATAGACCGAACTATATAAATATTGTGTGCTCTTGTTCTTCTCTTCTTGTTTTGTTATTCTCGCTGCCTGTCACAACACAAATTAAACCATCAAAATACAGAGAAGAATACCTGACACTTAATCTTCAAGACAAACCTAATAAAAAGAAACTGAAATTTGTAAATATGTTCTGCTAAACACACCAGAAACGTTAGCATGCATATTGTATAATTTGACAACAACTTGATGCTTAAGCAAAGGCACCTATTTTCTTTTTTAATTCAGCTAACCAAATCACTCCTTGCTTGCATGTGAAGTTTATTAGTGGCATAAGATAGTAACACTTTACAGAATACAGGCAAAGGAATACATAGTGGTTATGTGGAAATGGATACGTGTGATGCAGTTACAGAACCTATCCTATATCCTATACATCACATCCTGGGGAAAGCCTCTGGTTCTATTACGACCAATAAACTTCAAATCAATTTTTAAATAGTTCTGATAGTTGAAGATGCAAGAAAGAAGCAGGCCTGCTTGAAGAAAGAAGTAATCCCAGAAAATTAGCAGCAAGACAGTTGGCATTTCTTACCAAAATATGGCAGTGGAAGTGTGTAACATGTGTAGAAAGCATCCATTACCTATTCTTACCAAGAGGAGTCAAGAAATCAAATCAGATCGGAGTTCATCAAGCAACCAACTTGGCAACAAAATTCCACCAGATACAGGGTCTTCAGAGGTTAAAATATGCTGGTAAACTACCCACATTTATACCATCAGGACTCGTCCAAAATGAAGCAGAATGGTAAAATAAGATCATAAAGAAGCCCTTTTTTTTTTCTTTTCCGTAAACCAATTATTCACTATACTATAAATTGCCTAGGTAACAAAGTAAACAAATAATATTGTCAAAAAAAACAGAGATACATAATATAACATGAAGGATTGAATTATCATGCTCGGCTAGTGCATGCCAAATCAATCTACCAACTGAAGAGAAAAAAAAATGAAGGGCAAAAAGATAGAAGCAGCCTGCATGTAGGTGCACCGATGCTTTATCGCTCATTGCGCACTCAAAGCTAGTTCATAATATATTAATCATCTAGAGCATTGTTCCAGAACCAAATGAAGAAACATGTCTTAATATCATGCCAGAAATAATCCCAGGGCATCATCAAAAGAAATAGCAACAATGAATTAGTCGGATTTTGATTCTTTTATTGTACCTATATCACAAGTTATACAATCACCAGTAGTTTAAATGAATCTGGATTAGCTCACAGTTCTTATGACAGCAGGACAAAATTTTCACAGACTACATCTGGAGCCCAGTAAAACAACACACAAAAGATAAAGCAAACCAAGATGTGCCACCGAGCAACTCACCAGAGCTAAGATGATCATGTTATATAGCAATTATTGCAAGCATATATATGCTTTATGAACTTTAAATGGATAATACAAACTTCAGTGCGATACATATAAGTTGCAATATGATCGTTCATGTTTATGGCATCAATTCATTACAGAAAAACAAATTCAAAATTCCTAAAATATGCGATGAATTATCCAAAAAATAAATAAAGTATGCAAGAACCTTTTCGATCTGGGTGTTTCCTTTCTAGTTGCAAAACAATTCACCATTATAGCAAGCAAGAGCAAGAAAAAAAAAGCATTCCAGGAAAATGGAAAAGAAAGGAAAACACAAATAATGAGGGTAGAAGATAATCAATACCTTCCACAAAGAAATTCCTATGCTCAAAGTCCAAGATCCTCAAAGGAAAACACTTTTTATCGTTGAGATAACAGCCTCGAATGCACTGAATCACCTGATGCTCCAGGCATAAAAGTGCCTGCCCGCTTCCGCCTCATAGCTTCCCACATGAAGCCTCGCTCCTTTAAAATCAGCATTCTACAATTGAAACTAATACCGTATCAGAAGCCAACAAGCATGCCCACATGGATTTCAATAACAGAATTTGACAAAAAAGAGTTAGAAGGAACGTGTAGCTTCCTCATCAAAAACACTATCTTTAACATTTCATGAAAGGAAAGACAATCGACACAAATCCATTTTCCAGTCCTCTCCCTCCTCCTTAAACCCACCACTACATCAATCAAAGAAGAAAACCACCAAAAAATATCCAAAGAATTACAAAAGAATTGAGAGAGTGGGATTAGCAACAGGGGCTCCTCAGCTTGAAAGCTTTCCTAGGACTTGTTGCCGCTGGATGGCCACTTGAACTCCTTGCTTGCCATCTTCTTCACGAGAAGAGACGGGTTAATGTTGAGGAGCACCCTCCACGGGCAATGGTCACCCAGACAAAAGCTTCCCCAACCTCTTGTCGTTCCTCATGACCAGCAGCATGTGCCTTGGAATCATCAGCTTCCTGTTATCCCGCACCACGTCCCCAGCCAACGCCAGAACCTATAACAATATAATCCCACATTGGAAAAAAATAAAACATCAGAGGACTCTAGATCTACCACCATCAACTAAGGAATTCACAGAAGAACAGAGTTTTACCTCAGTTGCAAGGCAATCAATGATGGCAGCAAGGTAGACAGGGTTGCCAGCCAACACAATAAGAGTATCAGCCCTTCTCAAGGTAGTAACCAAACTGACTAGGAATTGCAGACAGGCCTTGAAGAACTGGGAAAGCAACAATTGGGAAATCAACCAAAAAAAGGTGGGGACAGGAGATGTCGAATCATAATATGGCTAAGTGAGCAATTGCAGGACTTCAAAATATTGCAGACCATGAACATGATCAGCAGCTATATTCTCCTAATCATGGGTTTATTATAACAATCACGGACTAACAAGCAAAACCATTGAAACATTTGAGAGAAGAATACCTAGCACATCAGTTTTGATCTTCAACAAGTCTAATAAATAGAAGATAGAAATTTGTACTTTGTTTGCTTAAGATATCAGAAAAGACAAATAGGTAACAGGCAATTAACAACATCATGCATAAGCAAATTTTCAATGCAGCCAACCAATTTATTCCCTGCTCATACTTATGAAGTATATTAGCTGCCTAAGATGGTAAAACTCTACAGATTTAGAGGTAAGCAAGTATTTTGAAGAGAACCTTTTCTATTCATCCACATCCGCATCATATTTATGGTTCTCTTGGGATTAATAAACATCACCACAATTTTTGAAGGGTTCTGATAGTTGAAAATGCAGGATTGAAGAAATAACAGGTGGTTTGAATCCATAAATAATGGTAGAAAATTCATTGCAAGATAGTAAACTTTTTTGTTAAGTGGGTACATAGTGTATAACATGTGTATAGCAAGATACCACTGGGTAGGGTTGTATCTTTTGCGTGAAAGAATGATTCACCTTCCTTCACACAAATCCACCAATGGATTGTGCAAATGTCGCTCTGAGATTTGTACAAGCCGATAAATGAGAGAATTTGTAGTTCTTTGAGAGTTGTGTGGGGTGCAATCCAACAGACAATATCACAAAGGAAGATCAATCATTCATTCCCGCAAAAGATACAATCTGAACCTGCAACCACTACCTTTTTCCTGTCAAGCAGGATAAACAAACCATAGCATATCAGAGTTCACCAAGCAACCAAAATAGCAACATATTTCCAAGACAACATTTATTCAATCAGGATTCAACCCTAACAAGAAGCAGAGGAAGAATAGTATGCTAATAAAACCTTTAAAATATCCTTTTTTTGATAAACCAACCATCGGCCATAATGTTAGTCGCCAAGCTTGGCTAACAAAAATCCTTAGGCAATAATATGATTGATCAATCAAGAAAACTAGTTCGGAAAGATTAATTATCATGCTCTGCTAATACAATGGGAAATCAGTCTAACAACTGAAGAAGAAAAAGAGAAAACGTCATTGCAACCTGCATGCAGGTGCAACAATGCTTTATCACTATTTTCACAACCAAATGCTAAAAAAATTTATCATAAAAAAGGAGTCCTGTTCTGGAATTAAATGAAGAAACTCATCTCAAAATACCATAGCATAACTTACCGGCAGTCCAATTTTTTGGAGTTCGGTGATGACAAATTATGCAATCATCAGTAGCTTGAACGAATGCAAATTTGCCAAGTGGTTTTGACAATAAAAAGAAATTCAGCATTGCATTACTTGAACAAGGCTTACAACTACATCTGCCGATAAGAAACTATAACGAAAAACAAAATATGAAGAAGCCATAAGATGTGAAACTAACTCACAAGAGTGGAGATGATCCCACGTTATGTAGCAACCATTACAAGTCATCATTCACCCCATGATTTCCAAACACAGCTTCAATATAATAATCAAGTCATGATATATTTAACCAACATTCAAGACATGCACCGATTACACTCATCAAACGGTATATAATTCACAATCTAGATCCATTTCGCACCATATTATCTGGTGTCCTGTCAGAAACATACAATTGCCATTAACATCTGGGTGTTTCCCTTAATGTTCATAATAGTTTAACCACATTTCTGGCAATTCCATCAGGAAGCAACAGATAACACCAAATTGGTGAGAGCAAAAGAGAATCGATACCTACCACAGAGAATTTCCCACACATCAAACGAAGACACTGGGTGTAAGAGAGATAATTGCCTTTACTGAAAATTTGTTTTTAAAAAAAAAAAAACTTATCCGTTTCCACCTCATAGCTTCCCATATCAAGCCGCTCTCCTTAAATAACAAACAATGTTCTAAGATTGGCATTAATTATGAAATTATGTGACTAAATTCATCCATCTGGACTGCAACCTTTCGCCACAAATTAGGACATCAGAAGTCAACCAGCGAGCTCATACGGATTCCAAGAAGAAAAAAGAAGAAAAAGGGGGAAGAAAAGAAAAAAACATCGGTTCGACATTAAAAACACCGTCTAGAACATCTCCTGAAAGGAAAGAGAATTGATACAAATCCATTTGTCCAAGTCTTGTCCCCTCCTCCTCCTTACACCGTTCCCAACATCAAACAAAAGAAGAAAGCAACCTAAAAAAGATCCACAGAATTACATACAGAATTAAGGGAGCGGGAATAGCAACACAAAGGTCATCGGCTCCTAAGCTTTCTTGGGGGATTTGGTGGTCTTGGCGGGCGACTTGGGCTCCTTGCTCGCGGTCTTCTTCGGGAGAAGCACTGGGTTAATGTTGGGCAGAACCCCTCCATGGGCGATGGTCACCCCGGCGAGAAGCTTCCCCAACTCCTCGTCGTTTCTCACCGCCAGAAGCACGTGTCTCGGGATGATCCGGTTCTTCTTGTTGTCCCGCGCCGCGTTCCCGGCCAGCTCCAGAACCTAATAATCCCACATAGGGAAACGAAATAAGACCTCAGGCGACTCTACATCTACCACCGCCTCGAGAGCGAGGCGTCAAATATTTAAAGAATTACCTCAGCGGCGAGGTATTCGAGGACGGCGGCGAGGTAGACTGGGGCTCCGGTTCCGACGCGCTGAGAGTAGCGGCCCTTCTTGAGGTAGCGGCCGATCCGGCCAACCGGAAACTGGAGGCCGGCCTTGACAGACCGGGAGACCGGCTTCTTCTTCGGGCCACCACCCCTCCGGCCGCCAGCGCCCTTCTTGACCTTTCCCCCGATCTCCATCTCTCTTCTCTCCGGTGATCTCTCTCGCTCCCTGCCCTTCAGAAATTGGCGATTGCCCGTCGACGAGGGGTTATTTTATATCGCGAGGACGGGAGGTCTCCTCTTGCGGATCGAGTGATTTGGGCTGTTGGATTTGTTTTCGATCCACGGCTGAGGGCAGCTCGGATGGTGATCCGCGGCAGTCAGGGTTGGACCAATCAGGTGAGGATTTTGGGTATCTATTGTCAGAATGCTGAGTTGGAACCCGCCATGACAAGGGTAAATTTGGTTTAACTTGTTCGAGAAGAGAAATAAAGCTGGAGCGGACCGGGAGCCCAGCTTAAATTCGATTCGATCCATTTTGGAGGTCTCGGAGCGGATCTTAAAATTGAATCCATTCTATTTTTTGGGTTAGATCTAGATTTACTGAATTCAAATCTAACTCGACCTAACCAACCCGTTTGAATTTTAAGCAATTTTGGATTTCCAACCCTACGATCTGACCCGATCTGACCCAAACCAAATCAGATAAACCATTTGGGCCCAAAAAAGCTTGAACTCGTGTTGTTCTCTAAATTATGCCTTATGATTGATGTATATGTTCTATATGCGAGCAGACTTTTGCATCTTGAGTTTATAGGTCCAATTCAAAATTGAATGAATGTAGTTTTATTGTCTTGTTTTGAAGGTTTATCAAAGAATAGTGAACATTTGTAGCAACGAAGTAACAATTGGGCCTCGAGAAGGCCTGAGTACGAGGACATGGGTTGTTCCCTATATAATCTGATTTGACAAGCATTGCATATTATTTTTACAGCCAGACAATTTGGTTTGTATTTTTTTGTCCTTCAATATTCTAAAGGGAAGTCATTGAGGTTGTTTTCTGCTTCACAAACACAGTCATACTCTTTCAGATTTATTTAAACCTAACCTGGATCCGAATTTTTTGGGTTGAGACTGGATTATACATACACCAACCCGATCCGAATGACCCGTTGGGTCAAAAGTTCTAGCAATGGACCCAACCCAATCTGACTCGATCTCTATTGGATTGGATTTAGGTCCAACATTAGAACCTGAACAAGAAACCATATTAGGTCAGGGTCACTCATGACCTACTTCAACCTGACCCATTTGTACCTCTAGCCACCATAGGCCTTGCTTATCACAATTTGGTTATTTTGGTCGGACTATAACTTACAAGCAAGATATACCATACCATACCAAACTAAATAGCATGCAACAATATCGTATCATATCGTTCGGTACCAATATGTGATATGAATGATATATATATCACGCCCCGATCCTATCACTCAGGTTAGCCACATGAATACTAGAGCGATGCCCTTGACATCATGCAAAGCCTAAAATAAACAATTTCCATTAATTTTAAAAAATTTAAATCAATAGTTAATAGCCATAAAATCCAACTAAATAGATCTATTATAATTAAATAACCAACTTGTTCAATTACAAAATTTTCAAATATTCATTGGTGTCAAAAAAAAATAAACTAACTAATAATGCTAATGCTCAAACTCCATATCCAACCAATCCAAAACTACGCATCATGTACTCTAGAAAAAAAAATATAACAGATGGATATAAACTTTCCACCTAGTAAAAATTCTCCGACCTTACACCAATATAAATAAAATAGATTAATAATAAAGATAATCAGATAAATAATATTGAATGAAATAAATACTATAACCATATCAAATAAAATAAATTCAAAGCAATATATATATATATATACACACACACATATGATACAAATTCTAATAAATTAAACCTAATAGCTTTATATGTCATGTCATCCTTTTTTTGTTATTTTAATTCCAAGTTCCAAAATAATTTAGTTTTCAATTTTGGATATCTTGTGACACGTGCGAGGCAGGAGCAAGTTAGCTTGCATTTCGTCACTAACTCACCAGACGCCATTCTATCGTTCATGCGAAGCACGTGACTACTGGCCTACGTCACGGGGGACTGTAATTATGGCGACCAATCTAAATTCCGTTCATGCTATCCATCACGGAAGCTGGAGTTAATCCGTGCACGCCCCAAGAGAGACGACCGGTAGGTCCCCATGACATGCACTTTCAACAGGTAAGACCATTCCACCTAACGAAGACGATAAGCAACAGCCTTTCTCAAAACCTAAAAAAATTGGCTGCAAAACTTTTTTTTTTCCTGCATTAAATAGTGGCTCTTGTCTTGCTCCTTTCCCTTTCTATCGGTGAAGACCGCATCATGCTAATTTAAGATTCTTGTGGTCCATATAAAACAATTCTACTCTCTCTACCGTGTACATGCAAAATGCTTCACATTTGTTTTAACTTGTCTATTTTGATTAGGACCGTCATCAATTTCTCTCAAGACAAAAATATGAGGATAAAAATATATCAACCTTATGCTGAAGAACAATCTAAATGTTGTCGGTGTAATCCGGTCGGTTCTTCAAAAAGAGTTGTGAGATCTGACGTGACGTCGAAAAATACTCATCAAAACTATTGGTTTGTTACAAGGTTTGTCATACCGTTTACAATAAATATTAACATATGCAAGCAGGCGCGGGGGTGCAATTACTTTAGAATCCTTTTTTTTTTTTTGGATTAGGGGGGTCGTCCATGGGCAACTAAACCTAAATAAGTTATGATCTCTAATCCTCTTAAGATCGGCAACCCTTTAAAGCTCTCACATGATTACGCTTGCTGTACGTTACACCCTTGCTGCCTCACGAGCCCTTTTATTCCTTTAAAAGGAAAAAATGATCGTCTAATATATATGGTATTTGATATATGTACACAATTGGTTTTATTTTGAGCAGAAATAAACAATAATTTGTATTTTGGCTTTTTGTACACAGGACATAATTTAAGCTATTGTAATTTTGTTGAGAGGAGACTAAATAAATTATGTATTTAGTCTATACAAATATAGCTCAACTATTTTATTTTTTTTGTTAATTATAGCTCAGTTCTATTAGTTGAGTGAATTTCAATAATATGTGCAGTTTTTGCTCCACTCAAGTTAAATAGTGAAGAATTGAATAAAGAACCAGCTAGGCTAAAGTTGTTATTAGTTATGAAAACAATTATAACAAGAGAATATGCAATAAATTATAGTAAATCTAATTGTATCATTTTCTCCTGCTCTTATTGAAGAAAGAAAAAATCAGTCAATTTATGGTCATTAACACTTCATTATTTCTACCGGCCATAGAAGTTCATTTCTATCATTGTCTTGGTCGGTGACAAACTATATGAGAAGTCGAAAAATAACAAAAAGTGTCATATAACAAGCCTTTTAAAAATGTTTAGTGCAAGACTAGTATTTGAAATATAGCACTAATATAAATTAATAATGTGAAAATGATGAGGAAGAACAGTCTCCAACTCATATCTGGTTAGTTGGAATAACAAGATGGGCGATTGTGTACTTTCACTCAAAAACTAATGTCATTTGAAGCAAAACTCAAACAGAACAAGGCCTATTTATACATGCCCAATTTCATTTCTTTAATTTTATTTTTCCCCTCTTCTCTTTGTCCCTCCTTGTTCCCATCATTTAATGAGTTTGGACAATCCTTCTATAAATGACCCCAGGCGCCTGTGGTTTGCTCACCATCTCCGTTCCTCTCCCCTCCTGTCCTCCTTTTCTCCATTCCATCTCACCTTTCCCCATTCTCTCTGCTTGTGTCCTTTAAAAGGATGTCTACTCGAAGGCCAACTCGTCACAGGCGCCAGCCATCACAGCATGCAATAGATCTCCCTAATGACCTCGAGACTGCAGATGTTCCTCCACTGCAAACTGGGGAGAAGAACATGGAATGGAGGTCTCCCGAGACGAAACCATCCGAGGTTCGCTTTGCTTTACCACCAATGCCGGCTTCTTCAAGCCAGGTGCCAACCAAAGCCGACTCCACCAAGCCCCAAAACTAGTGTTTTCCCTTCTGTGTCCCATCATGTAAGAGCGTGCTTCTGGTCTATCAATATGTTGAATAAATAAGAAGTCTGTGCTCGTGTTTCATCAAGAAATGGTATCTCCGTAATTGAGGCATCTTGTTTGAGATTTGCTTTGCTCTCATGTTTGATGCTTTTGACTAATGATTCACATGATCAAGTTTGAGATAGTTCCATCAAGAGAGAGAGAGAGAGAGAGAGAGAGAGGTAGAAATTATCGCCAGTTTTGTTACATGCTTGTGTACGTATTTTGACTGATGGTTGTTGGTTGATTGAAGCCAGGCTGCCACCTTAGGTTGATCAGTTAGTGATAGAATTTAAATGAAGAAGATCTTTGTCGTTGATGAGCAACAACAGCTATCAATTGATTCTTATCCTTCTACTCTGCATTTTTTGATGTTTTTGGTTTACATTATTATGCGTACTTGGATATTGGTTTTGTTTTTTGGAGTTTCATTCAGTGTGCTTGGACCTTTGTCATTGGAACAAATCAATAGAAGTACCCCACCTCAACACACATACGTACGCACGCACACTTTTTTATCAGAAAGAATGGATATTACTACGTACCTATCGATTTGCGCAAGAAATAGATCAATCGAAGAGAATCATTCTGAAGAGGGCTATTAGACAGAAAGTTTTGGCCGGTAAAACTGAATTTGTTGTTTTCTTGAGAACAATTAATATAACACCTTGAATATGCAAGGTGATTATCCATAAAGAGCGGTTTTAGTTGATTAGTATTTTGAGTAATATCTTCAAGTTACTGAATCAATATTTCTTGATTGCTATCAGAAGTATATATGTTGATGCTTAGGTCCCACTTCAATGAGAGGAGTCAGAGAGATTCTTTCAAAAACAAAAAATGAGAGGAGTGAGAGATAAGGACAAAAGGACTCTAAGCAGTTTTTACTGAAAAAATTAAAACAAACTTGCATCTATGAGTATGAATACATTAATAGAATAAGATAACAAGCATTTTTTCTATCAAAAAATTTGGATGAAAATATTATATTGTTTATGGAGATTAATTTACTATTTTTCATCTGCAAGCCACATTTGAATTTCAGTTGCTCAATTGGGGCCACGAGAGATTGACACAAAATAAAGGCATGTACATAATTTATAAGGGAATCCTAATTCAAGAAAATCAAAAAAAAAAAAACTAAAGTCAAGGCATCATCTAAACATCAAGTTTAAAGAGAGAAATTAACTCTCCCCCGCCTCCTCACCACCACCACACACACACACACACATATATGTCACTTGTTGTATCCATTGTCTTACATTAGGCACTATACTGTATCCCATGGTCTTGACTAGAACACTTCAACTCTTGCAAATATCATTTTTGTCGCTACCATATAAAGGAAATTGTTATGAACTAATCTTCTACGTGGTCTTGCACTAGAGCACTTCAACTCCTGCTAACATCAATTTTGTCGCTACCATATAAAAGAGTTTGTTATGAACTAATCTTCTCCGACATGGTAATGAAAGCTAGCTTTTTCTAGAAGTGCATTTGTTTGACATGATCGCTCACTCTTTTAATAGATGCCTTTTTATGGAAGAAATTTTTTAATTAAATTGTTTCTTAAAAAAAGTTTATAAAAAAGAAAGAAAATACACACGCATACACATGTGTGTGTGTGTGTGTGTGTCTACATTCTAGATCTCTTCTCAAATCTATTTAGGACTACATAGGATAATGGGGGTTCCATAACGATGATCAAAATTGGTAAATATAATCTATCATATCTAAATTGCTTATATAATTTGGAGACTCTTAACCTATGTATCAAGTGATAAAAAAAATGGACATTCTAAATAAAATTGAATTACATGTATTTTTGATTACTTGATGCACATGTGTGATTTTCAAATTACATGATTTTTAGTGTATAAGCAGTTTAGATGTAATAGATCACATTCAACTACTCAAATTGTTGTTTTGCAACCCCATGGTTTAATATAGACCTGATCAGATATACACACATGCATACATGCATACATACGTATTTTCATACATACCGGCGCACATATATACATATATGTAGCCGGATCAGAACAAATAATTAATTTCAAGAAATAGGTACCAATTTTGCCATTTGGTTGAGGACTTGAGCTTGGGATGGTTCCAAATTGATGTGGTAACATCAGAATTAACAAATAATAAAAAAGTAATGTGCGCACCCATGCACGAGTATATTTTTTGCCATGTTTAATTCAATCACTAATTTTTTTTTCCAGAAAAGAGATGGATAGCCATACTTCCAGTGGGAGTAGAAGTGCCATTAAAATGAGACCACCAATCCTTTGATGAAGACAATAGATTCTGGCTAGCTAGAAAATAATACCTTCTGAACTCCTTTTGCTTAGAAAAATATTGCTCTCCAAAATTTAGCCAGATTGGCACTATGTTGGATTAGGTAGAGCAATGAAGTTTGAGTCTGGAAACAGCTCCCAATCAACAAGGATAAAAATTGTATATATTCAGCTTAGCGAAAGTAAGAAACTCCCTCCAGTTATTTCATGTGTATTTCTTCTGCCACTCCATGGCATATCATAATTAAATCTCTATATTGTCCTCAATGTGTATCAAAGTTTCAGACCTATTGCTAAAGGCAGAAACGAATTGGTTTTAGGAAACCAAAATAGCTATCATTTAGGAACTTATACACATGAATGGACTTGTCCATCGTATTGGATCTGACATTATGAGAGACACCATCTCCTTGATGATCTGTCTCGTTCTCTTTTTCTTTTCCTGCATGATGATCTTGTTTAGATTCTGAGATTGATACATTTTGATTCCTCAAACGAAACTCTAAGGAAACATCGCTATAAACTACTCATCATGTTCAAGCCATGAGTTCACTTGCAGCTGGTCTGAGACATTGCAATATGGCATTGATACAACGACCAGCCTCGGGAACGAACGATACCATGCATGCATGCAGATCACCTTTTAACACGTCAGCCTCGCATTCACGTATCACCTTATCTATCATGCTCTGCCATCGTATAGACAAACTCAGAAACTCTAGAATCGTGGTGCCACCTCCCCTATAATTCAAATCAATTACCCTTGCAAAAGAGCAAGAGCTTGTTTGAAAAATTCCGCAAAACTAGAGTGAATTTCTTATAAGACTGTAGATGCTACATACAGACTATTTAAATGAGATCCATATCAACCTAATCCCTCTTCAATCCATATTCTATGAAAGATGAAAAAGATCTTCATAGAATTTTTTTTTTATTCTACAGTCCAACAGATTAATAAATAGAATTTATGTCAAAAGTAGGATGGGACTTCAGAAAAAAACGAATTGGACAAACTAGCAGGCTTAATTTCTATAAAAAATTTAGCCTAATTCTGCTGGATTGCCCAAGCATGCCTTAAACGAATGTTTTTGGAACTCCAGATGCTAACCATTGGGCTCGAGAACTTCCAATGGATGATATATGGTTGCTTGTGTTGCCCTTTCAAAAGTTTTCTGCATCCCTAATGTGAGGTAATTTGCTCCACTTCAACCTTGTTTTTAGAAAATCACAATAGAGAAGCAATGTCTGACCATTCTTTAATTGGTGACCATGGAGAAACGACGATGCACGCTAAAATAGTACCGGATACAACTTGGTTTTATATTTCAACAGACACTTAGTTAACATGGAGAAATAGGTATGTAGATTTCCTAACCATTATAGTGTTATTGGGTAACCAAATTTTTGTGCGAATCAACAAGACATCTAAGCTATCTTGGAGGAAAAATATTTCACATTAATATAATGTGTCTTAATTTTTTTTAATGCCGAGGATATGCTTTCTTTTTATCTTAAAAAATACTTTCATTTTTTTTCTCTCATGCATTAACTAATTGCTACACTCTCTCTTTTTTTTCCAATTAAATTTGACTTCTTTCATAAAATTCTCGAAGAGTTTGGACTTTATATTTTTCAAATTCGACCTCCAGATAAATTAGACTCTTTTGTTTGACTATTAAAAGTTATTTTCACTCTTCCTATAAATATTCATTGTGCATGCAGGCCTGATAGTTTCAATTAATTTACAACTTTAATTCTTCAACTATATATTGATTAAATTATTAATAAGATATTTCAGTGTTTCCTTACAAGTTAACTACTCTAGGTGATCATTCCACGTGAACCCGTTGGAACAATCAAACTGACTTTCTAAAATTTTTAGAAGTCTGTATTTGTTGGAATTTCTCACAAGGTGGGCTTGATTTTATTTTGTCCAATTACTTTGAGTTAATTTATGATCATATGATTATTTTGGACTCTATTATTTTAGCCATATAATGTAATGATTATTGTTGTAGGCTTAATTTGGTTAATGAGCTCTATAATGGATGGATCCATTAGTATTATATTAATTGGACAAGGTCCCACTCTACTGACATATATATATATATATATATATATATATATATATATATATATATATATATATCTGCGTATAGTGAAACTTTAGGGCATTTAGGTTTTCACATTCCTAGAAGACACCTATTCTATTGAGGAGATATGCATCAAGAAAGAGAAAGAGAGAAAGAACTATCTCACTCTTGTATTTTTTTTTTTTTTTTTTGCATGATACTGCCATAGCGATTATTAATAACTTCTTAAGAATCTTGAGATATCTCTCGATTGATTCTAATTTATTTTATATTTTTTTATTCTAATCTCGGCACGGTGTCCATGAAAATTCCAACAGTAGTACATGGAATTTACTTGATCACAATTGGCATATGAACCGGGAATCGAACCACCCTGATTGAATCCCAAGCAAGAGAGTATCATTTCCGATTTTTGAATAATGATAAAAAAAACTAATTTCACTTTGATTTTATTCGGTGGGCGATAAGGGCTTTTAAGGCTTCAGTTGAAGGTCCATCCAAGAAGACCATTTAAATGAAGCAGGCCCAAGGCTATGGCCCAACCTCTATAGTTTATTCCCTTCTAGTGCGGCATGTCGACATCCACCGCCGCCCAAAAGGTAGTGGGATGCCTCCAAACAAAGGGAGAAAACCCAACAAAAGGAACTTGAGATTAATTTTGAACCAGAGAATTTGAGGCTTCGAGCTTCCTTTCGCGGTCACGGATAGGTTTGGCACCGAACCGGCCAAGAGTAAAATTGCAAATACAACCCGTCCTCCATCCATCTGATCTGCGAATTTCCTCTCCATTCAGTTGTTCACTAATAGATTTGATATAAGAAATAACTTGGGTAGCATTGGGTATTTGATGATGACCCAATATCAATAGTGATATAGCTAGACGTGACAAGAACACTATGTGTGATTGCATTCTAGTGATCTTTGGCGGATTCCAAATCACCCTCATTTCTAAAATTATCGTCAATCCAGTGACATTGAATCCAACCTTGAGGACAGATTTTCAAATTACCTTAGGACAATAATGTTAAATCCACCTTAGAGACAAAAATATCATAATTTCATACAAAAATGTCTCCTAAAATCTTCATCTCAGAAAAAAAAATTCTGGCCGGAAAAAGCTTGATAATCTCATTAAAAAAAATTGATAATTTTCTGGAATTGCATTAACAGATTTTAATTAATTTTAGCATTATTGAATTGGTCTAGAATGACAGATTTTGACAATTTGATTTATATTTATGCATATTTTTTTATAATTTCTATAAAATTCTTGTTTAACAATTACAAATGTATGAAATATATTATATAGTCATCGATCTTAGATTCGTATGGCAAAGCAACATCACTGGAATATAGTATATTAATACGATGATTCTGGATTACTAAGAATTAGATTATTTTGGAGTAAGGAACACCCATGTTGTAAGATGTCATTTGGGTCATGGAACACTAGGTTAACTTTAAATTTATTGGGTTGGCTTTTGTAGGTCGTCGGTTACGGAGGCGCCAGCATCCCCGACCTCCAGACTCGCTTTCATTCAGCGAGTGCTTTAATTATTCTATTTCGTGACGAGACCTTTAATTATTCTTTTGACAAGATAGGTTCTCTAGCTTTCAGGCTGTTTTTAGATGTGGGACATAAAATAGCTGGCCTTTTTTTTTTGAAAATAGGAGGGGGAGAGAAAATCTCACCCGCGTAGCAGCTCCCACTTGGCCTCCCTTCCCCCAGGAAATATTTGATGCGGGTAGAAATTTTTGCACATACCTTCCTGTTGCCCAGTAGATACAACCCAAGAGGGGGGGTGAATTGGGTCTTTTAAAACTTTTGTACTACTTCTAAAACTTTTCAATTAATTATGCTAAGTTGTATAGATGCACAGTGGAATTTAAACTTAGCAACAGTTTGATTTATTGAATGAGACTTGATTAAGTAAATTAAATATGCTTGCAACTAAAGGATGCACGGATAAGAGTTAAGCAAGCAATTTATCTAAGTAAGTAGGTGAGCAAGTTAGACAATGACAAAAAGCATCACAAACACAACAAACATATAGTGGTTCGGTGCACCCCAGCACCTACATCCACTCCCCAAGACCTCTTGGGAATTTCACTATAATCCTCCAGATTACAGTCCGGTAGTTTTGCGAGTGCACTACCCAACTCGTTGTTTTACACCGAGCTAACAACGAACCCTACAATCCGGTAGTTTTTCGAGTGAACTACCCAACTCGTTGTTTTACCCCGGGCTAACAACGAACCCTACAATCCTCCAATTTTAACTTAGGCTTGGGACGCCTATCCCTTGTTCCAAGTCCCTTGACTGAAACAAGTTCAATATTCAAACGTTTTACAAAAGATTTGAAAGCTCTTAAGAAGCAAATATAACAATGAGAAACAATAAAATCGGAAGAACCCTTTTTGCCGTTGGAAGCGTGGATGATGGTGATTCTTCTGATGTGGATCACGTTGGCTTGAATGCGAGCTTTGATTGCCAAGTGGGAGTGAGTAGATGAGCTCGAAATCAGATGGGAAAGCTTGAATGCACTTGATTTCTCCTCTTGAAAGCTCTAACTCCCTTGAACCTCTTTTTCTTTCTTCTCTCTTGAATGATCTCGTGTTGGGTTGGTGAGAAGTTGTTGAGAAGCACTTAAGAGGTCCCTTTTATAGCCCAAAAAGCAAATATGGCCGTTAGACACAAAGATATGACCGTTTGAAATTCAAATCTACCTGAAAAAGTTGTCAGTCGCGTCTCAGGCGCTCCGGGGACGTCTCCGCGCTTTACGGGGACATCTCCGCTTGTTTGCGCTTTTTGCATGGGGACGACTCCGCTGCTTCGGGGACGACTCCGCGCTCCGGGGACGTCTCCGCGCTTTACGGGGACGTCTCCGCTTGTTTGCGCTTTTTGCATGGGGACGACTCCGCTGCTTCGGGGACGACTCCGCCGTTATATCTCCGAAAAACAAGTCTTCTGGAATTCTCTGAGAGAGTCGATTCCGCTTTTTCAGGGGACGTCTCGGCTTGTTTGCACTTTATGCATGGGGACGACTCCGCTGTCTCAGGGTCGACTCCGCTTCCTTATCACCGAAAAAAAACATTCTCTGGAAAACCCTGAGAGAGCCGTCTCCGCTATCTTGGGGACGACTCGGGAAGTCTCCTTTTTACTTGCGGGGACGACTCCGCGTACAGTGGGGACGTCTCGCGCATATCTCTTAAAAATTGCCTTTCTGCCGCCACTGAGAGAGTCGACTCCGCTACTGAGAGAGTCGACTCCGCTAGCGCGGGGACGACTCGGCAGGTACCGGGGACGTCTCCAAGTGTCCCAGTTCTTCCTGTTTGTGCCAGAGACGTCTCTGAGACAACCCGGAGACGTCTCGGCTGTCTCTGATCTGTTTTCTTCAGCTCAAAAAATTTTTCAATAAATTCTTGAAAAATATGGGAACTTGCCTAGACATTTCTTAACAATACTCTTAATTAACCAACTAAAATCCTCAAATAACTTGTTAAGATAAAGGGAATTATGCTCTAGTGTTTTGTATTCATCAAAATCCATTAGAGGGTCAACAATCTCCCCCTTTTTGATGATGACAAAACTTGGAGTATGTGCAATATAAAATATATTGTGTTCTAGGACTAATGCATAGCTAAGTTGCATGAATTAGAAAACATATATATTTAAAACATACTTCATGATAATGCTTTCGATTTAACCAGCTTAACACAATCAACATATTTCAATTTAAGCTGATTTGTATTCAATTCAAAACATACAGCATTATGAGCATATACTTAGATATTTCTCCCCCTTTTTGACAACATCAAAAAGGTTGCAAGATAATGAAACATTAAGCACAAAGATAAGAATACTCAAATATTTCTTTGTCTTTTTGTACTCTGATTGGCATGTCAAGTTATTGCAAGAATATGAATCATATAACTCAAGACAATAATATTAGAAAAAGATTAATGAGCATAGATCAGAGCCAATTATAATGAGAACACATCGAATGTGGTTCCAAAGATAGTTTTCAAATCAAGTGTAGGTGGAATCTTTCTCAAGTTAATTCAAGAAGTACCAAGAATGATATTCAAGGAAAGCACGAATGGAAATTTAACTTTTCTTCAATAATAAGTATGAAAGCTTGTTCATTTAAGATCTTTTGCCCAATATATTAAGTATTTTAGCAACATGAGAGCAATTGAACTAATTTTCAGAATATAAGAACAAAAATATTGTGGCATACATATCAAAATATGAATTCATGAAATTTATGATATATCTTAGAGCATTCATAAAATGCAAGGCTTTGAAAGTTCTTTTAGAGTTCTTTTAAAGACTTTCTTTTATTCCTTAAAAAATAAGCACAATTTGATATATAAGAATATGAATTGGCACTAAATTGAAGTTCTAAAGAGCAAGCCAATTAGGACTCATTAGTGAATTCCAAAATAGATTTTCTGAGAGACACTCAAGAAAATTCAACACATTATTCTTCCCCTATTTCATTGAACTAGAGGCTCTTAAGATCAACTGTTTGAATTGTAATTTGGTTCATGATTGATGCATAAGATATACTAACCAAATAACAAGCCTCAAGGTGTATCATAAAGATTTTCAGATTTAAATTTCAAATGATACATATTGGAGAGTATTAGAATCACTTCTCATTTAGTATTCTTTCTCTCTCCTTTAGTTATAGATTTATGCGATTAAGTTCCATAAGATCTCTCCTTCTGAAATTTTCTTTCTCCCCCTCAATTGATCATTCCATTTAAGAGTTTAGAATCTGAAGATAATGTTCAATAAAATTGTCAATCTCAAAAATATATTTTCTATAAGTTTCAGCTTATTTTCATAAGACTCAAGGTTTGAGATAAGACAACCTTTATAGAACTCATCTCAAGGTATAAACTTATTATATAATTAAAGCAAGTCTTGCAATATAAGGAGGTTCATCAAAATCAATCCATAAAAATCAAGGTATGCTTCAAATTAAAGTAACTTTAGGATAGGATACTGAATATCTAAAGCTCCCCCTCAAAAGATGCATTCTTCTTTAATCATTCTTTTCTATTGTTGAATTTCAGATTTTAATGATAAACGTGAATAAAACTGAAATTCTATGATATCGAGAATGTAGAGTAATCTAGCATTATTCAAAATTTGTAGCAATTACTCTTTCTAATCCTTCAAGAACAAGTTATGCTTTCTCTTAATCTTAGAGAAAATGTATAGAAATATTAATCAAAAAATGATTCATTTGAAGCTCAGTTTCTTTCAAAAGCATTTACATTTTCTTTCTTTTAAGAATCATTTGAGTGAGCTGAAATATTTCTAGCTTTAAGATCATTCACTCTATATATAAATTCTGATGGAAGTCTTTAAGAATGTAGGAGAGAAAAACATATAGATGATCATTGAGGTATATATATTTATAGAACTCAATTTCTTATCATAGTTTTTCAGCAATGTATACATGAAACACAATAAATCTTTTTAATATCTAAATAAAATCATATATTTAGAAACATTTGTTCGCAATCAAGATCGTTGAAAAATACATCACTTAAACCAGTTTTAGTACATTTTAAAGATAAGAAATGATATGTTTCGGATGCGTATCGGAGCAATCAACCAAGGCATCAAAATTAATTCTGTTTTTCTTATGTTAAAGTTTTCATTTAGAAGTCATATTGAGTTATTCTCCTAAATGACACGATCATTGAAGCATATGACTAAGGTTACAAAGATGTAACGATATAAGCATTTTTAAGTTAAGTTTAAGCTTTTATACAAAATCAGATTCTGAGTTTTCATAAGAATTTCCAAGAAGGATCTCAAAATTATAATTTGAGACATGTATCTTCTACATTGTAGCTCATCTTAAATTACCAAGATTGAAAACACATATTTTAATAACATTAGATCACTTTCAGAGTCTTTGTATTTAATATTGAGTTTCGATACAAAATGGAGGATATTTTAACAAGTATTAGGATATTATATATCAAAGTTAGGCAAGTTGAGAGATAGATCAAGATCAATTCATTTTGCCTAAATAGAGATATCTTTCTCTTCTTCTTTTTACAGATTTATTCAACTTTCAGATTTTAAAGATGATTGTGACCGACAAATCTGAAATTTCTTTTCAATAATACCAAAAAAAAATTTATGCAGTATTTCAAACATTCAATCAAATTATCCAACCATGAAGCATTACAAAATATTGAGAACCCATAATTCAAAACATCATGCCACATGCATAATATATTATGTGTTAAGTCATGCATTAAAATATTAAGAAAAAGAATGTCAAGGATCAAAATCAATTCTTTTCAAATAAACTCTCTCTATATAATTTTGCACTGATTTCATCCTTAAAGTGTGTTTTCAAGTGATTAAAAATTTGACTTGATTCTTCTTATATACTTTCATTTACTTTGTCTTTCATTTTTAACTTTCTTATGCTCTATACTTTATTTGCTCCCTATCCGGTGGAGTTGGGAAGGGGCACGAGGTACTACCACTAGCCTCCCTCTTGTGCCGTCCCTAATATGCCCTACACCGAATAGTTGGGTCAAATAGTGCCGGGTACTACCACTAGCCTCCCCATTGGCACCATCCCTATGATGAGCAATATAGAAATGTTAAAATGTTTACTTCAAACTCTTCCTGTTTAGATGTAATTAATTACGAATTTTATCCCTTCCAAAAGAATGCTCACACAAGTCTCACAAATGTGCCGAATATATTATGCTTGTTTTGCTTTTCCTTAAGATTGGAGTAATTGCCTTTACTTAGATTTTACTTCTCTTGAATAATATCCATTTTCTTTTCTTTATCTCTCTCTCTTTTTGTTATTCTCAAGTAATTTGCATGAAAGAGCAGAATAAGGAAATAATCTTATGTATCATATAGATGTATATCATGCAAACAACATTTTCATTGTGCTCAAGGATTCATAACTTCTCACAAGTTATTTTAAATCAAAATTTTAAGCATTTACTTGTGTATTTCATGGTTATGATATAGGCAATGAAATATTTTAGTTTGAGCAAACCATGAAACAATTGTCTAAAAGCATAAGTCAATTAATGCATATATAGACATGATGTCTAGAAATTAATATTTAAAGATTTTAATCATGCCACAATAAGATTTAAGTTATTGACTTTGCTTAGCTAATTTATGAGAGAGGTATCTAAAATTATCGATTCATTCTGCATTCTTCAAGTCAAATACCTACTAGATTTCTTATGTATGAACTTTTGGCTGAAGAAGGTCCTCTCTCTTGTTTGCATGTGAATGTTTATTATATCTTATGTGGAGGTGTCCTTCAAGTTGAAATCTCTCATTTTCTTACTCAAGGATCCTGCATTATTAACAAATTCCTTTTCTTTCTTGAAAGAAAGTCTTTAGTTTCTTTAAGATACAAACCATTCATCCAACATATTTTTAACTAGATGACTCAATATAAGATATGACAATAGTTGAATATTGAGTCACTTTACTCAAGAGATTGCCTAAATATAAGCAAGCACATATCACTTGAACTAAAGAGATAGTTTCATTAACCAAGATGGTTCAAGGACAAGCACGTGAAGCAATAGGAAGATTTATCAAGGTCAAATCAATTTCTTATTTTCAAAATCGATTTAGTTTAGATTTTATTTGCTTAAGATAATTATCAATAAGACACGCTAGCTAAGTTTTAATCAACTTATCTTAAACAGTTGTTTCTATCAAAATTCAGATTATGATTTATTTGTTATCAATAAAATATGATTCATTAAAGTTAGATTGAAGTCTTGCACAAGGTCACATAATGAGCATACAATCTGGTCTACTAGCTGTATGATAAAATAATTATTCTATCATGCTTCAATACAGCTTTAAAATAATAGATCTACTTTGCTCATCCTTTTCAAATTCTACAAGATGGGGTCATAGACATACCTTCTTTATGCCAATCTTCTATAAGAGTTTTCTTGTGGACTAACTTTGGTCAATGGAGATCCCCTTTCTTGTTTGTCTTAATTTGGAGTTTGAGAGAAGATGTTAATTCATTCATCATACATATTTCAAACTCACCTTACATGAGCTAAGTAAAATCTTCATATAACTCTTCATTAGTAGAACCAAAAATGATGTCATCAATGCATACTTTGAGCAAATAAGATATCACAAATTCTTCTTTTTGATGTATAGATTTATCATTATTACTTTCTATCAAAAAGGTTACTTAAGCTTTTATATCATGCTTTTGATGCTTGTTCCAAATTATATATTGCTTTAACATATTTGTAATGAGTGTTTTCAAATATGGTGGTTATTTAACATAGATCTCCTTTTTAATGAAATAACCACATAGGAGTGCATTCTACACATTCATTTGACAGAATATAAAGCTCATGAAGCAAGCAAATGATAATGGTGATCTTTACTTCTAATCATGCAAGGATTTCATCAAGATTTAATTCATCTTTTCTTGATTGAATCTTTTAGTAGTCACCAATTTTTCTTCATTAAGTGCATTTCTGAAAACTCAATTTAGTTCTAATTATTAACAAGTTTTTCGATTTTATCGGCAAGATTTCAAATTCTCTCTCTTTTAAAAAATGATTTAGTTTAACTTGACCAATTATAATCTTGCTCATTCTTCTTAAGGTGTTTTAGTTTTAGATTGTTATATGCAAGCAAAAAGATTAACATATACACATATAATCTGATTTTAGTGACTTGATGAAAGATCATTAGTCTCATAAAGAATAAAATGAATTGATATTTCTACAACTAGGATCTTTTCATTGAATATTCTATATGCATTGCTTGATGAATGATATCCAAAGATAGAAGTATCTTTATCAGATTTGGCATTATTTTCAAAAGAACATATCAAGCATAACGTGTATGACTGAAAAATATGAAAGATATGCAATGGTTCATTTTCCATTTTTCAGAAGATCAAAAGGAGTTTTCATAAGAAAATAGATCTAATAGAAATCATATGTATGACAAGCAGTGATGATAGCTTTTAAAAATTATTTAAGTAGATGACTATCATACACAATTGTCTTTTTTATTTCTTCAAGAATTCTATTAATCCTATTTTACTTAAGGTGTCCTTGGTGCTGAAATAATTAATTTCTGTATAAACTTTATCAGGATTTTGGTTTTCAACACTGTGCCATGATACCTTCACAGTTTGGAAACCTTTATCATTTGAAACACTTTTACAAGATTTAGCAAATACAGAAAATATTTCAATTTTATTTGCCAAGAACAAATCCAATGTAAGCTTTTGAAAACTTAGTGATGGAAACAACATCTTTAGATTTAGAAATTGATTCTTGTTTGTTTTCTTAGTTAACATGCATAGCAAACTTTGACCTTTCAGAAGATAATCTAAGTAAGGCAATGGCAAGGTCTTTTGAGATTAAGTACATACTAGCATGAGTTGATTTTATATGCCAAAGATGGTTTCTTTAATCTTGGTATTCATAGTGCATATATTCAAAAGCATACCAAGTACACATTATCATATCTATGATCAATAAACAATAATGCCATGGATAAAAACTCTCAATCAAGCATATAGAGAATTCATAGAGTTATTCTTAATAAATTGATTAATCATTTAGCAACTTATCCAATAGTGAGTAAAGCATACTATAAAATGAAGTGATTTGATTATATTTCCAAAAGTATTTTTTATATCACAAAATTGATCAATACTTGCAATTCAGATTTTAATCAAATACTAAAGCAAAATAATGATGAGATGCAAGGATTACTGATTTCATTATTATTATTATTATTTTATTTAAAATTACTTTTCATAAGTATATTTTAAGTTTCATTTTTGACGTGTGTCTAGAGCACCCATTTGTATGAAAGTTCTATTTGTTCCATGGGTATCTTGGTACACCTATGTCTACATCCTCATAATTTCATTTTGGGTACCCAAGCTTGCTTGGGTCCTTGAGAGTTAGGACATATGGTTCCTTTTGGAACCCAAATCTGTTTAATAGTAATAACTTTACCATTTGATTTAATTGTGTTAGAACGATGGAAAAAGTTGTTATGCCCATTCTTTTCATGTTTGAAATAAGTTATCTTATTTAATGGTTTGCTTGATGCATTGATAACCTTTTTCTCTAGAGATTTATTGTTAAGTAAAGGAGTCAAGCCAAGTTTTGATTTATCATAAGCAACATATTGGCTTTCAAACATCAATTTTAATCGTTCTGAACTTACAGTGAATTTGTTAATAAGAAATTTTGATTGGTTAATTTCTTCACTTAAGTTTTGATTTTCTTTAATTAAATTCTGATTTTTCTGAATCAATTGTTCTGAATTTAACCTTAAGCTTTCATTTTCAGAATTCAGTTTGTCATATATTTTAGCAATAGAACTTCTTTCTTTTGAGATTTCCAGATTTAGCTTTTTAAGATTTTTATTTTTGATAGCTAATTTTCTACATTCATCATACAAATCATGAAGAGCATTTAATAGTTCATCATAAGAATATTCTTCATAAAATTTATTTGGTGTAAAATTAGATTCAGATTCTACTTTATCTTCTAATGCCATAAAACATAAGTTAGTTACCTCTTGTAGTTCATTGTTGCTTCTAGCTTTTAATTTTTTGCTTGACTCTTCCTTGATCAAGGCTTTCTTGCTTTTTATCTCTTTCTTCCTTTCTTCTTGCTTCCTCTTCTTCTTTGTCTTTAGGAAGCTTTTGAATCTTTCGGTGTTCGGAAATGGATCCTTGTTTCCATCACCGTACTCTTTATTTTTTGAACTAATCTGCCTCTGAGTCGACTCGGGCCTTGTTGGAGTCGACTCGGCTATTGTGGAGGATTCAGCAATCTCATTGTTAGTACGCAATTGAAGCACATGTGAGCTAATTTGAGATTTGTCATAAATAATTGTTAAAGTATCCCAGATTTCTTTAGCAGATAAGCATGCAGAAATCTTATGAAATATGGATTCATGGATAGCACAATATAGAAAGTTCATAGCATTAGCATTCAATTGTGCTAAGTCTTTTTCATTGACATTTTGAGAAAGTGTGTGAGGTCCATTTATAATAATATTCCCCATTTTATAGTTTTGTGATTGAACAAAAATTTTCATTCTAGCTTTCCATTGAATATAGTAAGTTCCATCAAACAGTGGAGGTCTGTTTATGGAAAGTCCCTCGGCAAATAATATATTATGTGGGGTTGTCATAATCTTTAGCTCTAGTCGGTTAAGACTATAATCAATAGAAGAGCACCTGCTCTGATACCACTTGTTGCCCAGTAGATACAACCCAAGAGGGGGGGTGAATTGGGTCTTTTAAAACTTTTGTACTACTTCTAAAACTTTTCAATTAATTATGCTAAGTTGTATAGATGCACAGTGGAATTTAAACTTAGCAACAGTTTGATTTATTGAATGAGACTTGATTAAGTAAATTAAATATGCTTGCAACTAAAGGATGCACGGATAAGAGTTAAGCAAGCAATTTATCTAAGTAAGTAGGTGAGCAAGTTAGACAATGACAAAAAGCATCACAAACACAACAAACATATAGTGGTTCGGTGCACCCCAGCACCTACATCCACTCCCCAAGACCTCTTGGGAATTTCACTATAATCCTCCAGATTACAGTCCGGTAGTTTTGCGAGTGCACTACCCAACTCGTTGTTTTACACCGGGCTAACAACGAACCCTACAATCCGGTAGTTTTTCGAGTGAACTACCCAACTCGTTGTTTTACCCCGGGCTAACAACGAGCCCTACAATCCCCCAATTTTAACTTAGGCTTGGGACGCCTATCCCTTGTTCCAAGTCCCTTGACTGAAACAAGCTCAATATTCAAACGTTTTACAAAAGATTTGAAAGCTCTTAAGAAGCAAATATAACAATGAGAAACAATAAAATCGGAAGAACCCTTTTTGCCGTTGGAAGCGTGGATGATGGTGGTTCTTCTGATGTGGATCACGTTGGCTTGAATGCGAGCTTTGATTGCCAAGTGGGAGTGAGTAGATGAGCTCGAAATCAGATGGGAAAGCTTGAATGCACTTGATTTCTCCTCTTGAAAGCTCTAACTCCCTTGAACCTCTTTTTCTTTCTTCTCTCTTGAATGATCTCGTGTTGGGTTGGTGAGAAGTTGTTGAGAAGCACTTAAGAGGTCCCTTTTATAGCCCAAAAAGCAAATATGGCCGTTAGACACAAAGATATGACCGTTTGAAATTCAAATCTACCTGAAAAAGTTGTCAGTCGCGTCCCAGGCGCTCCGGGGACGTCTCCGCGCTTTACGGGGACGTCTCCGCTTGTTTGCGCTTTTTGCATGGGGACGACTCCGCTGCTTCGGGGACGACTCCGCGCTCCGGGGACGTCTCCGCGCTTTACGGGGACGTCTCCGCTTGTTTGCGCTTTTTGCATGGGGACGACTCCGCTGCTTCGGGGACGACTCCGCCGTTATATCTCCGAAAAACAAGTCTTCTGGAATTCTCTGAGAGAGTCGACTCCGCTTTTTCAGGGGACGTCTCGGCTTGTTTGCACTTTATGCATGGGGACGACTCCGCTGTCTCAGGGTCGACTCCGCTTCCTTATCACCGAAAAAAAACATTCTCTGGAAAACCCTGAGAGAGCCGTCTCCGCTATCTTGGGGACGACTCGGGAAGTCTCCTTTTTACTTGCGGGGACGACTCCGCGTACAGTGGGGACGTCTCGCGCATATCTCTTGAAAATTGCCTTTCTGCCGCCACTGAGAGAGTCGACTCCGCTACTGAGAGAGTCGACTCCGCTAGCGCGGGGACGACTCGGCAGGTGCCGGGGACGTCTCCAAGTGTTCCAGTTCTTCCTGTTTGTGCCAGAGACGTCTCTGAGACAACCCGGAGACGTCTCGGCTGTCCCTGATCTGTTTTCTTCAGCTCAAAAAATTCTTCAATAAATTCTTGAAAAATATGGGAACTTGCCTAGACATTTCTTAACAATACTCTTAATTAACCAACTAAAATCCTCAAATAACTTGTTAAGATAAAGGGAATTATGCTCTAGTGTTTTGTATTCATCAAAATCCATTAGAGGGTCAACACCTCCTCGACCCGTGGGTCACCCCACGTGTGAGTATGTTACCCCAACATCACCTTAATGTCAGCTGAACTAGATAGCGTTCCCACCGAGCATGTCCAAACTGGAGGCATTCGGTCTCCAATATTTAATCGACGCCCACGCGTTTCGAACCTGGACCACACCGGTAAAAACAAAGCCCATTCCAACTTTGCTACCACCTTGGTGGCAATAGCTAGTCTTTGTTGAAGGGCGAGGACAATGGAAATTGCATCCACATAGTATCTGGTTGGATTGTTTAATAAGGAATTTAGTCCCTATATTCTATCATAGTAAGGTTACTTGGTAGAGATAAGTTGTTTTACTCCGGCAATCGGGCCTTAGTATCAGCTAATAACTAGGTCTTGGGGTCCTCCAATGAAGCAAGTGATCAATTCATAACTTAAAACTGTATCACATTACCTTTGTTTTCTAGATGTTAGTTTTTTCTTTTTTAAAATTTATATGCAAAGATATTTTTTTAATTTTCATAAATAAGAAATCAAAATATGCAACACTTATTCATGATCCATTCATATATCTTAAATTGATGACTCTTTTTAACTCGGTTTCGCATTACTTGAGCCCTACCCCTATGGCAAGGTGGTCAGCATTGGTGAGTGATCTTGGTCCCCGATTGATGTGTAAACTGCGACGATAAACTGCATGAACTCACTTGATTTAAATGCATATATAATAAGTCATGAATAAACTCTATTTGCTGTGCCACTTGCAATATAAGGACACCCAAAAAATCCCTTGATAAGCACCTATGCTGAAGGAAAAACAACCTCCACACTAAAAGGCTAATGATGAGTTAAGTCAATAACCTTTTATACATTAATCAATTTTTTTTTCTCATCAGTATAATTATCTGGGTTCAAGAAAAAAAAAGAGAAGGCAAGACTAAAAATACAAAACAATGATAATACGATAACATAATGAAATTTTATGACCTACTTTGGTGATCAAATAAATGGTCAAATATACTAGTGCCATTCCCTCTGAAATAGAAGGAATGGATTTATAACAGGGAAGGCAAATAAAAACAACAAGGCAAGAGGAGGAAGAGGGATGGAACAAAGGAAGCGGCGAAAGTGTCAAGAAACCAAAACAGACAAATTTAAGAAAAAAAAGGCAATTCAACTATGTCTTCAAGAAAGGCAACCAGATTTGCTGATTTCCTTGAGAAAGTTTCTATCCTTCGACTTGTTCAATGAGTAATCTTGGTGACTCTGCAAGCTTGAATGGATGCATATCTTTTGAACAAAGTTTTTCCACTACCCAAAAAGAATCCAAGATCTATAAGCTAAGATGGTTGACCAGAACTCCAGGGATATAGCTCATGGCTGACAAATGCATGACCTGTATAGATTGGGTCATGCCAGGCTTGAGCCGGGTCAGAGTTGTCCACCCACTAAAGCAGCCTTCTGGGCCTGTCGACTGGGCCAGCCCTTGTCATGCCCAAAAGACTTCCCCAGGCCCAACCTACCGGCCCTGCGTAGTTTCCACGCGCGGCACATAAAAAACCAATAAAGGGTGCGCTGCCGAAATTTCGCAGCCAACGGAAGATATATTTTTAACCATTCCGAAGCAAAGTAACGGTAAAATCCCAGGCGCCGTTTCTCCCGCGTCACGGTTCACGCTTGCCGTGGCGCGCCATGATTGGCTGCACGCTTATCCAGGCGACGACGCGTGACGACCGTGTCGGAGTATTTGAAGAACCACCGCCCCCACGCCGGGAGCTATTCGCCCCTCCATATCATATCGCCCGAGACTCTGTCATCGGAGCCACCTTTTCTTCTCTAGTCCGTCAGAGCCCTAGATTTTCTCCAAAAACAATCTAATCGCTCTTCGTCGGGATCCCTCGCCTGCTCGTGCTCCGATCGCCTTCCCAGAAATGGTTCGGCCTTTTCCCGATCGTTGCTTTCTTTGATGCTAAACTTTTGCTGTTTTCTTCTTGTTTTCTCTTAGTTTTCTTTGATTTTGGTATTTTATGCGTTCGATCTACGGTGATGGTTTTGGTAGTTGGTTGCTGGTCGTTCTTGCTTGCATTTTTGAGGCGATGATCGAGTTTTGCCGTTCTTGATCGCTTGATGTCCCTCAGTTGTGGGCGCTAGGGATGGTGGGGTAGTTCTGATCTGGTTTACTGGTGTTTGATTAGTATAGTCGTCTGATTCATTATTTGGTTATGTGGATTTGGTGTTCTTCGTTTAACATTTCTTTAATGGTTTAGGATTCAGCAAAGTTTCAGTATTGGAGTGGTTAGGCTTTGTGGATCTTCTTGAATATGTCGGGTTGTTTCTTATTTTTTCTCTTCTTTGCAATATTTTGTATTCATGATTCCGGTCCAGGGATCTGCGTGTGATGACGTGTTCTGTGCGGTAGAGGCATTTTGTGGCTTTCTGTTATTCAGTAACTTTTTAGAGTCAGATCAGATCTATGGTTGTTTGTTATATAATTTTGTATCACTGAGAAAATTAAGTTGATCAGGGTCTAGCCGATTGATTATTCTTGGATGCTTAGGTTTCTTATTGCTAAATTGTGAATTGTGCTTATGCTCCCTCTTAAGTTCATTAAGTTTTTGATACATAATAGCTATAGAGTTTGATTGATTTTTTATTGTCTACATGCATTGTGATTAGACATGATGTCTAGCTTAGTTTGGGATCTATGAGTTAGTATGTTTCACGAGAATCATGGCTTTTTATTTACCTATGCCAAATGATGCATATAGGCCAATGCAGCATCAGGAATGGCTGTGAATGATGATTGCAAGCTGAAATTCTTGGAGTTGAAGGCCAAGAGAACTCACCGTTTCATAATCTTTAAGATTGACGAGAAACTGAAGCAGGTAATTGTGGAGAAGGTTGGTGAACCCACTATGAGCTATGAGGATTTCACTGCCGCCCTTCCTGCAGATGAATGCAGATATGCGATCTATGACTTTGATTTTGTTACTGAGGAGAACTGCCAGAAAAGCAAGATCTTCTTCATTGCATGGTAATCTTGTCTTTTGATTAGTCTTGGCATAACCTTTTGCCTGTAGATGACATTCATTCTTTCCCATTTATGAAGGTCACCTGACACTTCAAGAGTGAGAAGTAAGATGCTTTATGCCAGCTCAAAGGACAGATTTAAGAGGGAGTTAGATGGTATCCAGGTTGAACTGCAAGCAACTGATCCAACTGAGATGGGACTGGATGTCATTCGAGGCCGTGCCACTTGATTAGCATTACCAGGTTCTGCAATGGAGACTACCTCCTCGTAGTCTGGTTGCTTAAGTGAAATGTTTAGAATTGCTTGGGATGGTGAAGTTGCTAGATATTATGTGGGCTTGCTGTTCGGGTTATTATATTGCAATGATCTTTGTCCTCCAAAACACTGTTGATTCTGGGTATACCATATGAATTGTTATTTTGTGGCTTTTATATGATGACTATTTTCTTGTAGAGGGATATCTACAAGCTAATGATACGTAACAGTTTGTGGGGGTAACTGGGTAGGCAGAACCTTTGTTTCATTTGAAATGGATGCTTGACCAATTTAGTGTTATTTCGGTTTTGATTGCAGTTCTTGTGAGCTTTGTAAATTTCCATCACACCTTTCTACTACTTTAGAATCAATGTCACATGTTCATTTTTTTTTTTCCTTTTATTTTCTGTAAATTGTGATAGTATCATCAGTAGGGATTTTTCTTGCTAGTTCAAGCAGAATCAAGGGCCTTCTTTTTTTTTTTTTGTGGTGTCTGTGTGTGTGGGGGGGGGGGGAGGTAGATTTTTCCCCTCATATGCATGATGTAATGCCATTTTTTAAAATCAGAATCTGGCCTCATGATGCATTGATATTTCTAGCATTAGTTTTTGTAAGTCAGAAATCAGAACGAGGGGGCTTAGCAATGATAGTTTGGATGCAGTGTTTTCTGATTTAGGTTCTCTCAGCCACTTGTTTGTCAGTATCTTGATTCATGTCATGTTGATTGTCTTTATATTTGAAATTTGCTTCATGACTGTTGGCGTTGTTGTTTAATCTTTGAAAAGGTTTCACTCTATGATGTTCAGTCAACATGCAAGATGAGTGTGTAGAAATATAGTTTACAGTGTCAGCAAATTGATCAAAATGGTCAAGCGATTTGTTAAGAATGCCCAAGGAGTTGCTGACATATGTTGTATCTGAGATGTTAGATGATAGCTTACTTTTGGAACCTTTTCAAAATTATTTGAGGATTGCTACATTGTGCTTCTTGACAACATTGTTAATTTTGGATGGTCTATCGCATCCTGCCCAACATTCAAGTTTTGACTACATATATTATGATGAACTTAGTCCAAGTACAACCTGTAGGTATGATTCAAAATATTCTAAATATAAATGGTTATGGGACCTGGGTTAATTGCTTTGTAATAATGGGTGCTACTACATAGAGATTGAAAATAGTAATTCAGAGGCTGTATGGGACTTTTGAGTTTTTCAATCAACTGATTTTGAGCAATTTAGGGCTACCATTGTGATTATGTACCTTACATGGCATATAAGTTCAGTAGATATTTATTATTTCGAACACAAAGGTTTCAACTAGTTCTTGTATATTGGAGATCTGCGTAAATCTTTTTCCAGTTTATTGATGAAGTGATGTGGTTGCTACTGAAAATTAAGTTTGAAAAAATGTAAGGGATTAAAATGTTATTTCTTGACAAAGTCAAGATGTATAGGTTGATTGGTTTCGTGATAAGAATTTTTGGGGTCAAAACTATATAAACTGATGGTAGCTTTTGTGAAATTGAAATTATGATTTTTTAATGTTTAAATAGGCTCATAGGAAAGAGTGGTATAAGACATGACAGATTACATGGAAGATACGGTTTGTGATGGAAATCTAAGGGGAGATTTGATCTTGAGTTTGTTGTGGTTAATGATCTGACATATACAAATGCAGATTTTTAAAAGAAACACGAGCGCTTAAATTAACTTTAAGGGTGGATCAAAGTTATCCCAAATGGATTACTTTTCATATGGAGGAGAAAGAGAGATTGATTTGTAGGAATTGTAAAGTGATATCCGGCAAAAGCTTGACCACAACATAGGCTAGTAATTTTAGATGTATAAACTAGGTGTAAGAAGCAAAGCAAATCAAGTAATAAATGTTCAAATGGTGGTATTTTTAGTTAAATCATTGAGGGATGTTAGAACTTGTGAGTTGAACCAAATGATCTGGGGGATTGGAAGGCATATTTTATTTAGAGAGTAGATAGAGAAGGTCTGAGGATATTGAAGGGCAAAAGGTTTATAGATAAAGAAACTTGATGGTGGAATAATGAGGTACAAGAGACAACGATCGATATCAAAAACCAATAATATTGAGGATTTTGAACGAATGAGAAAGCTAAGAAGGCTATAGGGCTGGTAAGGCTTAATGCGTTGTTACTAGGACTCTAACACGTGACACTTGTTAGGTGTCCGAGGGTCTATGAATACATGATCTTTCAAAATATCGGACACAGGGGCACATATGTAATATATAGGTGTATCCTTAAACATGTAAAATATATGTATTCAACTCAACTAAGCCTTTATCCCAAACTAGGTTGGTTCAGTTACACGAATCTTTATCTTCATTCCCCTTTGTTTAGGATTACACTTTCCGAAAGATGCAACAATGTCAAGTCTGTATTATTTCATCCTCTATGATTTTTGGTTTACCTTTAATCCTCTTTCCTTCTACATATTAGACCACCTGTTTATATTGGTGTATCCCTCGGCCTACATTGTACATGTCGAGACCATGTAAATTATATTTTTCTCAATTTGTTTTAAATTCGTGCTACCCCTACTTTTTGTATAAATGATTTTATTTCTTATTCTATCTTTTCTTGTATTACCATGCATACGTCACAATGTTTTCATTTTGGCCATAGTCATCTTGTGCACATTTGTTTTGTAATCGCCCATCGCTTTGTAACATAAAGCATAGCTGATTATATGGTTGTCCTATAAATTTTTTCTTTAACTTGGCAGGCATCCTACAATTACATAATATCCCAGTTGCACTTCTTTATTTATCCACTCTACTTTAGTTACACGGATAACATCCTCGTCAATCTTCCCTTTTT